>NW_006399785.1:495932-510899 GCF_000299155.1 Elephantulus edwardii
CTCCTTGAAAAGCAAAATAAAAACTCCTTCATTGGTATACAATATCCCCACACACACCCACCCTCACCCAGAGTGTATTCCACTCTGCAACCCTCATTCCGGACTCTTATGATAATTATAATGCCCTAAAAGACATTACTTTTAAACTATTCTCTCCCTCATTGGCTTCAATGCAGTAAACATAATTTATCCAGTTTTTCTCAGTCTTACCCCTACCCTGATGTCAGGCTCATTCTACAACAGTGCCGCCGTATAGTATTTGTCCTTTTGTGACTGAGATATTTCACTCACGCTGCAATTCTTAAAACATGTGGTTTGAGTTCACCAGCTGCTCCACGGAAGAAGGATGGGCAGTCTCTTCCTGTGCAAGTAACTGTCTCTGAGAACCCATTGGAGGTTCAGCTATCAGTCAGTTCCAGCTCAATGGTACTCAACAACGTGTGTGTGTGTGTGTGTGTGTGTGTGTGTGTGTGTGTGTGTGTGGTGGTATTGTTGTTGTTAAGTGCTGTTGATTCACGTATGACTCATAATGACCCTGTGAATAACAGATCTGTATCCTTTCCTATCTTGTGCCGTGTTTATCATCCTCAACACACTTGAGCCCATTACCTCTGTCACTGTGTTAATGATGCAAATTGAAAAATGAAGACAATTTTAGGATTCCAACTTTGTGAATCAAAAAATACTTTAGCAGCCCTTGTACATTCCAGGCACTGCTCTGGAGAGCTCTAACCACAGCCTCCTAGTGACTTCTATCCTTCCCAATGCATCCTATTGGAAATATTTCTTTAGACTTTTTGTATGTTAGAGCAAAAATACTTGCTTTAGTTCATGTTTTTGTGTCTTTACAGGACCATGTTGAAATAAAAAAAAGAACGGGAGTGGTCTACAACTCCTCTTTTATCACAAAAGGAAATTCTATCAATTCGTGTTATTGAGTGGAAAATTCTATGATCAGGAGACTCTTCCTTAATCTGTATTATCCAAAGCCTACTCCACCAGTCACACTTAATTACTGCGTTCTCAAACTGTGGCTAGCGTGACTAAAAACTGGAATTTTCAGTTTCAATTCATTTTAATGAATTTAAATTGAAATAGTTCTGTGTGGTTGCTATTTGCCGTAGTAGACAACACAGACTTTGTGCAAAGACCTAAATTTTTAAAACCAAATGCAAAGAACACACTCAGTAAAAAAAAAAGAAAACAAAACACACACTCAGTGTTTCTCAAACTGAAAGAACCAAAGAAAAAGAAATTAAGCCTAAAGTTGCAACAGTGATGTATTTTATGAGTAAAAAATTGAACGGAACAACAAACATCAATAGGAGACAGTAAGAATAGACAGGATCACTATACAAAAAGTAATTAGTCAACATGCAACCACTTCAAGAGGAATGATTATGAACCAATCGTAGTGAATGAAGGAGAAATCCAAACTACACTGAAGATAATGGGGAAAAAATATGGGCATAGGAATTTATGAAATACCAATTTAAATGATTGATAAATGAATACAGCACTAAAGGTACTTCCTAGCTTAAGCCAAAAAGTTGGAAAACAACTACCTGACCAACCTACAACAGAAAAGCTGCATATTTTGTGTCCATTCAAAATGATGATTGTGGAAATTGTCAATCAATACCATTTAATTCTGAAGAAGGTTTGGAATGAGGGTTGTTGTTGTTGTCAAGGCGCCTGCGACCCATAGCCACCCTATGTACAGCATCTGCCCTGTCCTCAGCCTGTCTTACTGACTCTGACACACCTATCTCCATTGCCCCAGTTACTGTATCAATTAATTTCATCTGGGGTCTTCCTCTCCTGCACTGTCCCTCTACCCTTCCAAGCATGATGTCCTTCTCCAAGGACCAGTCCCTCCTGGCCATGCGCCCAAAATTTGTGAGATGCAGCTTCAAAATACTAGCCTTCAAGGAGAGACTTGGTGTCATCAACTCTAAGACAGACCTGTTTGTTTTCTTAGCAGTCCATGGTATACTCTGACACCACAACTCAAAGGCGTCAATTCTTCTTCTGTCATCCTTAGTCATTGTCCATAGTCCTTAGTCATTTGATGTATAACAAGTAACTGCAAAGACCATGGGCTGGATTAGGTGCACCTTAGTCTCTGGACTGACATTGTTATCCTAGCTGATATCAGATGGATCTTGATGGAAGGCAGAGAAAACCCGAAAAGTGACTATCCATGTTTATTAACTAAGCAACATCATCCGATTGTGAGGAATATAACAATGATAGATAACATTTTGAAGAATAGCAATTCCAGGATATGTAATTGTACCCGTGTGGAACCCGGGACAGACAACAGAATCAGAGCATCACGTATGGTTCAATGTCATGTGCCAGGTAGTATTCTTCTATCACTACTTGTTAAATCTGCATACTGAGCAAGGAAACTGAGAAGTTGGACTATATTTCAGAAGGAGACAAAGCACAGGAGGAAGATCTATTTAACAACTTGCAGTAGACAGGTGACTATTTGCTAAAAGTAAAGATTTAAAGTATTTACTGGTCATCTTCAGAGACTATATCCTGCAATATGGATTAAAGATTGAAGTTGTCAAAAATTTCATTTCATTTGGATCTACAATCAACATCAATAGAAAGAAGAGTCAAGAAATCAACTATTGCTGGACACTTTTGCCAAGGACCTCCTTAAAGTGCTTAGGAGCAAAGATATCACTTTGAGAGCTAACATAGGCTTGTGTTAAGCCATGGTATGTTCAATTGCCTCTTATGCATGTGAAAGTAAATAAGGAATTAAGAAAGTAAATTAGACAGTAAATAAGGAAGGTTGCAGAATTAGTGCCTTAAGCTAAGAATATTGACTATGTCACAGAATGCTAAGTGAACAAATGAATCTCAGATCAAGTGCAGCCAGAATGCTCTCCAACAGCCAAGATGGGGAACTCTTCTCACATACTCTGGTTATGTTACGAGGAGCAATCTGGAGAAAGACGTCATGCTTAGAAAAGTAGAAAATCCGCTAAAAAGAAGAAGACCCTCAAAGAAATGGATAGATACAGCGACAGGACAATGGTCTTAAGCAAATCAGAGATAGTGCAGATAGCTCAGTATAGAGCATTACTTCATTATATTATACATAGGGTCCCTAGAGTTGGAGATGACACAACAGCACCTTTCAAAGACCACAAGATAAAGAAAACAAAAATCTTCACAACTGGACCAATAAGCAACATCATGGTACATAGAGAAAACACTGAGGTTGCCAAGGCTATAATTTCACTTGTGTCCACAATCAAAGTTCGTGGAAGCAGTAGTCAAGAAACTCAGTGCCTTGGACAGTTCTGCTGCCTCAGGGATGTGTCCTGTCTCCATACCTTTTCAATCTATGTGCAGAACAAATCATCTGGGGGGCTGGGTTCTATGAAGAGGAATGTGGCATCAGGATTGGAGGAAGACTCATTGACAACCTATGTTATACAGATGACACAGCCTTGCTTGCTGAAACTAAGGAGGACCTGAAGCACTTGCTGCAGAAGGTCAAGGACTGTAGTCTTCAATATGGATTGGAGCTCAACATCAAGAAGACAAAGATTCTCACCACTGGGCCAATTGGCGGCAACATTGATAGGTGGAGAAGAGACTGAGGTTGCTAACAGTTACAGCTTGCTCAGTCAACACTCTTGGCACCAGCACAGGAAATCAAACGATGAACTGCATTAGGTAAACCTGCTATCAGAGACTTTTTCAGAGTATTAAGAAGCAGCAATATCAGTCTAGAGACTAAGGTGTGCCTGACCCAGTCCATGGTCTTCGCAACTACTTGCTATTTTTCAGAGAGCTGGACAATTACTAAGGATGACAGAAGAAGAATGGATGCCTTTGAGTTGTGGTGCTGGAGAAGAATCTTGAAAACAACACAGACTGGATTTTGAAGCTCTGTCTAATATACTTTAGGCACATGGCCAGGAGGAACTGATCTTTGGAGAAGGGCGTCATTCTTGGAAAGGCAGGGAGACAGCACAGGACAGATAGACCCGGGCTGAGATGGACTGATACAGTAACTAGGGCAATGGGGGTCAGTGTGTCAGAGTCAGTAAGACTGGCTCAGGATAAGGCAGGCTTCAGAGCTGGTGCACATGGGGTCACTATGAGTCACATGTGACTCAGTGGCACATAACAACAACAGGAACTCTTTCAAGTGCTAAAGATAAAGGATGACACCCTGAGGACTAAGGTTCCCCTGATGCTAATAATAGTGTTTGAATCGCTTCATACACATGGAAAAGTTGGATAATGAGTAAGGAAGACCTCACGAGCTCGGGGACTTAGTGCACTATTTATTGTACTGCTAACCAAAAGATCAATGGTTCAAATCTACTAGCTGCTCGCAGGAGCGAAAGATGGGTGGCTTCCTCTCATCGAGAGTTACAGTATTGCAGAGCCGATAGAGGATCTCTGTGGAATGGAATAGACTCAGTGGCAGGGGTTTCTCAAGAAGACTTGGCAGAGGGACTATAGAAATGGACTGAAGCACAGCCGAGAGTGTGAGAATGGTGCAGAATCAGGCAGAAACACATCCTGTTGTATATAGATTCAGGGGAAGCCTGGGCTCACTCAGCATCACGTAACAATGACAAGGAGAATTGATCCCTATATATGACAGTGTTGTTGAAGAATATGAAATACATCAAAGAATGCAGGAAAAGTAAGCACATCTACCTTGAAAGAAAGGCAGCCAGAACGTCCCTCAGAAGCGAGGGTGGTGAGTCTTTGTTTCATGTCCTTTGCAGCAGAGGCCAATCCTTGGAGAAGAACATCACACTTAGTAAAGCGGAGCGTCTCTAGAGGACATGGTGGAGGTGCTAAAGAGCAAGGATGTGCATTTAAAGATTAGGGGGTGCCGGATTCAAGCAAAGGTATTTTTTATTGCTTCATATTTATATGCAAGTGGGACAATGATGAAGGAAGGCCAAAGAAGAATTTGTGTCCAAGAATAAGCAAATCTGTATTGGAAGGAGAAGGACTACCAGCAGTGTGCTCCTTGGGGGTCATAGCGGGTGACCCTGAGTCTCACATATTTCACATGCTTTGAACATGTTGTCAGGAGGCGCCAATCCTGGGAAGAGCCATCACGCTGGAAATGGCAGGTCAGTGAAAAGGAAGATCCTTAACCAGGTGGACCTGCACCTTGACTGCACCAATGGGCTTGAGCATGGGGGAAACAGTTCTGACAGCACTGGATAGGGTAAGGTTGCAATCTGTTGTTTGTCAGGTTGCTGTAAATTGTAACGGATTAGATGACACCTGATAACAACAACAAAGGGGGTGAATTGACATAGAAGACACAGTAAAGGGCTCGCGCACTTGCAGCTGTTGTGAAGATGACGGAGCACTGGGCAGTGTTTGGTTCTGTTGTACGTAAGTTCCTGACGAGTCAGAATCATCACAAAGTCACCTAACAACATATACAACCTATAATATATGTGCGGATAATAAAAATAAGCAACTTTGTTACAGGTTACTCTGTTACAATACGTCCCGTCCCGTACTGAGGGGTAGATCATCTGGCAAGTCAGCTAAGCATAGACTTAACACGGTGCTTAATTACAATTAAGCCTGCATTTATCTTCCCTGGTAAATCCCATGTGAAACTGAAAGCCTCTTGCTCACTCTGCTGATTGGATACTCTGTCCAGGTAAGAGACTGTGAGCTTGAAAAGAAGCTCTGATCATACAGGAAGGTACTGGATATTTAGGGAAGACACTAATGTTGGCCTTGACTAAAAGCAGAATCTTTGAGGTAGTGAAAAAAATAAACTGGAAGAGAGGTGCCCCCAGACAGGGACTTCAGCATCCCGTACCCCACAGTAAACATGATAGAATATTAAGTAAAGCAAAAGTAAATCAGTGCTAACCTTGATTATTGGGGAATAAGATACTCACTGCACTGTATTTTCCAGCTAAAATGTTTTCCACAAAGCAGTGTATACTTTGACTCATATTCAGCAGCCTCTGATCCTATGTATCAAACATTTCTTGAGTGTTGTAATGGTATCTCACTTTTTCATTTTCTCTGGAAATTATTACCATGAAGTGATTCATGGCTCCCAAAGGCAATTGCACTGGTGCTGGTAATAGCGGCCGTAAGAAGCATAAGGGAAATATTGATCTAGAAGTGAAGCAAAAGTTTATTAAATAACCTGAAGGTGGAAAAATTCTGAGAATGCTATTGTTCGAAGTGTAGGCATGTCACCCTTGATAATCCCAACACATGTCAAAAAGAAAGGACATAGTCTCCAAGCTGTTAAAGAGTCAGATCCACAGAAAGCTGCAGGCTCAGAAAAGAGAGAGGGCCCCCTATCTGACATGGAGGAGTTGTTAATGATATGTACTGAGGACCGAATACAAAAGGGAATACCTCTCAGCTCATTGACAATCACTATTAAGGCATGAAGCTTGTCTAAGATGATTAAAGAACAATCCGGTAGGGTTTTTTTATTATTTATTTTTATTATTATTTCAGTTTTGCAGAACTTGGTAAATTATTACCTAACTTGGGAGGGACTGGAGAATATTATGCTGAGTGAACTAACTCAGTCCCACAAGGATAAATATTGTATATAACCGTTACTGTAGAATGAATATAAGGATCCAGGACGGTGGGAGAGACTGGAAGCAGAGGGATGTGGAGGGGGAAGGAGGGACTAATTATTGGGCTGTATAATTTGATGGGTGGGAGGGTGAGGGAAATGGAAAGAATTTGTCTGAATTTGTATTCGAGTTTTGTAAATAAACCAGTAGGGAGAAAATAAAAGTGTATATCTGGCATGTGGCCAGGAGGAACCAATCTTTGGTGAAGGACATCATGCTTGGAATGGTGGAGGGACAACCCAGGTGAGGAAGACCCTAGGTGAGATGGATTGATACAGTGACTAGGACAATGGAGGTAGGTGTGTTGGAGTCGGTGAGACTGGCTCAGGACAGAGCAGGCTTCTGAGCTGTTGTGCATAGGGTTGCTATGAGTTGCAGGTGACTTGACAGCACATAACAACAATATATGTCATTTGATCAGGAGCTCTGATGGATTAGCTGTAAGGAGTTATGCTGCCAAAACAAAGGCACATGGTTCGAATCCAACAACTGCTCCAAAAAAGAAAGATGGGCAATCTCCTCCTGAGCTATTAACTCTTTCTGAAAACCCACTGGAGAGCCAGCTACGAGTCAGTTCTGACTCAGCCAGTTCACATGAACAACAACAGATCTGGTTTTAGCAAAGTGAAAGGTGTAGAGGTACCAAACTGATACAAAGTACTTATGGTAAGGGGAGGAAAACTCCTCAAAATAGACATGCATACTTTTAGGAAGTACTGGTGGTCAAGTTGATAGGAAGTTGTGCTCTCAACTCAAAGATAGGCTATTCTAAGTCATCAGCTGCTCCAAGGGACAAAGAAAGACAATCTCTTCCTGTGCAATTTATAGCCTCAAAAGCCCTGCTGGAGGGTCAGTTATGAGTCAATTCTGACATGAGAGCAATGAGTGAGTAAGTAGTATGAAGAGGAAACCCACAGTGCCTTTGAGCCCTGGTATCTAGAAAAGTCTGCCATATCTCAACAAGATGAGCAGCACAGAAGCGTCGGAATGTGGTCCATCTACCATCCTTAATGCAACAGCTGATGCAATACAGCTCTGTCGAACTATGTGTACATGACGACAGTTAATGAGCAGTTTCTCAAGCAGCTACCATAGGATGTGCCAGAGTGGGACAATCACAGACACAGTGAGAGCTTCGGAAGGACCTGTCAGGTCCTACAGTTTCCAACGGTATGAGGCTGCTGAGGCCTGAGGGGGATCAGTAGTAGCTCGACCTGTCTGACAAGGACTGGGGAAGATTTGTTCAAGCCAAGATTTTGGTCTGAGGGAGGATTAGAGAGAGTATGTCGCAGATGGTGTCATCCTCTGGATCTCTGCAAGGTGGAAGGGCTGGATCCTTGCATTCTCAGAAAGTGCCCTGGTGCAGAGCAGTAATGATGCACTGGTACAGAGCAGTAATGGAGTGGTCTGCACATTCATTCCAAGGCCTCAGTGTTGAAAAATATGTCTTTAAAGCCTTTTCCGTGGAGCTCTGGTGACATAGCTCAAAGGGAGTTGTGAGGCTAACCCAGCGGCCATGGGCACACCTCTCTAATGGTTCAGATCTACCATCAACTCCATGGGAGAAAGATGGACATCTCCTACCACGTGATTGTTGTTGTTGATGATGTTGAGTGCTGTCAAGTCAGAACAAATTCATTACTGACCCTCCAGTGGGTTTTCAGAGGCAGTAAATCACATGGGAGTTGATTGCCCATCTTTCTCCTGGAGAGCAACTTGTGGCTTCAAACCACGTGGCTCTAGAATGACAGTGCAGCTCTTTACCACTAGGCCTCCAGAGCTCATATAGTTTCATAAACCCAAAAGTTTATGTGAGTTGGTTTTGACTTGATGGCAATGAGTGAGTGAAAGACTTTCTGGTCATAATATCTTATAGTTTCGTTATCCATGATACTCTTTGTTTTAAAAAATAGTATGACTAATTTTGAGATTGTTAACAGCTTTAGTTTGCTTGACTCCACAGTCAACACCCTTGGCACCAGCAGCCAGGAAATTAAGAGACACATTGCAATGGGAAAGACTGCTGTTAGGGACCTCTCCAAAGTACTGAAGAGCAATGATGTCACTCTGGAGACTAAGGTGTGCCTCATACAGGCCATGGTCTTTGCAATTACTATACATCAGAGAGTTGGACAATGACTAGGGATGATAGAAGAATTGATGCCTTTGAGCTGTGGTGCTGGAGAAGAGAACTGAATATACCATGGACTGCTAAGAAAATGAACAGGTTCATCCTGGAGATGGTTAAAACAGGCTGCTACTTGGAGGCAAGGATTCTGAAGCTTCGTCTGAAATACTTTGGACATGTTGCAAGGAGGGATCAGTCCTTGGAGAAGGATGTCACGCTTGGGAGGGTGGAGGGGCAATGCAGGAGAGGAAGGCCTCTAGGGTAATGGGGTAGGTGTGTCGGAGACAGTGAGATTGGCACAGGATAGAGCAGGGTTTAGGACTGTTGTACATAGGGTCACTATGAGTTGCAGGTGACTTGACGGCACATAACAACAACAACAATAACTAAGGTGTGTTTGATTCAGGTCATGGTTTTTTCAATCATTTGCTATGCACCTGAGAGCTGAACAGTGAATAGGGATGATAGAAGGAGAATTAATGCCTTTGAGCTGTGGTGTTGAAGAAGAGCACTGAACATTCCATGGATGGCCAAAAAGAACTATAGATATGTCTTGCAGAGGATGCTGTCAGAGTGCTCTTTGGAGGCAAGAATTATGAGCTTCAGTCATGTTGCTAGAAGGGACTATTCCTTGGAGAGGGACATGGTGCTTGGAAGGAGGAAGGGTCAGCTAAGGAGAGTAAGATCCTTGACCAATAGACTGACATGGTGACTACCTCAATGGGCCATTTGTGTGTCAGGAAGTGAGAGGATCGCGCAGGATAGGACGGGATTCATATACACTCTTCATAAGCTTGCTATGAGTTGTATTACTCGACTCAAGGACACCAACTAATAACAACTACAATAGCTAAACTCAGTGAGCACTGGTGGCCTAGAGGCAAGGAGGTGCACTGCCATCCCAAAGGCACATGGTTTGAATCCAACAGCTACTTTGTGGGAGAAAGATAGGCAGTCTCCTCCCGTGCGATATACAGCCTCTGAAAATCCAACAGAGGCTTTGCTATGAATCAATTCCAACTAAATGACACATAACAGCAGCAATGACAGCAAAGGCTAAACTTCATTGTTGTTGTTGTTGTTGTTGTTATGAGTCGTTGAGTCACTTGTGACTCATAGTGACCCTATGTATAACAGCTCTGAACCCTACTCTATCCTGAGCCAACCTTATTGTCTCTGACAACACTTACCCCCATAACCCCAGCCACTGAGTCATGTAATAAAACATTTGTCTTTGGAGAGAAATTTTTGCTGTTCCTGTCAATTGCCGTGGAATTAAACCTAACACGTAGCAAACCGTGGGTGCAGAGCAGAACTGCTTCAGAGGGCTTTTAGGGCTGTGCCCATTTAGAAGCAGATTGCAAGGCTGGGTGCCTTCAAATGCAGTCTTCAGTAATTAGTTGAGTGCTTGACCATGGTGCCACCCAGGGACTCCTTTGTGGTACCTCTTTCCCTTTAGTTTTACACTTTATATAACCTTCTCAACATCTGTGAAGCATAAGGAAGACAGGTACCAAACTGAGAAAAGTATTTGTGGTAAGGAAAAAAAACCCCACCCCATATAATAGATATATAGACTTATTTTAACAATAAACTTGTTGCTACTGTTTTTATTCTGACCCCGCTTGGTACACACAGATCACTGGGTCTTTATTCTGTTGTGCTGCTGGATCATAACAAATTATGACTAATAATTGAAAAGAATGAGAATCCCAGAATATTTAATTGTGCTTATGTAAAACCTGTAACTAGACCAAAAAGCTGTTGTCTGAACAAAACAAGGGAACATTATATGGTCAGAACATTATAAAATCAGAAAAGTTTATGCATCAGTGGTTTCTCCATACCTATGAGACTCCGTCTAACATACTTTGGACATGTTGTGAGGAGAGACCGGTCCTTGAAGAGGGACATCATGCTTGGGAGGGTGGAGGGACGGCGCAGGAGAGGAAGGCCCTCTATGAGGTGGATTGATTCAGTGACTGGGGTAATCGGGATGGGAGAGCCAGAGACAGTGAAATTGGCACAGGACAGAGCAGAGTTTAGGTGTACATAGGGTCGCTATGAGTTGCAAGCGACTCGACAACAACAACAACATTCAATCTAAACAGGATAGAACACAGAGGTCAGATCTTTTTGTTCATAGGGTTGCTATGAGTTGTACTCGACTCGGTGGCACACAACAACAACAACAACATTCAATCTAAACAGGATAGAACACAGAGGTCAGATCTTTTTGTTCATAGGGTTGCTATGAGTTGTACTCGACTCGGTGGCACACAACAACAACAACAACATTCAATGTAAATGCTTAAGCAAATCTTTCAAAAAGCTGGTCTATTAAGAAGAATGTAGCATCAGGGTGGGAAGAAGACTCATCAACAATCTAAACTATGTAGATGACATGACTTTGCTTTCTGACAGTGAAGAGGATTTGAAATGCTTGCTGCAGAAGACCAAAGACTGTAGCCTTCCCTACAGATCAAATCTCAAAATCAAGCAGACAGAAGTCCTCCCCACTGGACCAAGAGGCAACAGCAGGATGGAGAAAAGATTTACGTTGGCAACTATTTCATCTCACTAGTATCCACAACTGTGATCCATGGTAACAGTCGTCAAGAGATCAAAAGATTTCTTGTTGCATTGCCAAAGTCTGCTGTTCAAGGACCTCTGCAAGGTACTAAAGGGAAAGACTAAGGTGTGCCTGACTCAAGCCATGATCTTTTCAATTACTTTCTGTTGCCATATGCTGTCAGGTCGGAACCAACTCATAGCTGACCCTCTAGCAGCTGTTCAGGGGTGGTAAACCACATGGTTGGAGGTTGCCCATTCTTCTCATATGGAGCAGCTGGTGGATTAGAACAACATGCCTTTGAGATTGCAGCCCAGCTTCTTATCTCTAGGCTACCAGAGCTGTCTAAATTACTTCCTACGTATTTGGAATCTTGACAGTGAATAAGAGTGACAGAAGAAGTGTCAATGTCTTTGACTGGACGTGTTAAAGAAATGTACTGAATATCCCCTGGGCTGCCAATGAAACAAACTTAAGTCTTTCTTGAAGGAAGTATAACCAAGGTGGTTCTTAGAGGCAGTGGTGGTGAAACTTCCTGTTACATCTTTTGGGCAAGTTGTTGGAAGGGGCTAATTCTTGGGGAAAAAGACATCACACTGACAAAGGTGGAGGGAGGCTCAGCAAAATAGAGGAAGATCCCCCCCCAACAAGATGGATTGACACAAAGTCTGTAGCAGTGGGTGAAGTTAGTTATTGTGTGTCACTGAACTGACTTTGACTCAAAGCGATCTTTTAGGAATTGCTGAACTCAACTGATCACTGTCAGGTTGGAAGTGCATCATTGCTGACCCTCCCTCCACTTGGTCAGCAACTGAGTCTGCAAATTGCATGGGAGCGATTGCCTACCTTTCTTTTTGACTTTGGGTTAGCTTTGAAGCTCTCTTTGGTCATGTGACCAGGAGATACCAGTCCTTGGGGATGGACATCGTGCTTGGAATGGTGGAGGGACGGTGCAGGAGAGGAAGAACCCGGATGAGATGGATTGATACAGTCTATAACTGTAGTAGTGGGGGTAGGTGTGTCAGAGTCAGTGAGACTGGCTCAGGTGGGGCAGGGTTCAGAGCTATTGTACTTGGGGTCACTACGAGTGGCAGGCGACTTGATGACACATAACAACAACAATGGACTACACCACCAGTTGACTGTAAACCATTTGTACCGCTCAAAGACTTTTCCATAAAATTACAACCATTTTACAACCAAGGTTACAACAATGTGGTTGTGTTGTCAGGTATAACTGAATCAGCCCCAACTTACGTAGTGACCTTATGCACAACCTTATTTGCATAAGTGACCTTATGCAAATCCTGCCTCATCCTGCATCATGCCCACAACCTTCTTCACACACTGGAGTCCACTGGGGAGCCACTGTGTCGATATATCTTGTTGACTGTCTTCCTACTTTTGCTGACCTCCTCTGTTTCTCCAAGTATAAGGTCCTTCTCCACGTACTGGATCCTCCTGAAAATATGTCCAAAGTATATTAGAGAAAAAGGCTCACTATCCTTTCTTCTAGTGAGCACTCTGCTTGCACTTTTTAAAAGACCAATTTGTTTTGCTTTTGGCAGTTCACAGTATGTTCAATATCCTTCCTACACATCACAACAAAAAACTTAAAAATATTTACATACCCTAGGTTCACATGTTGCAAGAAGCTGCGCTGCAATCCCAGAGGCATGCAGTTCGAGGCCACCAGCTACTCTGTGGAAGACGGGCAATCTCCTCCCAAGTAATTAATTGCCTCAGAAAACCTGCCAGAGGGTCAGCTATGGGTCAGTTCTGACTCGACAGTTCAAAACACAATAATAACAACAACAACATTCTCGTGGCCATTTGTGACTATAATAATGGTTGTCACTATGTTGTGTGTGTCCTTGAGTTAGAAGTAACTCATAACTGACCCTTCAGTGGGTCCTGAGGCAGTAAATTGAACAAAAGTAAATTGCCATCCTTTTACTACAGAACAGCCTGGACTTCTGGCAGTTCTCCGCTGATGTGTTTTCCAGTTGTTTTTGGAAAATCTTCAGTAGAATTTGATAATGATGATAATATTGTTAGAGAATAAACACCTTTAAAGAAATTTAGGAGACGTGTGAGAAATCTCATAAACCTTAACATAGAGTTAGCAATTTGTCTTCTAAGCTTATTGCATTAGGAAAGTCAGCTGTGAGGGCCCTCTCAAGAGTACTGAAGAGCAACGATGTCAGGCTGGAGACTAAGGTGCGCCTGATCCAGGCTATAGTCTTTGCAATTACGTGCTATGTATTGGAGAGTTGGACAGTGAATAGAGATGATAGAAAGAGAATTGATGCCTTTGAGTTGTGGTGCTGGAGAAGAGTGTTGAATATACCATGGACTGCTAGGAGAACAAACAGGTTTGTCCTGGAGAGGGTGAAGCCAGAATGTTCCCTGGAGTCAAGGATTCTGAAGCTTCATCTGACATACTTTGGGCATGTTGCAAGGAGAGACTGGTCCTTGGAGAGGGACATCATGTTTGGGAGAGTGGAGGGATGGCGCAGGAGAGGAAGACCCTCAATGAGATGGATCGATTCTGTGAGTGGAGTGATGGGAATGAATGTGTTTGAGACAGTGAGGTCGGCACAGGATAGAACGGCGTTTAGGGCTCTTGTACATAGGGTCGCTATGAGTCGCAAACGACTCAATGGCACATAACAACAACAACAACAACAACAACAACAACAGTCAATGGTGATGATCATCATTTGTATTCTCCATCCCTCAGAGTGTCCAGACCTCTGTCATTCAATAAAATGGTTACCAGTCACATGGGACTCTTTAAATTCAACTTTAACTTAATGAAAATGAAAAATCCAGTCACTAAGTCACAGCTACTTTTTAAGTATGAAATAGGCACAAATGGTTCCTGCATTGGACAGCACAGCTCCATAACATTTCTTCATTTGAGAGTATTCTAGTAGTCAGTTATGAACAGTGTTGTCTACACAATGTTGAATCCATGCACAAATAATTGGTCTAGTAAAGTGCTATTCACACTTAATCCAACACTGTATGGTAAATGGAGGCTATTTACCATCAAGGACTTTGAGAAAGTTCTGGTCAGATAAACTGTTAAAGTTTATTAGGGGCTCAAATATGATGTACTTCAGAGCTAATATGTAATACCATTGAGCTGGCCCAGCATTTCCAGTGCACCACTCCTCGCTCCCTCCGCCTCCCTCCCACCCCCCTAGGGTGGAAGATCTCTAAGGTATTCACTGAATGAAGACATTGCATGTAGTTTATGTTATTTTTGAACTTCAGACCATGCCCAAGATGCCCCAAAGCAATTCAATTGTTGGCTTGGAGGCGATTCTGACTCATGGCGACCCTACATGTTTCAGAGTTGAATGGCACTCCTTAGAGTTTTGGCTTGCTGTGGACTATTGAGACAGTGAATAATGAAGACTGAAGAATTGATTGCCTTTGAATTGGGGTGTTGATGAAAAATATTGAACATACATACCATGGGCTGTCAAGAGAAGAAACGATTCTCTGTTGAAGGACGTGCAACCAGAGTCCTTCTTAGAAAAGGCAAAGATAGAACAGGACTGACATCAGGGTTGGGGTAGGACTGAGAAAAATTGGATAAATTATGTATACTGCATTGAAAC
>NW_006399785.1:511159-514569 GCF_000299155.1 Elephantulus edwardii
TTTTTTTTTAATTTTGTGTGTGTCTGTACCGTCAAATCAGATCCGACAGGTACAGGAGGAGATTGTCCCTCCTTTTCCGGCAGAGCATCTGGTGGATTCAAACCACATAGTTAGAGAAACTTTGTCTCACTTACTCTGGGTGCATTTTCAGATTCTTGGAGAGAGACATCGCATTGAGAAAAGTAGGGGGTCAGCCAAAGAAGAGGAAGACCCTCAAAGAGATGGATTAATACAGTGACTACCTCAGGAGGCTTATGCATGACAGAGGTCGGGAGGCTGGCGGCAGGCTAGACAAGCTTCTGTTGTTCACCGGGTCTCTATGAATCGTAGTTGACTCAACGGGAACAACACAGTGTTTGGGAGGCAGATCACCATATTTTTCTTAAGAAGCACCTCTCGATAGATTGCAGTCAACTTTTGTTAGTTAATTTTTAGGTGCCATTTTTGTCAACTAGGACTTATAATGACTCTATGAATGGCAGATTAGAACCTTGTCCCATTGCGCACCAGTGGTGGAGCGCTTAATCACTGCTGTCAATCAGGGACTTCTCCAATGTGACAAACCAAATAAAAATCTGCCTGTCGAGTTCAATTTTGACTCTTAGCTACCCCATAAGACAGAGGAGAACTACCTCGTAGGTTTTGCAAAGCTGTAAGTTCTCATGGAACCACTATTCCCCTATGGAGCAACATAACTTCAAGGTAGCAGCTAAACAATTTAATCACTGCACTACCAAGACTCTCTCATATGTCTAAACACATTTAAAAAAACCACCAAACTCGCTGTCATTGAATAGGCTTCAGAGTAAAACTATTTTCCAGATTTCCAAGGCTGTAAATCTTTATGGACGCTCACTGTTCTCTTACAGAGCAGATTTGGAGTTGAAAACTCCAAAATGCTGGTTAGGAGCTGAACACCTTGACTATTTTGCCACCAGGAATCCCAAAGATGGTCATACTTGCTAGTTGCCAATGAGTTGAGTATGACTCATCATGAACTCATGAAGAACAGATCTGAACCCTGTCCTATTCTGTGCCATCCTCACAATCTCTGACACACGCAAGCTCATTGGTATTACAGTCACCGTATCAGTCCACCTGGTTGACGTTCTTCATCTCTTTCACTGTCCCTCCACCTTCCCAAGCATGATGTCCCTTTCCAGGTAACAACTCCTCGCATCATGCCCAAAGTATGTGAGGTGAAGCAAAGCCATCTTTGCCTCTTGGAAGCAGTCTGGCTGCACCTTTTCCAAGACACATCTGTTCTTTCGGCAGGCCAGGGGATGTCCAGTACTCTCCTCCAACACCACAGTTGAAAGGCATCGATTCTTCTGACATTCTTATTCTTTGTCCAGATCTCCAAGCATAAGTGATTGAAAAGACCAATACCATTCCAAGCTCCAAGTAAACACACCCCCCACAATCTGTCTCTCATATATTTCTAGGTCTGAACCTTAGTTCAGGAACATCTGTTCAAAGGCTGGAGGAGGGTGATAGAGTGAGGTATTCACTCTGTTCCTTGGCTCCTGGATGAAGCTGGTACCCGAAACAAAACTAAGGGCTCCAACCTGGCTCTGCCCTCCATTTCAGGATTGACCCAGACTCCAAGGTGTTAGAAAATTCTGTATATAATCCTGGATGTCTAGGCTTGTTATTCAAGTATATTTCTTACTGTCGAAACCAAAAACTCTAAATGCACTGTCATCCAATTGATTCTAATTCACATGGACCTTCCTTTAGTTTTAGAGGGAATAAATCTCAATGGGAATGGGAGTAGATTCTCTATTTTTTACACCAAGCTGCTAGTGGATCCAAACCATTAATCTTTTGGTTAGCAGTTCGACCCCTACTAGCTATGCCACCAGATGTACTCATTTACTGCCTTCCAGGCAACTCCAATTTATAATAACTCATGAGCTGCTGTGCCGGAGAGTGACGCATTATCAACTCCTGTGCAGTCTACTGTGTCTGAAAACTTCGCTGGAGGGTCAGTTGTGAGTTGGTTCCAATTCAAGAACACCTAATAACAAGATTAGAAAGTCCCCATAAAGTTTTGAGGACAGCAGAGGGTCACAAAGTGCTGGTGCATTGGAACCAATGACCTTTCTGTTATTTAGCCAACTGTTGTTATTTTTTTAATTGATTTTAATTAAAGTTTACAGAGACTTTGGATTTCTACTCATTTATTATTGCACTTTTTTCCCTGCCCATTCCTCCACCCCCAGTTCACTCTTCTCTTTGAAAAGTAAAAGAAAAATTCATTCATTGTTACACAATCAGTTCCTCAGAGTCCACTCCACTCTGCAGGCTTCGTTCTGGACTCCTGTCATGACAATAATACCTAATCACATACACCTTTTAACAGTTCTCTCCCTCATCTGTTTCAAAGCAGTATACATTATTTATCACCTCTTTTCTCAGTCTCTCTCCAACCCCATGTCAGTCCCGCTTTACAACAGTAGCTTTATGAAGCATTTCTGTGACAGAGATACTTCACTCAGCATAACGTCCTCCATGGTCTCTCATTTTGTATAGTAATTCATGAGTTCCTTGTTTTTCAATGCGGCATAGTATTCCATTGTGTGAATATACCACAGCTTTTCTACTGGTTTATTGATGGGCACCTGGGTTGTTTCCAACTCTTTACTATTGTGAACAAAGCCGCAATAAACATGGTTGTGCATATATCTGCTTGGGTAGCATTATGGTTTCTTTGGGGTATATTAGCCAACTCTTAACACAGTGCCTTACCAGGGTCCCTCCTTGATGTACTTTGCTTGTAGATATTTAAACACCTGGTATATATGGGAGCTCTAGATTGGCCAATGTCAAGTTCTCCACCAGGCCTAATTCACCCTGCAGGAGGACACTTGGAAAGTGCAGGAACCTGTTTCCTAGCTCTGGCGAATCTGGAACAAGGCTCCCCTGTGCCAAGAGCAGGCTCGCCAATCTGTGGATGTGGAGAGGTTGACTGAGCCAGTCAGTGGTCATGGAGATGGAAAGGCGATTCCTTTTAAGATTTCTCCTTAGGGGCACTTTTCTGGCGGGTTGCAGGTCAAGGGTCCCCATCCCGCCCCCCTGCTCCCTCCCGGCTTCCCTGCGGGGGCTCTCCGGGCAGCTTTGTCTGCAGGGCGGCGGCGAGCGTGCCCAAGAGTAATCTCCGCGTCTGGAGTTTGGACTAGAACTTTCTTCCTCCTCCTCCCGGAGTCACGGCACTTCCAAGCCCAGAGGCCTAGGCTGTGCGCGGACGGGGGTGGGGTGGGGGTTGCCGGGGGCGCGGGTCCGGGGAGCGCGCGCCTCCCACCCTGAGGGGAGAGGAGGGGCGCGAAGAGGAGGAGGAGGAGGAGGAGGAGGAGGAGGAGGAAGAGGCAGCGGCGCAGGAGGGGCTGGGCGGGGAGGAGTCGCGGCCC
>NW_006399785.1:514987-550788 GCF_000299155.1 Elephantulus edwardii
GGGGCCGGCAGGGCTGCGGGCGCCGGCGAGGGCAAGGTGGTGTGCAGCAGCCTGGAGCTCGCGCACGTCCTGCCTCCGGACACGCTGCCCAACCGCACGGTCACCCTGTGAGTAGCCCGGGGGCACTTCTGCGCGCGCGCGCCCCTCGCGCTCCGCTCTGGAGAGGGGTCCCGGCTTCCACGCGCCTTTGTGTGACCTGAGGCGCGTGTTGGGGGTAGAAGCCCTCCCGGGTTGTCGGACTGGAGTGCGGTTCACGCTGGGCTGGGGTAAGGGTGGCAGGTGACACCGCCTCCGAGCTGCCTCCCAGCTTTGCTAAAGTTTGCTCAGTAAAAGTTTGCGGGCGCCGCGCGGAGCCACGTGAGGATGCGAGTAGGAGTAGACACGCAGTCGGCTGGGTTCAAACTCATTCATCTGGCCTGCAGCGCCTGGGAGACGCGGGACTCCTTGAGAAGCGCTGGTGCAATTTCAGCTGCATTTATGTTTTCAGAATATCAAAATACCGCCCTTGTGGTCTGTGCCATCCCCAAGTCCCCAAATGGATCTCCTTGCCATTTGCTTTCTCAATTCTATTGAACAGAGATCCTTTTGACGTTCAGTTGCCGTTCATAGCCAGACTTATATTTGAGATCAAGCCCTGCATCTTTGCACCCCGTTTTATGGGAATTGAGCCATCCACTCTCTCCGAAGGATTAGATTTTCAGATCGAGTTTTCAACCTGAAAGGCAAAGTTTTAGTCTCAAAACTCTCTTTTGTGCTAAGATTCGCGGTTTAGCCCTTCTCTTTGAGCGGGGTGGTTGGCCTCTCTAACTCGATTTTATATTCCAAACTGATTCGGAAAGGTGTAAGCCTCAGTGTTTCTAATGGCTATTTTGCCAACTTGAAATCCGAGCCACCCCCTCCCTCCCCCCGGGCTCAGCGTTCCTCCATGTTGTTTTGGTTGGTTCCCTTAAAAAGAGTCCAGGCTCCTCCATAAAAACATGAGGGCATGGGCATCAACGTGACCGATGAAACAAACCCTAACACACACCATTTAATTACACCCAAGTGAGATGAGGGAATCCACGTGGAAGGGCCAGACATGGTATAAGCAGCTTTTGAAAAAAAAACCCAAACCAATCAAAAACAACAACAGCAAACA
This sequence comes from Elephantulus edwardii, assembly GCF_000299155.1. Classification (NCBI taxonomy): domain Eukaryota; kingdom Metazoa; phylum Chordata; class Mammalia; order Macroscelidea; family Macroscelididae; genus Elephantulus; species Elephantulus edwardii. The sequence continues at coordinate 516,126 of NW_006399785.1, forward strand.
AATATCCTTGTGGATTCTTCGTTCGGACTAAATGTTTCACATAAAAATACTGTGCTTTTCTGTCAGCTCAAAGAGGCAAGAAGATCATTAGGATACAACTCTGCTTTGTTAGTTTCCATCATCATCACTTTGCCGTTTGATGATGCAACCATGCTTTTTTTTTTTTTTTAAAAAAAAACAAACAAAACCCAAACCAAAAACCAAACCAAAAAAGATTATTTGACATGGTTAGAGACACCTGGTGACCCTGTAGTAAGTTAGTGCTCAGCTAAGATGTGACAGTTACGAGTATATCTAAGTCATGTTTGAGTACCCACTTTTTGTAAACAATTCCAGCGATGCCAGATCAACGTCTTAATATTCTACTTTGCTGTTGCGGGGGAAAAAAAAATAAAATTAATGGGGATAGGGAAGAAAATCACCCCTCCCTGTTGAGTTAAAATACTTTGCACAGTTTTTCAGAATATAAAACCTGTTGCTGGCAAGTTGACTCAGACTCAAGGTAGCTTGTGTTGTCAAAGTAGTAGAACTGTTCTCTCTGGGGTTTTCATTGGCTGAGGATTTGCAAGTAGATAGCCAGACCTTTCTTCTGAGGGAACTTGAACCACTGGCCTTTTTTTTTTTTTTTTTTTACCAGCCACATGCGTAAATGTTACCATTTGATTAGTTTCCCTTTTTGCATTTGGAAGCTTTCTAGATACAAATAAAATTGGTAATGTGGAAAGAATGGAAAGACATTACAGTATAAACTGACAGATGAAGTTGGTTCAGGGAATTGGGTCCAGTTGAGGGAGGGGTTTATCACTTTATGAGGGAAGGAATCACATCACTGTTGTTAAGTGACTTGTCCAAGTGCACATAGTGGTCTAGCCATTTCCTAAGGTCCCACTGCAGTTAGAAGCTTTTTTATCTTTTCACTGCCCAGATTCTGAGCAATTCCTAGGTGACGGTGTTGTGAAATTTGGAATGTAAGTAATAATGTGGTTACTCCTTCCCAGAAGCCCACAGGTGTTTATGGAGAAAGACTCATGAATTAAAGTCTTAGAATAGGCCTATGATACTGGAACCCAGAGGAGAACAGCCATGGCCATCTTGAGTTGTGGATGGAGAAATGGAGCATCTGAGGAGGGTTTCTGAGCCGGTACAGAAAGGATGGAATGAATGGGCACTGGGAGGAAATGAGGGCAGCGCAGGGGCGGGGATGAGCGAGGGCCTCAGCATGCAGGGTAGGGAGGGCAGGGTCTAGTTGAGATGGCATGGAGTTGGTATTGCTGGCATGTCTTGGACAAGTAACCGGTGTGTGTGTATGGGGAGAGCTAGCTGGAGGGAGCTAGGTCAAGGATGAAGGGGGCTCCCCCTGGTGTGAGCTTTTTTTTTTTTAAAAAAAAATTTTATTTCCCATTCATTCATTGTTGCACACTTTCCTCCCGCCCACTCCTTCCCCCACCTCAGTCCACTTTTCTCTTTGACAAGTAAAAAAAAAAAAATCTTTTATCGTTATATAATTCTCCCTTTCCCCAGTCCACTCCACTATGCCGTTTCATTCTGGACTCCTGTCATGACAGTAATACTTATCCATATAGTCCTCCTAAACAGTACTGTCCCTCATCTCTTTCAATGCAGTATATATTATCTCCTCTTAGTTCCCCCCCTCCAATGTCAGTCCTGCTTTACAACAGTGGCACTATGCAGTATTTGTCCTTTGTTACAGAGATATTTCACTCAGCACAATGCCCTCCAGGGTCATCAATTTTGTATAATATTTAATGAGTTCCTTGTTTTCCAGTGCAGCATAGTGTTCCATCCTGTGACTATACCACAACTTCTCTATCCATTGTTTTTTGATGGGCACTTGGGTTGTTTCCAACTCTTTGCTATTGTAAACAAAGTAGCAATAAACATGGGTTTTGCATATATCTGCTGGGTGGCAGTTGTGGTATATTCCCAGTAGTGGAATTGCTGGGTCAAATGGAATATCTATTTCCAAATCTTTGAGAAAACGCCATACCGCCATACTGCCTTCCACAGTGGTTGCAACATTTTACACTCCTACCACCAGTGAATAAGGGTTCCAGTTTCTCCGCAACCTCGCCAGCATTTGTTGTTTGCCGTTCTGTTAAATTTTGCTATTCTTACTGGGGTGAGATGATACCTCATTATTGTTTTGATTTGTTTCTCTCTTAGAGCTAGGGATTTTGAACATTTCTTCATGTGTGTGTGTTTGCCATCTGAATGTCTTCTTTGGTGAAGTGTCTGTTCATATCCTGTGCCCATTTTTCAGTTGGGTTGTTTATCTTGTTGTGGTGCTCTGGTGTGAGCTTTTATGGAAAAACCTCTCTTAAATCAAAGCCTGGGATTTAACTGAAACATGCAAAGTCAACTAGTAGGAGTTAGAAGGATGCAAGGATAAAATAGGATCCTTTCTGTTTTCCATGAAAAGTAAAGCTATTTCCTTCTGTTTGGTGGGTGGATTAGACTTTAGCGCAGGCCTCAGATCCTTCAGTTTTCTTAGTGAACAAGACTGATTTCCACAGCTGTGTTTATTGAAAAGGGCCTGGAAGAAATCTTTGACTTGGCTGCATTTGCTCCTGTATGTCACACAGGCTTTTGTATTGAATGATGAGAATGTCTGATGATGTTGACACATGCATACAATCAGTTTATCATCACTTAATTTTTTTCCTATGTAAGTATAAATTATCGTTCTTAATATTTCATAGATGTATATCAATATTTGACATTTTAAAAAGTCTGAGAACTTTAGTGTGGGATTTGATAAATTTTTATGTTTACCCTATCTTTTCCAAAATGATAAAGAACCCTGGTGCTCAGAGTGCATTGTGAAGTGGACTGTAACTGAAAGGTTAGTAGCTCGAATCCACCAGATGCTTCTCTGGAGAAAGATGAGTTGGTTTACACCTGGATGGCATAGTGGTAAGGAACTGCGCCGCGATCTCAAAGGAATGTGGTTCAAATCCACCAGATGCTCCGCAGGAGAAGGATGAGAAGTCTCCTCTTGTGGAACTGCCTGCCTCTGAAAACTCTCTGGAGGGTCAGTCTGCATCGGTTCCAACCTGATGGTATCCAACAGCAACAGCAATTGTCATTGGGTCAGAACGGACGTGTTAGCTGACTCTTAATTGGGTTTTTGGAGGCTGTGAATTGTACTGAAGGAGATTGTCCATCCTTCTCCTTCAGAGTAGCTGGTGGGTTCGAACTGCCTTTGTATTGACTGCCCAGCTCTCCTCAGAAAAGGCCACTTGTTTTTGTTACTTGCCATTCAGCTGAAGATGATTGCTAGTGCCCCTAACCGTGTCCTGTCCTGCATTGTCATTGTCCCTGACACACTTGAGCCCATCGTCACAGACACTGTATCAGTGTCTCTCTTTGCTGACCTTCCGCCTTTCCAAGCATGATGTCCTCTCCGAGCTCCCTGCTGAAGAATTACACCCTTGGAAACTGCCCTGGAGGATGCCAGCAGTTGGATTCAACCTGATGGTCGTGGATTTGGTTTTCTTGATTTCCAAAATATTAATGACTATATTAATGCCGCACCATGGTTGTTTTAGGGCTTTATTTTCAGTTTTTAAATTTTTCAAGTAATCTAGCAACAGATTGCAGATTTGCTTTTGACTACTTTGATGGCTTAGGGAGCTCTGGTGGCTGGGTGGTAAGGCATTTGAGCTGCCAGCGCAAAGGTATGTGGTTTGAAACCACCAGCTGCTCCACGGGAGAAATAGAGATAATATCTTCTTGTAGTGAACTGCCTCTGAAAACCCACCACAGGATCAGCTGTGGGTCGGTTCCGACTCGATGGCACCTAACAACCACAACACTTAGCAAAGTGAATTAGTGCACACATTTTGGTTTTTACTTTCTAAAATAGGCTTTTTGTTTGTTGTGAGAAGAACTGGGCATTAATTAGACACTGCCAGTGTGCCCAATGCAATATTAGGTCCAAGGGAAAAAATGCTTGTCTTGTACAGAGGGTTAGACCTAGTTGGGGAGAAAGGATGGCAGGATAGGAAGCTTCGGGAACAATTATGAGCATGTCTGTAATTAAGTAATAAATCCTGTCCTGAACACGGTTTAAAGACTTTTGAGTACCTGATAAGGAGAGAGAGCACTGTGACCTCCGAGCCCTTGGAAGCCTGTTTATTTTCCTGGAGAAGTTAGGACTTGACTGGGGCCTGAAGGAAAGGAAAGATTAGAGTGGTGGGGGCGAGCAGAGGGGCTGAGCCTGTGGTCCTGGGAAGGGTGGGTGGTGGAGGAAGGGCCTTCCTGGAATGTGGGGACTGTGCTGGCTGGATAAGGGACAACCGGCTTTGGGAACTGTGGGTCTGTGTTGTTGGTGAACATTACCTTCCAGTCCAGTGCTCCTCACAACATTCCCATAGGAGGGAGTAGAACTGGCTGGTGAGGTTGGCAAGGCTGGATGCCTTTACGGGAGCTGGATGCCATGGCTGTTGACTTTGAGATTTTGATTACTGACCTTTCAGTTGGTAGCTAGGTGCTTGACCTCTGCACCACCAGGGCTTCCCTGTTATTGTTCGGTGCAGTCCAGTTGACTACAGCTCACAGTGACCTTACAGACACCAGATCTGCACCTTGCCGTATCCAGCATCATGGTTTAGATCTCTGTCCAGTGTTGCAGTCATTGTGCCCATTCGTCTTGTTGAGGGTCTTCCTCTCCTTCACAGACCCTCTACCGAAACAGTGTGATGTCTTTTCCGAGGACTGGCCCCTCCTGACCCCATGCCCAGAGTCTGTGAGGCATAGTGTCACCATCCTTGCCCCTGAGGAGAACGCTGTTTGCACTCCTCCGAGACAGACTTGTTTGTCCTTTGGACAGTCTGTGGCACATACTGTACACATTTCCCAATTCTTCGATGTGCTGGAAGCAATTGAAAATACTGTGGCACCTCGTCAAGTGAACCCTAGTCCTCAACTGACATCCTTACCTTCCAACCCTTTAAAGGAGGCCTTGACAGCGGATTTCCACATGCAGCACTTTGGATTTCTTGACCGCTGTTAACTAAGGAAATTGATTATAGATCACTGTTACCGAGTTGATTCTGGCTTAATAATGACTTCCTATTACAGAGTTGGTAGAAGGACTCTTAGAGTTTTCAAGGTTGTGATCTTTTGGAAGCAGATTGCCAGACCTTACATCCTAGGGACCTGTGAGGGTGTTTGAACTGCCAGCCTTTGAGTTACTACTTCAGTGCTTACAACCATGAGAGCCACCCGGGAACTCCCCTTTGAGCCACATGTTTGTTTAAAGCACGAGCCTGATGAGTCTGTGTATTTAAAGCATGAACCTGATGTGTGGCTCATGTATTTGGGCTGCTAAATGAAAGGTTGGTGGTTCAAAACCAGCATCTGTTCCACAGGAGAAAGAGGAGTGGTCTCTCACTGTGATGAAAATCTACAGCTTCAGGAACCCAGTAGAGAGTTGTTGTGAGAACCAGCTTGGCGGAGTAAGCTTGGGTTGGGTTTGGTCAATCAGGGCTGTGTGTGCAGATGGGGAGAAGAGACGGTGTAAGAAGAGCAAGGACTGCACGAGGACAGCCATATCTCACCATTACCAGCTTCACAAAGGGGAACTGTCCATGTTAATAGTGTGAACAACACAAGACCAGCACCCGTGAGGTCAGATGTGGGTCCCACAGTCTCATACTTGTTTGTGCTCATTTCAGCCTGCTTTCCTGGGTCTGAAATCTGAAACAATAGCTCACAGACTACACAGAACCATATTGAGGAAGTAAAAAAAGTTAGGATCCATGCCTATCAACAAATGAATGGATAGAGAAGTCCTGGTATATTCATACAATGGAATACTAGGCAGCACTGAAAAACAAGGAATTCATTAACTACTATGCTGATAGTATTTAAGACTATGTATAATAGTATAATACTATGTCCTAGAGGACATTATGCTGAGTGAAATATCTCAATCACAAAAGGACAAATATTGCATAGGGCCACTATTGTAAAACAGGACTGACATTGGGGTTGAGGGAAGACAGAGAAGAATGGGAGGAATGATATATGCTGCACTGCAAGAGATGAGGGAGAGAACTGTTTAAAAGGGATATATGTTTAGGTATTATTGTCATGACAGGAGTCCAGAATGAAGGCTGCACAGTGCAGTGGACTTGGGTGGAGGGATTGCATAGCAATGAAAGTTTTTCTTTTACTCATCAACGAGAAAAGTGAATTAGAGGGGAGGAGGTGGACAGGGAGAAAAGTGCAACAATGAATACCTGGAAAGTCTCTATAAACTTTCGTTAACATTAATAAAAAAAAAGTGTTATGATCCAGGTGGTTGTTGTTGTGTACTGTTGAGTTGGAACCGATCCATAGCTGACCCTCAGTGGGTTTTCAGAGGCAGTTAATCATTCGGTAAGAGATTGCTCATCTTTTCCCCAGTGGAGCAGACCAGAGCTCCCTGGTGGTCTAGTATTAAGACTGAATGTAGTACATTCAGTAATAGGGCATTCTATGAATAAAGACAAAGATTCTCACCACTGGACCAATTGGTAGCATCAGGATGGATGGCGAAGAGATTGAGATTGTTCACAGCTTCAGTTTGCCCGGCTCCACAGTCAACACTCTAGGCACCAGCAGTCAGGAAATCAAAAAGCGTATCGTGATGGGAAAGTCTGCTGTTAGGGACCTCTCCAAAGTACTCAAGAACAATGGTGTCTCTCTGGAGACTAAGGTGCGCCTGATACAGGCCATGGTCTTTGCAATCACTTGTTATACATCAGAGAGTTGGAAAATGACTAGGGAGGATAGAAGGAGAATTGATGCCTTTGAGCTGTGGTGCTGGAGAAGAGTATTGAATGTACCATGGACTGACAAGAAAACAAACAGATTCATTCTGGAGAGGGTTAAACCAGGATACTCCTTGGAGGCAAGGATTTTGGGGCTTCGTCTGATATACTTTGGACAAGTTGCAAGGAGGGACAGTCCTTGGAGAGGGACATCATGCTTGGGAGGTTGGAGGGACAGCGCAGGAGGGGAAGACCCTCTATGAGGTGGATTGATTCAGTGACTGGGGTAATCAGGATGGGTGTGTCAGAGGCAGTGTGATTGTCACAGGATAGAGCAGGGTTTAGGGCTTTTGTATATAGGGACAGCACATAACAACAACAACAACAAAAATGAATAAAGATTAGTAGTAAACAGGACAGCTTCTGAAATGTGCTCACAGGCACTTCAACTTTGATCCTCACAGCTTTAGGACAGACAGTGTTATAGAGTTCTTAGTCTTGTCAGTATTGGCTCCCCTCCACCCCTCTCTCCCCAAGTTGTCCTACAAAATTTGATGAAGGCTCTTAGCATAGCTCTCCTGTTGTCCACGGAAGGCAGCAGCCCAAGGTCCACTCCGTCTCATGTCAAGTCTGACTCCACTGTGGCTGCAGCGGCTGTGGCTGAAGGAGAAGTTGCTTTTTCTTTCTTTTTCTTCTTTGCTGGTGGTAAGATTTCTTCTAATTCTGCTGCTGGATCTGCTCAGCTGATTGGTGAGACTAGACAGTCCCCTTGTGGATAGGCTAACGCACCCTGTCTGTATATTCCTGCCGATCCACATGGCAAAGTCAAAATTCAGTGAGTAGGAAACTCATTTTGAATGATAAACTCCACAGATGGACATACAGAACTGAGCATGGTGGTGGGGCCAGAGAAGGATCAGAAAGCAACAGCCAGTGGGACTGAGGTGAGCAAATGGGAGACTTTGGTTCCCAAACCCAGGAGATGGGAGTTTCAGGACTGGCCTGGCGACTGGGTTGGCCAGTGGAGAACTGCTGAGAGATGCTGGGCAAAGTTAACTGAAAATGAAATCCTGGCCCGACTCGGAGAAGTACTGCACATAAACAGAAGAGAAAGAAAAGTTCCAGAAAAGACCTCAATGGCATTACAAGTTCAGTTGCAGATCATTCCAGTAAAGTGAATTATCACAGAAAGCAAGTCGTGTGGTTTTTTCCTGGTTTCTCAGTGTGTGTAACAGTTATGCTTATGGTGTCCTGTCAACTGTGAAGTGCGCAATAGCTTAATGAAAGAGTTTGAAGTTGCGTGAGAGTGAACAGAGGTGTGACACACAGACACGGAGTGCACACATGCTGCTGTGGAACACTTGGCGCCCGGAGGCCTGGTCCACGCAGCATTGCCACAGACCTTTAATTTGCCAATAACACAGTATCTTTACTGCAAAGTGCAGTAAGGTGAGATGAGCCTGTGTTATTGAATGTGCTGCATCTCAGGCAATGAGCTAAAGACACAAATCCCAGCAGATTATAGGTAAACCGATAGAACTCATTCGTTTATGTTGTTCTTGTGCCCTGTCCTATTTGGGACCAGCTCGTAGCTGACCCCGCAGGAGGTGTTCAGGAGCTGGAGATCACACGGGAAGTGATTGCCCATTTTTCTCCCATGGTGTAGCTGTTGGATTAGAACTGTGTACCTTTGGATTCATAGCACAACTCCCTCCATACCACTAGGCCACCAAGAGCTCCCTAGTTTACGTTGTTGTTTTGGTAGGTGCCATCGAATTGAGTGTGACTCATGGTGACCCTATGAACAGCGGATCCGAACGATCCTGTGCCATCCTCACAAAATCCAGCACCCTCAATCTCAAAGCTGCAGTCACTGTGTCAGTTCACCCAGTTGAGGGTCTTCCTTTCTTTCTCTGCCTCTCCATCTGCCCAAGCAGGGTGTCCCTTTCCAGTAAATAGCCTCCCCTAGCAACATGTCCACAATATGTGAGATGAAGCTTGGTCATGTATGCCTCCAAGGAGCCCTCTGGCTGCACCTTCTCCAAGAATATCTGTTCTTTTGTCAGGACGCTTCTCAGCAGAACTCAAAGGCATCAATTCTTCTGCCATCAGTAGTCATTGTCTGGCTTTCAGATGCATGGCAAGTGACTGAAAAGACCTTGGCCTGAGTCAGGCACACCTTAGTCCTCAAACTGACATCATTGCTCCTCAATAATTTGGAAAGGTCCCAGACCTTTCAGCATTGACCTCGTTCAGAGTGACTTTCAACTTTATAAACTCTCCTTTCAGCCTTACAGCATTTCTCAGCGCAATATGTCTACTGATCTGATCTGGCTTCTCATACTACGTGTATTGATAATGGATCCAAGTAAGGGGAAGTTGTTGACAGTTTCAATCTTATCTCCATGTATTATGATACTGCCTTTAGGTTCGTTGGTGAAGATTTTTGTTTTTTGATATTAAGATGTAATCCATATTAGAGGCTGTAGTCTTAGATCTTCTGCAGCAAGTGCTTCAAGTTCTCCTCACTTTCAGCACACACTTTTTTTAAAAAAATACTGGTTTATTTACAAAGTTCAAATACATTGTTTTTCAGACTGGGTTTGCCCCATTTCCTTCACCCCCTCTATCAGATTTTGCAACCTTGTGATTTCCCCCTTGCCCTTCCTAACTCCTCTGCTCGCCCCCCCCCCCCATCTTGGAGGAATGATTCTACAGTAATGATTTTATGCAGTATTTGTCCTTGTGGGACTGAGTTATTTCACTCAGCTTAATGCTCTCCAGTCCCTCCCAGTTTAGGTGATAATTTGCAAAATCATTGCTCCTGCATGCGGCATAGTATTCCAGTATGTGAATGTACCATGATTTTTTAATCCATTCCATTGTGGTTGGACATCTGGGCTGTTTCCATGTTCTTGTGATGGTGAATAATGCTGCTATGAACATTGGTGTACAATTCTCCAAGCAAGTAAGTTTTTGTCATCTGTGTAATGAAGGCTGTTGATGAGTCTTGCTCTGATCCTAATGCCATATTCTTCATAGAGTCCAGCTATCACAGTATATGGGTAATTTCCCAGCATCTTCAAGGCTTGCTTGGAAGTACTGTCCTTACTAAGGCGGGGTCAGGGTGGGGTCGGGGGTGGATGGGTCCTGAAGTTACATTGCAGAGAGCTTCCTGCCAGAACCTGACCTCACCTCTTGGATTCTCATGCTTTTCCGAGAGACCAAGACGTCACTGAAGGGCAGGGGAGGACTGTATTGTCCAGTGGTTAGGTACCACTGCGTCAGCTGTGATCACAGCAGCTCTGTAAAATGCAGATCTGAACCTGACCTTGTCCTTTGCCGTCATCACCATCTCTGCCATGCTCAAGCCCATCGCTGTGGTCATTTACTAAGGGTCTTCCTTTGTTGCACTGGCCATTTTCAGCCTGTGCCCTTTTTTCCGTAGACCCGATGATCTTGAGGAGTAAGGGTGGCAGTACCTCCTTTCACTTCCTTTGGGGACATTATTGAGGGGGGACAGCCTCTGAAAAAGGTCACCAAGCCTTTACCCGCGTGTCACTTGTGATGCATAGTGAGCCCACGTGTCACAGAGTGAAAGTGCTCCATGGAGTTTGCTGGGGTGGGGTCTCTGCAGGAGTACATCTTCAGGCCTCTTTTGGTTCAAACCACTAGCTGGTCATTCATTAGTAGCCAGATGTGAATCTTCCAGGGACAGGTGACGTTTTTCCTGTCTGTGGGCGCGGGCTGACCCTCTGTTCTGTTGGGGATGCAGTGCTGAGGTCGACAGGATCCTTTTACCCCAGGAACATCATCTTGGAATTCAGGTCCTCGGCTCTGGCCCGCATACCTCTTACTGTCACCACAACAAAAGCAGCCCTTGCCATCCTGAGCACTTTGGCTGAGGAGCCCTGGTGATAGTCAGCTGTTAACTAGAAGGTTGGAGGTTCCAATCCACCAGCTGTTCTGTGGAGAAGGATCTGGGGGTCTGCTTTTTTTTTTGGTAAAGATTTACAGCCTTGAGCACCTTACGGGGCAGTTTTCCTCTGACTTGTCCATTGTCTGCGAGTTGAAATCAACTCACTGGCAATGGGTTTTTGTAAAGACCTTGGCCTGGGATCCCAGCAGTGGTAAATTCCACTTCTTTCACCATCCAGCTCAGTCGCTAGGTGCTTTGCACTCACTGTTGTATGGTGTGACCCCCTGGAGCATCCGGGGGGTGCTCGTTACCCTCTCATGTGTCGTGTCCCTGTTTACGTTACCGGACTTTCCTCTCATGAGACCTGTGTACCTGGAAGGTGAGGACTTTGAGACCTGTTCTTGCACAGGGCCGGGTGTCTAGATGGGTGTATAGAGTTCTTTATTGACAGTAGTAATGCATCGATAAGACTGGTGGAAAATCAGGAAAGGAAGGTGATGAGATACGAAGTGTTTAGGTCACCAGAGCAGTTGGAAACTTTTATTTGTGTGGTTTAGGTCAACATTTTATAGCTGTGTTGTTGTTGTTTTGTGCTCTCAAATAGGAACTGAGGCATAGCTGGTCCTGCAGCGGGTTTTCAGAGTCTGTAAGGGGATTGCCCATCCCTCTCCCACAGAGCAGCTGGTTTATTGAAACTGTGTGCTTTTGGGATTGTAGTGCAGCTTCTGACCACTAGGCCACCACCCAATTACAGCACGGGTATCTCCATCTATGTTTATGGTGACGAGGCAACACACATATCAAGACAGAACGTTGGACAGACATGCTGGGCCGATTTAAGCAGTTGGTCCATGATTGAAAGTCATTTTCCAATACAGCGGCAAGGTTTTGCAGGACCCAGCCTCTTCAGCCTGTTGCTTCTTGCCTACTTGGAGTCGTCCAACATCAGCAGAGTATGAAAGAAGTTGGTGGGTTTGGCAGTGAACCAAGTCCAGAGACAAATGAATGCACGAATGCTCGGGGAAGCTTACCCAGTGCAGAAGACTGGAAGGACAGTTTACCGTTGGTGCAGAGATGGTTTTCAAAACAAAAGTGGAAACTCAGAGTAGTTGAGAGGATAGTACGTTATGAAGAGTATTAAGTGAACGCAGGGATTTTCCTGTGAATTTATTATTTTTTTTAAGTTGGCTCTTGAAAGCAATTGTCTTCTGCTTATTTTTTAAAATTGTGATTTGAATGAAAGTTTACAGAGCATATTGTTTTATTCCCAATCCATTATTTATGCACATTTGGCTCTAAAGCAGCAATTAAAAGTACACACTGTGTCTGATCATCTATTCATTCCATATAGTCTTTACCCATCGCAATGTTTATTTTCTTTTACTTAATTTTCTATTCTTTACCCTTCCCCTCCCTGGTAACCATATAACAGTGAGTCTCTGTTACTATGTAAACCTTACTCTATATGTTTAGAACATTGGTCTGGAACAGTATATGTCTTTTTGTGACTGACATTTTCCTCGACATAATGTCTGCTTGGTAGACCCCAGATGAGATGGGTTGACTTGGTAACTGGAGCAATGTGGGTTGGTCTCTTGGAGTCAGTGACACTGGCTCAGGATAGGGCAGGATTCAGAGCTGTTGTTGTACATAGGATTGTATGAGTCACAGGCACATAACAACAACAATAACAGCAACAACAACAACGTCTTCTAGGCTTATCCATGTTTTCACGAATTCTTCATTGTTTTTCAGTGTTACATAGTTAGTATTCTTTTGTGTGAATGTAGTTGTTTCTCTGTCCATTTGTTCACTGAGGGACACTTGGTTTGTTGCCATCATGTTGCTTTTGTGAATATATACACTCCCCTGTTTTCTGTTTATCTTTGCCTTATTAACCTCAAACTCAAACCCATTTCTGTAAAGTTGATTTTGACCGATAGCATCTCTCCCGTGAGTTTCCAGAGCTGGACATCTTTATAGGAGGAGACAACCTTGACCTTGTATAGGAATCAAAATTCTTGAGATCCTCACTAGTTTGATTTTATAATTGTGTCAGTGTTTGCCTCCTAAACAGATGGAAACTAGGCTACACAGCCCTGAGTTTGAGTAGCACATCCAGTCAGATTTGGCAAAGATTAAGAACTCATGTTGTTGTTGTTGTTATGTGCCGTCGAGTCGTTTGCGACTCATAGCGACCCTATGTTCAACAGCCCTAAACCCTGCTCTATCCTGTGCCAATCGCATTGACTCTGACACACCCATCCCGATTACCCCAGTCACTGAATCAATCCACCTCATAGAGGGTCTTCCCCTCCTGTGGTGTCCCTCTACTTTACCCAGCATGATGTCCATAGATGCTTCAAAACCGGACCCACTGCTGCTGCGTTGATGCTGACTGGGAACGAGCATATAGGACAGAGTGCAGTTGTGCCCCGGGTTTGTAGAGGGGAGATCTTTTTCTTTTTAAAATTTTTATTATTGTGTGTGTGTGTGTGTGTGTGTGTGTGTGTGTATTGTCAATTCGGATCTGACTGGTACAGAAGGAGATTGTCCCTCTTTCTCCAGCAGAGCATCTGGTGGATGGGGGGAGATCTTTACTGAAGGAAACTGCTGTAGGTTTCTCCCACAGGGCTGGCTGTTGGGGAGTCTTGGGGAAAGGGCAACCAAGGTGCTCCTTGGAAGCAAGGATGGTGAAGCTTCGTCTAAAAGATTTTGGGCCTGATGGTGTTAGGAGGGCCTGGTCTTTGGAAAAGGACATCATGATTGGAAGGATGGAGGGTCAGCGAAAGAAGAAGACCTTCAGTGAAGTGGATTGACACAGTGCCATACCAGTGGGCTCCCGTGTATCAGAGATAATGCGGACAGCACAGGATAGGGTCAGAGCCGTTGTTTATAGGGTCGCTGAGAATCAGAGTTGACTTGGTGACACCCGGTAACACAACAGCCTCTCAGTTCTCGCTGCGCTCTTGGCCACTGTGCCACGAGGCTCCTTCCGACTCACTCCGTAGGTTTTTAACTGCGGCCTCATGGAGTTCTGTTTTAAAATGGGAGATAATGTGATTTCAGTGCATTACTTGTGGTTTGGCTGGCATTCATACTCAAAAGCAAACACTTTACATCTGAAGAGGGAACTTTAAAAGAAGCACGCAGTTCCTTCCAAAATGATTTTTTTCCACTTATGACTTAAGAATGCTGAGAAATTTCACCTCCCTAGAGTGGGGATGTGGTGGTGTAGTCCCTGGTGTGTTGGTGGTGTGTTGTGCTCTAAACCCAAGAGGATGCATTTCCTAGTGGTTTGAATTGCCCGGTGGTTTGAGGAAGGAGGATAGGCAGTTTCCTCCTGTGTGATTTATGTCTGCAAAATCTCACTGAAGGATCAGCTGTGTGTCCATGCTGACTTGATGGGAATGAGCTGAGTAAAAGAACCCACCCGTGTGTTGGGGTGAGGCTGGAAGAGGATGGTCACCCACTTTTAATTCCAGGCCAGGCGTGTTAAGGATATCAGATTTTGTTTTTCCTTTTTGTGCTCTTATATTTCTTGGTCATATCCTTTCTGTTTGGGGCTGGGAGGAAACAGATGGAAGGTTTAAGGGATTGACATAGGAATAGGAATCCTTATGAGACTGAGCTGGTTCATGTAACAAAATGCTCTTCCTAGACTCTCCCATGGTATATGGAATTTTACAAACCATTATTCCTTAGTGCTGCATAGTATTCCATCGTGTGAATATACTGCAGTTACTCACTCTATTCATTTGTTGATGAGCATTTGAGCTCTCCGTGTTCTTTTTTAAAAATAGGATAACTAGTAAGATTTGTATAAATGTCCAAAAGTAGAAGAGGAAAGGGAGAAGGAGACAGAAAAAGAGGAAGAGTAGAAATCACTAGGGTGACAGAGTTTAGTGGGTGAATTGAGGGGAGAACGTGAAGGAATAGAAAAGACTCAATGGGAACTTGAGGGACTACTGTATTAATAGGCACAGATCATTGGTAATAAATCACATAAAAATACAATGCATATGAAGGATTGTGTGAAACAGTGTAAATGAAATATTGCATAAATACAGTGTCTATGAATGATTGAGTGAAACACTGTAAATGATACATTGTATAAAACACAGTGTATATGAATTTTTTAAAAAGGCAAAAAAAAAAAAGAAAGAAAAAAAAAAGAAGAATGGGAGCCCCGATGACTCAGTCAGTGCTGGGCTGCTGATTAAGCCAGTGGTTCCCTGGGAGAAAAAATCCAGCAGGATGCTTTTGTAAAGGTGGTTGTTCTTTGGTGCTTTTGAGTTAGCTACAGGTCCTAGATCTGTGAACCCTGAGGGAGCTCCGGTGACTGACTGAGTGGTAAAGAGTTGCCCTGCCAGCCCAAAGGCAGGCATTTCAAATCCACCAGGTGCTCCTTGGAAGAAAGACGGGTTAACTCCTGTCTTTGAGGTTTACAGCCTCTGAAAGCCAGCTAGCTGGAAGGTTAAGTTGTGAGTTCTTTCTGACTCAACGTCACCATCACCTAACACCACCAGGGAAGCACGGATGGAAAGCTTGGTGTCATCTTCACCATCTCTACCTGTCGAGTGAGGACCTTCCTTTCTTTTACTCACCTTCGGACTTTACCAGCATGATGATTCCTTTTTTCAGGATTGATCTCTCTTGGCAACATACCCAGAGTGTGCGAGATGAAATGCCATCATCCTTGCCTCCAAGGAGCACTCTGGTTGTCCTTCTTCCGAGGCCGACTTGCTTGTTCTTTTGGCAGTCCGTGGTATGTTGTTGTTAGGTTCTGTTTGACTGTGACTCAAAGTGACCCTGTGACTAGATCAGAACCTCGCCCAGTTCCACACCACCCTAACCACCTCTGCTACGCTTTCACCCATCGCAGTTGTTATGTCAGCTCATCTTGTTGAGGGCCTTCCTCTCCATTGCTGACCCTCTGGCTTTCTCAGCAGCATGATGTCTTTTTTCAGTGACAAGTCCCCTCTTGACAACGGGCCCAAAGTATGTGAGAGACATTTTCACTGCCCTTGCCTCTGAGGAGCAGCCTGGACGCACTACTTCCTGCAAGGCAGAACCGTAGGCACATTGGCCATTCCCTGGGAAAGTCAATATTCTTTGCCAACACCACAACTCTGCCTTCCTTCTTCTGAAGAGAAGGCTGGTCAGTCTCCTCCCATGTGATTTAATGCCCCTGAAAACCCACTGGAGGGTCAGCTTTGTGTCAGTTCCAAGCCAGCAGCACACAGCACACACAACAACAACAACAACAACAACAACAACAACAACAGGGTGTCCCAGCATATGGAAAAAGTTCCAGCCTAGAAACCCTATGGAGTTTACAGGGTTGCTATGACTTGAGAAATGCTTAATTGCATATGACAACAACAATGTAGGTAAGTGTAATCTAGAAATTCCTCTTTCCTGGCAACATTCTGTTTCTCCTTTTTTCCTGTTTGTTTGCAGTCCCAGGTGTGAATTTATATCTTTCCAAACTTATCTGGGTGTGTCCAAAGAGCTGAATTTACTTTTATTTTTAGCTGGTAGCACACCCAGTTAAGCACTTGAGGGATGCCCATCGTGTTGGGTGTTTGAACCCACCCACAGGTACCTACCTGGCAGGCAGCTTCTGAAAGTTCATGGCCTTGAACCCCTTGTGGCTAACACTTCTACTCAGTACTGTGAGGTTACTGTGAATCTAACTGACTCCCTGACAACTGTGTCTTTTGGTTTGCTTTTTTCTTTCTTTAGTGTTTTGACAATTATCACCTGAGTTTTTTTTAAAACATCTTGCTCTGTGTTCATTCAGCAGATGTTTGCTTGTGGCTGACTTAGGTGAAGGAGCCCTGGTGGTCTAGTGGCAAGAAGCCACGCTGCAATCCCAAAAGCACGGCCTTCAAGTCTACCAGCTGCTCCATGGGAGAAGGATGGGCAGTCACCTTCCGTGTGATTGTTTATGGGTTGGTCCCGACTCTACGGTACACCACACTACAGACTTAGGTGATATAAGTGATTTCTCATATCTGGATGTGACCTTGTTTTAGACCATCTGATTAGTCCCACAGATAGAGTCGTGGGAGCCCTGGTGGTGTAGAGCGTAGGGAATTGTGTTGATATCTCAAAGGTGGCCCATCTCTGGCAGTTTGAATCCACAAACTGTTCCTCAGGAGACAGATGTGCTGTTTACAGCCTCTGAAAACCTGCTGGAGGGTGGAGGGATGGCGATGGCTTGGCTCTGACTCGGTGGTCGGTTAGGGATGGCTTGGTTCTGACTTGGAGGGTTGGGGATGGCTTGGTTCTGACTTGGTGGTGGGTTGAGGATGGCTTGGTTCTGACTTGGAGGGCTGGGGATGGCTTGGCTCCGACTCGGTGGTCGGTTAGGGATGGCTTGGTTCTGACTTGGAGGGTTAGGGATGGCTTGGTTCTGACTCAGTGGAGGGTTAGGGATGGCTTGGTTCTGACTTGGTGGTGGGTTGAGGATGGCTTGGTTCTGACTCAGTGATGAGTTAGGGATGACTTGGTTCTGACTTGGTGGTGGGTTGAGGATGGCTTGGTTCTGATTCAGTGGAGGGTTAGGCATGACTTGGTTCTGACTTGGTGGGTTGAGGATGGCTTGGTTCTCACTCAGTGATGGGTTAGGGATGGCTTGGTTCTGACTTGGTGGTTGGTTAGGGATGGCTTGGGTCTGACTGAGTGGTGACGAGTGAGTGGGTTTGCGTATACGTGCACTTCTGGAGTGCTGTCTCTTTCCTGCCAGCTACTTGGTATCTTTGTGTGATTCTGTTAATATTTTCCTCCAGACCTGCAATCTGCTATGATAGACAGCAGGAGACAGCAGGGATAATGTGTGGACTTCTAGAAATCATGGTACAGTGCTTTAATGTCCTCCTGCTAACCAAAAGATCTGTGGTTCATACTCACACAATGGCTGGAGAAAAGAAGTCTGTTTCCATAGAAGTTAAAGTCTTGGGAATCTTTTGAGGCAGTTCTGCTCTGTTAGGGTCTCTATGAATCAGAATCCAGTGGATAGCATGCAGTAATAACAACATATAATAAGCACTGGGAGTTTCTAAAAGGAGATTTGTGAGGCTATTTAGGAAAAACCTTGCTAATGAGACCCAGAAACCCCTTTGCTCAGTGGACTTCTCTGCTTTCCTTCTCATGTTCTGAAGCCTGGTGCAGAAATCTTTGTGCAGCTCAGGCTATTCCTGATGTCTTGTGTCGTGCGGTTGTTGTTGTTGTTATGTGCCGTTGAGTTGCTTGTGGCTCATAGCGACCTTATGTACAACAGCCCTAAACTCTGCTCTGTCCTGTGCCAATCGCACTGTCTTCAATCCACCCATCCCGATTACCCCAGTCATGAATCAATCCACTTCATAGAGGGCCTTCCCCTCCTGCCCCATCCCTCCACCCTCCCAAGCATGATGTCCTTCTCCAAGGACCTGTCCCTCCTTACAACATGTCCAAAGTATGTCAGACGAAGCCTCAGAATCCTTGCCTCCAAGGAGCAGCCTGGTTTAACCCTCTCCCGGACGAACCTATTCATTTTCTTAGAAGTCCATGGTACCCTCATTACTCTTCTCCAGCACCACAGCTCAAAGGCATCAATTCTTCTGTCCTCCCTAGTCATTGTCCAACTCTCTGATGCATAACAAGTGATTGCAAAGACCATGGCCTGTATCAGACACACCTTACTTTTGTTAGTTATAATATTTCCTTTCACTGTGTCTGATTCAGGCCATGGTTTTTTTAGTCACTTGCTGTGCATCTGAGTGCTAGATAGTGAATAAGGATGATAGAAGAATTGATGATGCCTTTGAACTGTGGTGTTGGAGAAGAGCACTGAACATCCCATGGACTGCCAAGAGAACAAACATATGTCTTGGGAAAGGTGCAGCCAGAGTGCTCCTTGGAGGCGAAGATGATAAAGCATCTCGCATACTTTGGGCGTGTTGCTAGGAGAGGCTATTCCTTGGAGAGGGACACCATGCTTGGACAGGTGGAGGGTCAGTGAAGGAGAGGGGGAAGGCCCTCAATGAGATGGATTGATACAGTGACTGTAGCAGTGAGTGTGAATGAGTCAGAGATTGCCAGCGTGGCACGGGATAGGACAGTTTTCCTATCTGTTGTTCATATGGTTGCTGTGAGTCGTACTCGACTCAGTGGCACCTAACAACAACATAGAGGTCCTCTGTTGGTTAATGCTCGTGCTACTGTCTGTGGAGTTGGACATTGCATGATTTGAAGGTTGTGTGACGCCTCCTTGTAGTTGTGCATGTTACCACTGGTGCCAGTGCTGCTGAAGGACAGCACTGAAGGACACTCTGTTAGCAGAGGACAGAGGAACGGGCACTGGCATCAGCAGTGCTGAGGAAAGCAGAGTGAGAGGCAGGGGTCAGCAGGGAGTGGAGTGTACCCAGCTGTTTGCTAGGAACCTGCCTGGGTACTGGGGACACTGGGCCGATTGGCAGCATCATGATAGACAGTGAAGAGATTGAGATTGTCGATAGCTTCAGTTTGCTTGGGTCTACAGTGAACACTCTTAGTACAAGCAGCCAGGAAATGAAAAGATGAATTGCATTGGGAAAGTCAGCTGTCAGAGACTTCTCCAAAGTACTGAAGAGCAGTAATGTCAGTCTGGAGAGTAAGGCGCACCTAATACAGGCCATGGTCTTTGCAATTACTTGCTATTACTTATTCAGAGGGCTGGACAATGACTAGGGATGAAAGAATGAGAGTTGATGCCTTTGAGCTGTGGTGCTGGAGAAGAGTATTGAATATACCATGGACTGTTAGGAAAACAAACAAGTTTGTCCTGGTGAAGATGAAGCTAGGCTGCTTCTTGGAGGCAAGGATTCTGAAACTTCATCTGATATACTTTGGACATTTTACAAGGCAGGGTCATTCCTTGGAAAGGGGCATCATACGTGGGAGGGTGGAGGGACAGTGCAGGAGAGAAGGACCCTCGAAGAGATGAATTGATTCAGTCACTGGAGTACTGGGGATAGGTGTGTCAGAGACAGTAAGTTTGGCGAGATATAGAGCAGGATTTTGGGCTGTTATATATAGGGTCGCTGAGTCACAGGCGACTCGACGGCACATAACAGCAACAACAGGTCTCCATCAGCACCTGCCTCCAAGAGTGAACTCATGCCCAGAGCCACGTCCTCTGCTTTACCTGCCTGTGTCCCACCTGTGATCCAGTGCTATAGGAGTCTTGGGTTTGAGATCTTACCCGCACTCACTGCTGTCAGTTCCCACTCAGGACAACCTAGCACCAGATTTGCAAAGCTGTGAACCTCTGTGGGAGAGTCTGCCTATTTTTCCTCCCTCAGAGTGACTGCTGGATTCAAACTGCCCACCTGTAGGTTAGTAGCTGAACACACCACCCACTGTACTACTGCCAAGGCTCTGAAGGAAAGCAGCTTTCCCTTGAAAACAGACCATGAATGTGGACCTGTACGTGCCGGGTGTTATCTGAATGGATGTTAAACAGCTCATGTCTGTGTTTTCTGTCATATCACACAAGGTAATATACTGCAGTGGAATCATGCCAGGTGCCCCACTCCAGAGTCCCCACCATCTCAGGGCTGAGGGGACCAATATGTCCAATATCCTGTAACCCAGTCGGTAAACCTGCTATTTTTTTTAACCTTGATTTGAATCATCAGGGAACTGTAACAGCCACAGAGTCTGATCTAACTGTTCACATGAGGCCGGGACATTGACATTGTTTAGAGCTCGTCAGGGGATTGTGGTGTCTCCTAGGCAGAAAACCTGCTCACTGGCACCCCAGTGACCTGACTCATTAACCATGCTCCCCAGCTGTCCTCCACTCACAACAATAGACTGTAAGAGAAAGAACAGGGAACAAATTGAGGACAGCTGCCTCCCCAGAGAGAGGGAGGGGCTGCTCCCAGTGAACAAAGACGGCTGAAAACCCAGAGACATTTCCAGGACAGAGAGCTGAGAGCTTCGGCTAGGGGCCCATTCATAGGAGCGAAGAAAAACGCCTGCTGTGATATAGGGAATGACCGGTCCGCAGCAGATAGATAGAAGGTCAAGTCGTGAGGTCTTTGAGTTTTAGGGGTGCATGTGACAGTAAATGAATGATTTGTGTCTGGCTACAGTACTCATTTGAGTTTTTGAGAGTCTGCTATGTGTTTAGGTTGGTTGGTGTTTAGGTGCTGTTGAGTCCAGTATGACCCATAGCGACCCTGTGAACAACAGATCCAAAGCCTGTCCTATCCCGCACCAGCCTCACACTTCCTGACACACTAGACCCCATTGCAGCAGTCACCCTGTCTATCCATCTGGTCAAAGGTCTTCCTCTCTCCTCCTCCATCCCTCCACCCTTCCAAGCATCATGTCCCTCTCAAAGGATTAGCCCCTCCTAGCAACATGTCCAAAGTATGAGAGAGAAAACTTTGTCATCCTTGCCTCCAAAGAGCACTCGAGTGCACCCTCTCCAAGACATACCTGTTTTCTTGGCCATTCAGGGGATGTTCAGTGCTCTTCTCCAACACCACAACTCAAAGGTGTCAATTCTTCTTTTGTCATCCTTATTCACTGTCCTGCTCTCAGATGTATATCAAGTGATTGAAAAGACCAGAGCCTGAATCAGTACAACTTAAGTCTCCAAACAGACATCATTACACTTCAGTAATTTGGAGAGGTTCCTGATTGTGGACTTGCCCAATAATACAATGTGTCTTTTGATCTCTTGACTGCTGGTGCCAAGGGTGTCGATTGTGGGTCCAAGTGAGGTGGTTGGAGTGGGATGCCAAAACAGATCCTTGTTTGAATGGCCATAAGTCCTTTATTTTTTCCTTCACAGTAGTGATTTGTTTTCTGAGGATCCTTGATGGCACTGTGATCTAGCACTTGATGGCTAAGCAAAAGGTTCAGATCCACACAGTGGCTCCATGGAAGAGAGACCTGGGGCTCTGCCCCTGAGAAGATGACTATCAGCGAGGGCGCCGCTCTCCTCTGTCACATGGGATTGCTGGGGGTGGGGGGTGAAACAGACTTGACAGCCCCTAACGACGACTGTAAAATAGCATGTCCAAGAAGAGCAGTGTAGTCTGTTGGGCTGTTAACTGAATAGGTGATAGTTTGAAAATACCAAGTGCTTCAGGCAGAAAGAGAAAATAATCATCTCCCAGAAAGATTTACAGGCTTGGAAACAGGGTTATGATAAGGATGAGTTGAAACTTGATCGTGGTGGGTTTATGGAGACATATGTTTAACGTCTGTCTGTTCAGATAATGCTTTAGTTTCTCACCTGTGTTCTTGACCCAGAAATGAGTGTTTTTAGTGTTTGTTAGGAAGGGCTGGTCCTTGGAAAAAGGACATCGTTTTTGGAAAGGGTGGAAAGTCAGCGAAGGAGGGAAAGACCCTCAGTGAGATGGTGATGATGGCACAGGGTAGGCGCAGGGTTCATATCCTTTGTTCATAAGGTCTCTCTGAGTCATAGTACCTCGATAGCACTTAACAACAACATGTGATACGTAAAACCAGAGTTTGTTTTCATTTACGTTCTGGCTGTACTTGCTTTCAAGTCGATTCTGACTCTGATCCAAGAAAAGGAAGCAGAACTGTGTCCGGGCTGGCAATCTCCTCCGGAGCAGACTGCACATCTCCCTGCAGAGCTAACCCCGGCTTTGGTTAGGAGGCGAGTTACACTTTGCCTGTCCCTGCGACCTAGCCTGAGCAGAAGCGTGTGACCACATATGTTTTATGTTTATGTAAAAGGCTGGACCTTCTCTGTGCACTTCTAGTTTCTAGTAGTTCCTCCCTCCCTCCCTCCCTCCCTTGCTCCTACCCTCCTGCCCTTCTTTTCTGCTTCCTTCTCTCTCTCTCTCCTCCCCTCAAGTCTCTCTCTCCCCCCTCAAATCTCTCTCTCTCTCCTTTTCCCTCCCTCTCTTTCTCTCTCCCCATTCCTCCCTCCCTCTCTCTCTTTCCACCTTCATGTGTTAATGGAGGCAACTCAGCATGGGCATGTTTCTTTCATTACTTTGTGCTTGTAATTGTGCTTGTTTTTACTTCGTTATGATTGACGGGCACACCATCCAATCCGTGACACAAGACACACACCCTCTCCTCCCATCAGGGCACATACTGTCGTCCAGCCTCACCAGCAATTACACACCTTTCTGAGACCAAAGGTTTAGTGGTAGCCCCTAAACCTGAAATAGCTCATGCATCAGGCTTATACTGGTTGCTTTTAGGGCTTTATGAATTCAGATTGGCTCTTGAGGTAGTAGTTTTAAGTTTAGATTAAATGGAGGACTGAGGGTTGCAATATCTTATACACAGTGCTACTGACCTGAAGTTCAGCAGTTCAAATCTCCCAGTAGCTCCGTGGGAGAAAGATGAACAGATTCACAGCCTCAGAAACCCAGTGCTTTGCCTTGAGTTGAAACGGACTTGACAGCTGCGGATTTGGTTTGGCTTTGAAACTTAAATGAACCTTAAAAAATGACATCTCTCTTGTCCTGTTCTCCCAGCCTCTAGAAAAAGAGTGTGTAGTTAATGAACACTGCACTGGAATAGTAGCAGGAAGGACTCTCTGAAAGGAATGGACAATTAGGCATTGCATGTACGAGAGTTAACAATCTGGAACAAGATGTGCACTTCAGAGTGAAGCTGGGAGACAGGAACGAGAAAGGGGAGAAAAGAAAATTATGTATCAGTGAACGAATGAAACCTAACTGTTCTATAAACTTCCACTAAAATCACAATTAAAAAAAAAAGACATCTTTCATATTTTTTTCTCCCTTCCCATATTTTGCCTTTTTTAGTTGAAATTATACAATGCTTGGATTATTCTGCTTACTTATTTGTGGTTGCTGTTGTTATTGTTCTTGATTAAGCAGCATTGTACAGAGGGAGGTGGGTGGGAGTGTAGAATATTCTATATAAAGTTGACACGAGTTGTCCAGGGGCTGCTCTGACTTTTATAACATTCTTCATAAATCCATCTTTTCTTTCTGCCTCACATGAGCATGAAGAAAATCTGTTGATACTTGCCGGCCCTCCAGTGTGTAAAGGCAACTCCTCTCTATTCTAGAATTATCCTTGCGAGCTAAGATGGTACCGTGGAACAGGAAAAAGCATGTCCTTGGCTTAGGCTGGGTTAGAGGGGTACAGAAGCAGGGGATCCCTTCTCTCCCTTCTCCTCCTCCAGCCCCCCAGTACAGATAGGACAAGACAGAACGTGAGTGGTTGCTGCTCCAAGTTTGTGAATTTAGGCCACTCTCTGGAGGAATACCTTCTCGAATTGTAATACAGTCATGTCCCCTGTGATGTCTGTTTCAGCAGCAGTCAGCGTGTAAGATTTCTGCAATCCCACTTCTCGTAAAGCCCATTACATTAAAAATTCAAGGTACAAACAGTGGTTTGTAATACCATATGGGCCCTCCGTTGCCTCATAAAATAAAACATTATTATTAAAAGAGGTTTTAGTCTATCTAAAGTTTTTTTTTATGCATAGACAGTTAACTTGCATGTAAAAGTTGGCCAGTGAATAAGGAAGACCCAAGAAGAATAGGTTCCTTTTGATTGTGCTGTTTGAAAAGAGTATTGAATATCCCGTGGACTGTCAAAAGAACAAAGGAGAAGTCTGTCGTGGAGGAAGCTCATCCAGGCTGCTCCTTAGAGGCGAGGACGGTGCAACTTCATGTCACGTTCTTGGGGCTTGTTGTCAGAAGGCACCGGTTATTGGAAAGAGACGTCATACTGAGAAAGGTAGAGGACTGGAGAAATAGAAGATGCACGATGAGGTGGGTTGACATGGTGACTGCATTCATAGGCTTGAGCATGGCAGAGGACAGGAGGGCTGAGAATAGGAGGGCCGAGGACAGGAGGCTGAGGACAGGAGGGCTGATGATGGCGCAGGACAGGGCAGAGTTTCAGTCTGTTGTTCATAGTGTCACTGTGAGTTGTAGTTGACTTGACAGTGAGTGAAGGAAAGGAAGACGCCTAATGAGATGGATTAACATGGTGACTTCAGCACTGGCCTCTAGTGTGTCCGGGGTGAAGAGGATGGCACCGGATGGGACAGGGTTCAAGTTGGCTGTTCAAAGGGTCACTGTGAATCATACTCGACTGGGCATCACCTAACAACAACATAAATGACAACATATAGTAGATATAAAGACAAACATTGGAGTAACAGATGCTAGGTGCATACGTAAGCATTTTGGTTTCCATAAAGATTCAGCTTAGAGACATATAGAGGGAACCCTTTTGTAATCTGAAGAGTGCCTGTTTGTAATATTAGTGCCTGTGAAGTATCGATGTCACTTACCACCCCATTTCATAGAATGTATGGTGGATATTAAATGATGTGTAATTGTATGTGATTCCACATATATGGAAGCAGGAGTGCCATCCACTTCTGAGATAACAGCCCTCTGGAAACTCTGTGAACTTTGATAAATGTCAGTAGTTCTAGAGGGGCTTCAGGCCTTTTGTTTATAGGGTCGCTGTGAGTTGTGCTCTACTCAAAGGCAGTCAGCAACCACCACCACATGCATGTCGTTCATTCACAGAACATGTTAATTCCATTGGATTTAGAGACTTTATCTTGCTTGCCCTGTACCTGTAACATATGCATGAGTGGGACGGAAATCACATAGTGGTATTAACCTGTCATAGATTTACTTGAAGGAAGCTTGAGGCGCTTGGAAGCCCTGGTGGTGCAAAGATGAAGTGATTGGCTGCTAACAGAAAGATTGGTAGTTGTTTGAACCCACCTGGCGGCTCCGTGAGAGCAAGCTGATGGTTCTGCAAAGATCCCATTGTAGAAACCCGTGTGTGTGTGTGTGTGTGTGTGTGTGTGTGTGTGTGTCTGTTCTGTATTGAGATCCAGGCTCACTCTTAAGTTCCAGCTCCACGGGACCTAGCAACGAAAGCACATTGAGGTCTAACTGGAAAACTTGTTCTTGAACTTGACTGTTACATTTTCATCTTTTAACACTGCATGAATCTAAAGCTAATTAAATCCACTCATTTTTTCCATCAAGATAAGGCTTAAAAGAATTCCTTTGTTTTGTTATACAATTCTTCTCTCCTGAAGAAGGCAAAAGGACATTGACGGGTGCTGTGTTCATCTCCAGGGAAATGTTTGAGACGTATGACTCTGCCTTCTGTTTGATGAATCTTCCCTGTCCCCACTGCTCCCAAATCCCTACCTGCCTTTTGTTTGCTTGTTTGTTTGAAATGAGATCAAGTCTAAACTTTCCCCTCTCTGGCTAAGGCGTAATTAGAATTCTCCAGTCTTGCTAGCAGTGTGGAATGCACAGTCCACGCCGCGGACAGGGCTTGGTTGTCTCAGTTCTGTGACTATGCCCTGTCTGGATTACTTGCCATAGGCCCCCCACCCACTGTATTGTTTTGGAATTATCTATTTATAATCCTCTCTCGAGTGTATACTTGCGTTGTCATGTTTACCCCTATTTCCCCAGCATCACACACAGAGTCAGTCTTTGAAGAAGTTGCAATTTCCTCGCTGTTCATTTTCTCTGGTAGAACTGAGAGAAGAATCTTACATAGTTCTTCATCTTCCATGGAGACCTTTGAGACATTCCAGAGTCCACCATTCACAGTTAACTCCCAGCCTTCATTTGAAAGTGAAACGTGTTTCTCTCTCACCCAGATCATTTATTTTTTCCTTTCTTTCCTTGAGACATCTGGTTCTCTGTTCTTTCTAGAGGCATTTTTTCTCATTGCTCCACTGTTTTAAATATTTAAAATGTCTTCTATAAACCTGCTGCTGCTGATTCTGACTCAGAGAAACTATAGGACAGGGTAGGACTGTTCTACAGTGTTTCCAAGTCTGCCAGGTGTTACAGAAGTTCATAGCTTCATCTTTCTCCTGTGGAGCGTTTTCATTTAGCACTGGAGACCTTTAACCACTGCATCCCCACGATGGCTCAAACATTTCTTTCATAGTTTCTGATGTTTCTCCTTGGTGTGTATATTATTACAGTGTGCTCTCAAGTTGATTCTGACTCTTAATGACCCTATAGGGTCAGCTGAATTGCCTCATAAAATTTTTTAGTCTGTAATCTATCTGGGTTGGAGGGAGCTTATCAATAACCTCCATTACACAGTGACACAACCTTGCTTGGTGAAAGTGAGGAGGACTTGAAGAGCTTGTTGCAAAAGATCAAAGAATGCAGCTTTCATATGGATTGCGTCTCAGTGTCAAGTAAACAAAGATTCTTACCACTGGATTGATAGACAACATCATGATGGATGGATAAGAGGTTGAAACTGTCAACAGTTCATCTTGCTTGGAACCACAGTTAACACGCTTGGTACCAGCACTCAGGAGACACATTGCACTGGGGAAATCTGCAGCTAGGGCCCTCTCCTAATTATTGAGGAGTAATGATGTCAGTTTGAGGACTAAGGTGTGTCTGGGTCAGGCCGTATTCTTTCTGATCCCTTGCTGTGCATCTGAGAGCTGGACAGTGAATAAGGATGACAGAAGAATTGATGCCTTTGAGTTGTGTGTGGTGTTGGAAAAGAGCATTTAACATCCCATGGATGGCCAAAAGAACAAACAGATTTGTCTTGGAGAGGGTGCAGTCAGAGTGCCCCTTGGAGGCAAGAATGATGAAGTTTTACCTCACATACTTTGGGCATGTTGTTAGAAGGGACTATTCTTTTCCTTGCAGAAGGAGAGGAAGACCCTCAACCAGGTGGATTGACGTGATGACTGCTACAATGGGCTCTAGTGTGTCAGGAAGTGTGAGGATGGTACAAGATAAAATAGGGTTCAGATCTTTTGTTCATAGGCTTGCTATGAATCATACTCGATTCAACGACACCTAACAACAACGAATCTAACATTCTTTTTAAATTTTATATTGTAGAAATGGTCAGTCATGAAAGAAAGAATCCTTTGATAAAGTTTACAAGTAGAGGGAAGTTTAGCACAAATGAAAACCCCACCGTGGGATGGATTGACATGGTGTGGGCTGGGGCGGCATTTCCTTATTTTAACACATTAGGTCTTCGTGGATTTGAGCTGACGCAACAATAGCCACGAAAACTAAGCCTTAGCGGTAACTCGGAGCATGAGCTTGTGATCGCAGCTTTAACATGGAGAGGAGAGTCCATGGGGCTTGTTAGAGGTCACAGAAGTCACATAAAGTAGCCTGCTGCCCATGCATCACAACAGACTCTCTTCAGAATTTGAAAGGGAGCCCAGGGAATTGGCCTTTGTAGGATCTCTTTGGTCTTCTTAATTTCTGTGATGTCCTGGGAGTGTGTGAACTGATGGCTCACTGCCCATACAGTCTTCGCAGTTGTATTGCATCCCGACCGTTTCCAGTGATGGTGTTCATTTCTCTGTTGGGAATTTCAGGATACTAGAACAGACAGACCCCAGTGGAGAGTCCTTGTGAGTTGGAACCAACCCAGCGACAGGAGCAAACACAAAACTGAAGACCCTGTCTTTACTTCTTTCTTTCGAGAGAACAGGATTTCAGAACATTCATTTCCTTACCCTTCTGAGTTGGCTGTAACTGTGAAGAGACCACAGTTGTGGTACCCAATCGTGTATGCTTCTTCTGTTAGCCTTATTCGCTGTCCAGCTCTCAAATGCATAGCATCTGATTGGAAAGACCATGGCCTGAACACACCTTAGTTCTCAAATGGTTATCGTTACTTCTCAGTCATTTGGAGGGGTCTCTGCAAATTCTGAATAAGGATGACAGAAGAAGAATTGATACCTTTCAGCTGTGGTGTTGGCGAAGAGCACTGAACATCCCATTGGGCAGCCGAAAGACCAAACAAATATGTCTTGGAGAAAGTGCAGCCAGAATGTTTTGTAGAGGCAAAGATGATTAAGTTTCTTCTCACATACCTCGGGGGATGTTGCTAGGAGGGGCTCTTCCTTAGAGAGGGATGACGCTCGGAAAGGCAGAGGGTTGGCGAAGGAGAGGAAGACCCTCAACCAGGTGGAGTGACACAGTGACTGCTGCAGTGGGCTCTAACGTGTCAGGAAGTGTGAGGATGGCACAGGACAGGACAGGGTTTAGATCGGTTGTTCATCATTTGCTGTGGGTTGGTTATACATGACTTGACAGGACTTGATAACAGCAACAGCAACAACAACAACAGCAGCAATAGTGTATTTGGTTCAAACTTCTTCCTCATGCTAGAGTTTCTTCTAAGACCAGGTTGGAGATTGCTGTGACTGTAATTAAAGAAGTCGTAGTTGCAGATGTCGCTCTTTGGCTGTAGACAATCTGCCCTGTGGTCCTGGCCGAGAGCTGGGCTACTGAATGGGTGCTGGTCGGGCTAACAGAGACCACTTGGGAGATGAGCGATCAGAGCTGACCAAGCTTCATGTGGTGGCCACTTGGTGAGGCCAATAAAGACCTCGGAGGCCAGACTCATTAGAGCTTCCTGGGAGATGAACGTGGATGTGTGCTTTTCAGAGGGTAAGTGCAGCCCCTGGGGACATTTTGAGGTTCTGTTTTGAGACCCTAAATGTAACTCATCCTCTGTGTGTGTGTGTGTGTGTCCTTTAGTTCTGTTAGCTTGAAGATGGTTCTCTGCGTGGAGTTTGTAAATTGTTCCAACAAGTTACTGGTTTTAAAAGAACAGAAAAGGGGCCAATACCTGCTGCCTGAGCCCAGACAAATGGGGATGAGGAAGAGTTTTGCTGACAGATGAAATCGAGACTCGCCAAGGTGGGACGTTGAGATTGCTACAGGACACAGCTGTGTTCAGGGAGGTTGCCTGCCCACCACACCTTCAGTGTCAGTGGCGGATGGCCTCCGCCTCCCTAGGCTGCTTTTGCACACTTGATGCTGTGAGACCTGCTTAGTTCTAGAAAGAACCTTGACAGCGCAGCATCTTTAGCTGATTTAATATCAGTATACTGACTCCACCGCTGTCGAGCCAGTCCTTACATGTAGCAGTCTCCCCCAACCCCCCCCCCCGGCATCTCCAAAGTTATGATTATTTATGGAAGGGGACTGTCTGTCTTTCTCCTGAGGGCCTGATGGACTTGAACTGCTAGCCTTTCAGTTAATGGCTCAGCATGTAATGTATTCCACCACTGAGGCTCCTTTAGAGACGTGGCAGTTCTGGTGACAGCTGCTGCTGCTTCTGCCAGGGACTGTGTAGACAGCACTACTCTGCGCTAGGCTGCGGCGTTTTAGTGCTAACTGTGTCTGATTTATGTGGTTAATGTGGTCCCAATTTCCCACATGTGTCACCTGAGCATTGACAGGTAAAAGTTTTCTCTCAACATACACATTTTGTAAGTAGTAGGACCTGGCTTCCGGCCCAGACAGTCAGTGATTCTGGACCTGCAGTTCCAACCATCGTGATGCCCATTAAAGTCACGGAGGCCGGAATGCTCACTTGGCCGACAGGGATGCTGAGCCTGTGGAGAACAGTTGAGAAGGTAGACAGACTTGTTAATTTTGAACTGAGTCTCTGGAGCGTGCTGGGGAAGAGGAGAGTGAGGGAAGGAGAGGGAGGAATTCAGTGACATGTGTTGTCACCGGGAGGGCAGCAGTGGGTACAAGCGCAGTGGAGTGTGAGCCTGGGGCACAGCCAGGTATGGCTTTGTTCTGTTGGCCCAGTGTTGCTATGAGGCAGAGTTCACTCAAAGGCACCTAACAACAACAGATAGGTCCTAAACAGAGCCCTGGTGACACAGTAGATTAAGCACCTAACAGTTGTTATGTGCCGTCAAGTTGCTTGCAACTCATAGCGACCCTTTGTACAACAGCTCTGAACCCTGCTCTATCCTGAGTCAACCTTACTGTCTCTAACACACCTACCCCCATTACCCCAGTCACTGAGTCAATCCATCTCATCGAGGGTCTTCCTCTCCTGTGCTGTCCTCTACCTTCCCATGCATAATGTCCCTGACTGATCCCTTCTTGCAACATGCCCAAATTATGTCACATGGAGCTTGCCTCCAAGGAGCAGCCTGGTTTCACCCTCTCTAGGATGAACCTGTTTGTTCTCTTAGCATTCCATTGTATATTCAATACTCTTCTCTAGCACCACAGCTCAAAGGCATCAATTCTCCTTCTATCATCTCCCATTTTCTGATGCATAACACGTAATTGCAAAAACCATGGCCTGGATCAGGCACACCTTAATCTCCAGACTGACATCATTGCTCTTCAGCACCCTGGAGATGTCCCTGACAGCAGACTTTCCCAA
This sequence comes from Elephantulus edwardii, assembly GCF_000299155.1. NCBI lineage: Eukaryota > Metazoa > Chordata > Mammalia > Macroscelidea > Macroscelididae > Elephantulus > Elephantulus edwardii. Next base: position 547,029 of record NW_006399785.1, read on the forward strand.
TGCAATTTCTCTTTTAATTTCCTTGCTGCTGGTGCTAAGAGTATTGATTGTGGAGCCAAGCAAACTAAAGCTGTGAACAATCTCAATCTCTTCACTGTCCATCATGATGCTGCCAGTTGGCCTAGGGGTGAGAATCTTTGTTTTCCTGATGTTGAGCTTCAGTCTATATTGCTACCTTCTGCAGCAAGTACATTTCAATATTATCAAGCAGTTGAGCCCTGGTGGTTCTTACTTGGGCTTGGGACTGAATGTCCTGGCCCAAAAGTCTGATTGTTAATGAAGCTGACAGATTTCTGGGAGAATGGGTGTTACCTGATTAAGAAGATTATAGGATTGTCTGAGATCCTTGTGCAAATCTACGGGGGTTCTTCCGATGCTGAGTTAGGAGGGTCAAAGGCAACCCAGATGCTCTTGCTGCAGGCCAAGGACTGTAGTCTTCAGTATGGATTGAAGCTCAACATAAAAAAGACAAAAGATTCTCACCATGGGGTCAAATGGCAGCACCGTGATTAATGGAGAAGAGATTGAGGTCATTCACAATGATGGCTTGCTCAGCTCCACAATCAACAACACTCTTGGCACCTGCAGTCAGGAAATCAGAAGATGAATTGCACTGGGGAAATCTGCTGTCAGAGACCTTTTCAGAGTACTGAAAAACATTGATGTCAATCTAGAGACTAAGGTGCATCCGATCCAGGCCATGGCCCTCACATTATTTGCTGTGTGACTAATGATGATAGAAGAATTGATGCCGTCAAGTTATGGTGCTGGAGAAGAGTCTTCAACTCTTGGATGACTGCCAAGAAAACAAATAGGTCTGTCTTGGAGAAGATGAAACCAAGTCTCTCCTTGGAAGCTAGGATTTTGACACTCCATCTCACATATTTTGAGCATGTGGCCATGAGAAACCATTCCTTGGAGAAGCACATCATGGATGGAGGGGTGGAGGGCAGTGTGAAAAAGGAAGACCCTGGATGAGTTGGATTGATACAGTAACTGGGGCAATGGGAATTGGTTGGTGTGTTGGAATTAGTGAGATTGGCTCACTAATTCATAGCTGCTGTACATAGGATTGCTATTTGTCGCAGGTGACTCGATTGCACGTAACAACAACATCATCATCATCATCATCATCAAGCAGTTGAAGGGATGACCAGAGGCAGTCATTCCTATGGTTACATTATCCACTTCCCCCCCCCCATTCTTGGAGGAAATTTTTTTTTCTGCGCCACCATCTCTAGCATGCTATGTTAAGTTCCATCAAATTGACTCTAATTCACAGTAACGTGACAAAGTACAACTTCCCCATAAGTTTCCTTAGCTGTGATTTTCACAGAAATCCAGGTTCAGTTTTTCCCTCCCCCCTGTGAACAGCTTGCTGAGCTTGTACTGTCAACCTTTCAGTTAACTTAAGTGCTTATAACCTTGCTGGCATAACCAGGGCTCCTTATCTTAAACGTGGTCATCACGTTAACATGAAAGGAACGCAAACAGTACAAGAGGGTGGCTGTATCTTATCTTCCTTATGTAAAATAACTTCATAGCCCTCTGCTCCAAAAGAAGAAAAGCTTGCCAGGGAATCAGACAGTCTGCATCGCTGTCTGTTGTTGCGTTAGGATGCACTGGAAAAGGGTCTAGAGGAAACTGAACAGGACTGCATCGATCCAAGGGCTGGCTCTGGCTTTGTTACCAGGTAGAAGTGTGACACAGGAACACACAGCTTTTCTGTCTCTTTCGTGACCCGTTAGGGGAGATTTTGAATTGGATTGCTTTTGGGAGCTGTTAGCTGCTATGCAGTTGTCCCCTGACCCACTGTGGACTCAGGCAGCTCTGTATGACCTTTGCCATCTCTGTTATTAGTTGCAGGTCAGACATTGCAGTCCATAGAGATTTTACTGGCAGAATTTTGGATTTCCAGGCCTTTCTTCCTGTTCTTTCTCAGGCTGGATGCTCACTCACTGCCATCAGTTAGTGCTGCCTCAGTGTGATCCTTTTGCTTGCAAAGCTGTAATTGCAACACAAGGAGACTGCCTGTCTTTCACAGGACTGCTGGTGGATTAACAGTGCAAGAAAATTGTTGATAAGTGTCACTGTGTTGAGTACAACTCGTAGCAACCTTATGAACAGCAGCTTGGAACCCTGTCCCGTGCTGTGCCTTCCTCACCTTCTCTGTCACACTAGGGCCCGTTGTTACTGTTGTTTTATCATGAGGCCGAACCAGCCCCGAGCTGACCCTGAGTGGGTTTTCAGAGACAAGTTAATTGTATGGGAGGAGATTGCTTGTCTTTTTGTCTCAGAGCAGCTGGTGCATTTGAACCATGTGCCTCTGGGATTGCAGTGCAACTTTTTATCTTTAGGCCACCAGAGCTCCTTTAACTGGAAAGCATTGCTGAAACCTGTACCTCATTGTAGCAACAACACCCAGGACTACCCTGATGGGTGGGCAGCGGGTGATGGCTGTGTGTGAAGAGCGTTGGGAAAGATTATCCTTAAGAGCTTTTGAACCGCTAAAACTCTGTGATTTTATATACGCTGCAGAACAAAACAAAAGGAAAGGAAAGGTGATAAAGGTATTTACAAAACCCCACAGAAATGATGTGCACATTTAATGAAGTTTAGATCATCTTGTTAGAATAAAATGCATGTGTTAGAGTGGTCGCCTCGGGGCTGTTTTCCTGGGAGGAGAGGTAGGTGGTGGGCAGCTCCTTGCTGGAGTCAGGTCTGCCCAGTTCCTGATCTCTGCTTTTTCTCACTGCAGTTAGTGCTAATTGCCCAGCTGCCCCTCACCTGCCTGCTAAGACCTGCCCTGGGTTCCTCGGGCTAATCCAGGCATTGGGATCTTGGGCGCTCCTTCTAGTCTGTGGATTTCTTTCTGCTCCCAAGATATGAGCGCTGATTTTCTCTGAGTATTTCCATGTTCTTTCCTGTGTCACAAACATGTGGATTTTAAACTCCAGCTCAAAGAGTAGACCTGTCTGCGGCTTGTCCCATTTCCTGCCAGTCCAATGATTCCACATCATTGTTCCTTGCTCTGGAGTTGTTTTCAGCTCTTTGTGGTCTGTATACACCTGCACTCATCATTTCTCTGCCCTCACCATCTGCACAACTGTTGATCAGCTTGAGTTCATTGTTGTGGTCATTTTGTATTTTGAGAACCTTCCACCTTAGGGGCTTACTTGGCTGACTTTTGGAAATAGGTTGCCAGACCTTTCTCCCTTGTGTTTTAGTCTAGAAATTCCACCCATTGTCCATAATGAGTGTCCCTGCTGTCATTTGAAATACTGATCCTGGGACAGCTTTCTGCATCATGGTAACATAGAAGCTCTGCAAAGAATCACACATAAGCCAGCTGACACACAGGGGGTAGAATGAATCTGTAAGATACTCACAAAGTTTGGAAACATGGACCTTTTGGGATTTTTTTGGTATGCTGAAACTATCCTTGATAATTTTGTACATCTAAATACACTGCACCAAAAAAACCTTTACAGTTGAGTCGACTGCAACTTATGTCCACTCCTTTTTGGGATTCCAAGGCTGCAGCTCTTCTGGGAGGAAACAGCCCTTCATTCTCCCTGGAATAGCTAGCTGGTGGGTTAAAAACTTTCAGTTAGCAGTGAAACACATTAGCACACCAAGCCACCAGACCATGTGCGCACTCTCTCTGTGTATGTAAGTGTGAATATATGCTAATATTGTTGTTAGAAGTCCAGGCTGGGTTTAGAAGAAGTCGTGGTACTAGGGATATTGTAGCTGATGT
>NW_006399785.1:552438-571612 GCF_000299155.1 Elephantulus edwardii
AACAACAACAATATATGCATGTGTGTGTGTACTTGTATATATATGTGTGTATATGTATATGTATATACACCTATATTTAAATTTACACTTTCTAGACATCCTTTATGTTCACCATCACAGGGCTGTTTTCCCTGTGTACTACCCTCCTTTACCCCTTCCGTGTATTATTAAGTGCCATTGGGGTGATTTCAGCATGCACCAACCTCATATGAGATTGAGTTGAACTACCCCTTAGGGCTATAATCCTTATGGATGGAATCCTGTTGGTATAGTGTCCACTATCTTGAATTTTCAGCCAAAATTCTGTCGGTTTGAATCCATCTTCTTGGGAGAAAAATGGAGTGTACTGCAAAGATGAGGGAGAAGGAGGGCTTGACTATGGGAGCAGATTGGCAAGTCTTTTCTCCACGGAGCTGCTGCTGGTGCCAAGAGTGTGGACCGTGGAGCCAAGCAAGCTGTGTTGTTCACACCCTCAATCTCTTCTCCATCCATTGTGGTGCTGCCAGTTGGCCCAGCGGTGAGAATCCTTACCTTCTTGATGCTGAGCTTCAATCCATATTGAAGACTACAGTCCTTGACCTTCTGCAGCAAATGCCTCAGGTCCTCCCCAGTTTCAGCAAGCAAGGTTGTGTCATCACCATAAGGTAGGTTGTTGATGAGTCTCTTCCAATCCTGATGCCTTATTCCTCCTCATGAAGTCCTGTCTCCTGAATTATTGATAGATAATGATAGATAGAAAAGGTGTGGAGACAGGATGCATTCTTGAAGCACTCCTTTCTTCATGGAAGACAAAGCAAAAAAAGTTTTATAGTCCATAATCTTTTAATATTTTTCTCCAAGAACTGCAAATCAAAGGCATCAATTCTTTTCATCCTTTTTATGGTCCAGCTCTGAGACACATAGCAAGCAATTGAGAATACCATGGCATGGATCAAATATATCTTTGTGTCCTGATTGACGTCGTTGGTTTTTTAGCACTCTGGAGAGGTCCCTGAAAGCAAACGTTCCTAAAGCAATTCAACTCGTCTTTTGATTTTGTGACTGATGTTAGCAAGAGTGTTAATTGTAGATCCAGGCAAGATGAAATTGTTAACAGCCTCATTTTTTTCTTCTCTAAGATGCTGCTGCCAGTTGGCCTGCTGGTGAGAATCTTTGTTTTCTTGATGTTGAGGCTCAATTCATATTAACTACTGACATTCTTGAACTTCTGCAACAAGGTCTTTGATCTCTTTCTCAAGTCCTTATTTTCGATAAGCAAGGTTATGTCATATGCATAAAGCAGATTATTGATGAATTTCTCCCCAACCTAATGTCATACATATACTTTTTTGTAAACCCTAGCCTCCTGAATGATCTTTTCTACATATAGGTTGAAAAGGTGTGGAGAAATCCCTGACACTCTCCCTTCCTGATTTTGAACCATGCATTGTTCTTTGTTCTGTTCTTACAGTAGCTTCCAGGTCTAAATTCTGTACTGATAAAGCATACTACATTCATGCCTCAGCCAGAGTTTCCAAATTGTGCTATGCAACTATGTCCTGATAGGTAGTGACCCTGGTATTTGGATCAGGGAGCTCTCATTGCATAGTGGTAAGGAATTGTGCTGCCAACCCAAAGGTGCATGGTTCAAATTTACCAGCTGCTCAGTGGGCGAAAGGTAGACCCTCCTCTCTTTACCGCCTCTGAAAACCTGCTGAAGGGTCAGCTGTGGGTTGGTTGTGACTCAGCAATATAAAACCTCCATCACCATTTACCACCAACATTTGGATCTGCTTCCTGAAGAAAAGTAGAGAAATGTGTTGGGGAAAAATTCTGGTTCTTGTATATACAGAAGAGTTCCTAAGTGGGGCAAACAGTTAATGTGAAGGTTGTTTGTTGTTATGTGGCATCGAGTCTCTTATGACTCATAATGACCCTATGTACAAGAGCTCTAAACGCTCTTATATCCTATGCCAACCTAGCCATCTCAAACACACTTATTCCCACCTCTCTCTAGTCACAGAATCAATCCATCTCATCAAAGGTCTTCCTTTCCTTCGCCGTCCCTCCACTCTCTCAAACATGATGTCCCTCTCCAAGGACCAGTCCCTCCTTGCAACATGCCCAAAATATGTCAGACGAAGCTTCAGAATCCTTAACTCCAGGGAACATTCTGGCTTCACCCTGTCCAGGAAAAACCCATTTGTTCTCCTAGCAGTCCATGGTATATTCAACACTCTTCTCCAGCACCACAGCTCAAAGGCATCAATTCTCTGTCAACCCTATTCACTGTCCAACTCTCTGATGCATAGCACATAATTGCTATGACTATAGCCTGGATCAGGCACACCTTAGTCTCCAGTCTGATATCGTTGCTCTTCAATGTGAAGGTGGTAAGTTGAATTTATTCAGTGGGGCCTTGGAAGAAAGACCTGGCAACTTACTGCCAAAAAACCAGCCATTGAAAAACTCTGAGTGGCACAAATTCTGCTCTGTCACATGTGTGATGTCTGCCTGAGTGAGAGCTGGCTCAGCAGAGCTAGTTTGGATGTTCAGAATGCCTACACGCTAGTACAGGTGCTCTGGAAGCCCGGTGGGTAAGGGCACCACTGTTAACTGAATGGTAGGCAGTTCATCTATGCCCAGAGAGAGATTCCAGAAGAGAATATACTGGAGATCTGTATCTGTAAAGGTTTACAGCCAAGAGAACCTGGCACAGTTCTGCTCTGTCACATGAGATCAAAATAGACTCATGGCCTCTGAGAACAGGAATAAATTAGTAAGAAAAGACAGCTCACCTGTTAGAAATATGAACCAGTTATGAATTACAGGGTTTACAGGCCACCTCAACCAGGTATATTGATACTGTGACTGTGGCAATGGGCTTGAGGGTGTCGGAAATTGTGAGAATGGCACAGGGTTCAGATCTGTTGTTCATAGGTTTGCTATAAGTCATACGTGACTCAACAGCACCTAACAACAACAACAGTGTTTACTGACTGTACCAGGTACTGAGTGTCCTTTAAGTGATCTGTCTCAGTTATGGTTCCCAAGCCGGACAGTGATTAAGGATGACAGAAGATTGATGCCTTTGAGTTGTGGTCCTGGAGAAGAGTCTTGAACAGACCACCAAGAGGACTAGCAAGTGTGTCTTGGAGACAGTAAAACCAAGTTTCTCCTTGGAGGCTAGAATTTTGAAGCTCCGTCTCACATACTTTGGGCATGTGGCCAGGAGGGAAAAGTTCTTGAGAAGGACATCATTCTTGGAAGGGTGGAAGGACAGCACAGGAGAGGAAGACCTTGGATGAGATGGGTTACTACAGTAACTGGGGCAATGGGGGTAGGTGTGTTAGAATAAGTGAGACTGGCTCAGGATAGGGCAGGGTTTAGAGTTGTTGTACATACGGTTGCAGTGAGTTGTGGGTGACTCAACAGCACCTAACAACAACAACAATGAGGCTTTTGTGAAAATCCTTATTTTCTGCATGAGGAGGTGAGAGAAGTGCTGTAGTGGGCCTGAGGCCACCTAAGTGTCAAGGGTTGGAGGAGGATTTGAATGGAAATAGTGTGATTCAACTAACTTAACAGCCTCAAAAAACTCACTGATGGTTCCACTATGAGTTGATTCTGACTTGACAACGCATTAACAACACCACAGTAGTCTGATTCTAGCAGTCGTATTTACAACCACTTTGCTGGAACAATAGATAGATCTGTCCTTCTCTGGAAGGAAACAGAGATTCAGGATGAGAAATGCAAAGTGGGCTGACAGGAACCACTTTTCAGATTGAAGTGGCCACAATGCTTCATAGGTGATGTATATGTTTACACTAGGACATGCCATATGTTTTGTCTTTCTTTTTTATGACGTTTAGCTGTTAGTTTCATTTTTTAACTTGCTTTTCATTTCCTCCAAAGAGAGGAAGCGCACCAGGATTGACCGGGATGTGACTGTGGACTTGAGCGTTGATTGTGAAGACTGCGTGGAACAGGGCAAGGCGTTGATCTGTTGTTCATGAAATTGCTATAAATTGTTGTTGACTCAGCGACAGCCAATTGCAATAGGACATCAGCTGTCAAACTGTGTCCAGTTGACTCAGATTGACTCTTTTACAGAGTAGAATTGATGCACACCCACGTTTATCCTGGCTTTGTTCACAACAGCAAAGAGTTGGAAACAACTTAAGTACCCATCAACGAATGGATAGAGAAGCCCTGGTATATTCACACAATGGAATACGATGCTGCATTGAAAAACAAGGAACTCATGAAATATTATTCAAAATGGGTGGTGACCCTGGAGGACATTATGCTGAGTGAAGTATCTCAGTCACAAAATGACAAATACTGCATAGTGCCACTGTTGTAGAATGAGACTGACATCTGGGTTGAAGGGAGACCGGGAAAGAGGGGATAAATTATGTATACTGCATTGAAATAGATGAGGGAGAGAACTGTTTAAACAACAACAACAACATAATTGTCATGACAGGAGTCCAGAATGAAGGCTGCATAGTGGAGTGGATGTTGGGGGAGGGATTGTATAACAGTAAAAGAATTTTTTTTTTTTTTTACTTTTCAAAGAGAATAATGAACTGGAGGGGGAGGGGTGGGTAGGGAGAAAATTGTAACAATGAATGGATGGAAAACCAAAATCTCTAAGTTTTCATTAAAATTAAACTCAAAAAAGAAGGAACAGAAATAGACACAGGGCTTGTTTCAAAGGACATCTTTCATCTGGGAGTAGCTGGTGGGTTTTATCTACATATCTTTTGATTAGTAGGCAAATGCTTTATTACTGTACCACCAGGGCTCTTTGGTCAATTATTAAGCTTTATAAAATACCCTGATTTTATCATTGCCTAGTCATTTATTAACTGAAATATTTCTGTAAAAGAAACAAACATCCCACCATCAATTGCTTGGTTTGTCTGAGTTTACTTTGTCCAGGTAAGGCAAGATGCGTATTTGAGTTTTTATTTTTTTTATAAAAGCTATTTAAAAAAAAACAACAAACAAAAAACCAACTAAACCCTGAGTTGTTTACAGTTCCACATGGTATTAACCTTTGATTCACAGACTAGTGTGTTCTGGTTAAAAGATAACCAAGAAGACTCCTTGAAATTAGAAGTGAAAGAACTACACAGGATTCGTTTCCAGATGAAATTATTTTAACTGCCTAAATTTGCGTTATGCGGATGACACAACCCTGCTTGCTGAAACTGAAGAGGACCTGAAGCGCCTGCTGCAGAGTGTCAAGGACTGCAGCCTACAATATGGATTGAGGCTCAATGTCAAGAAGACAAAGATTCTCACCACTGGACCAATTGGCAGCATCAGGATGGATGGTGAAGAGATTGAGATTGTACACAGCTTTAGTTTGCTTGGCTCCATAGTCAACAGTCTTGGCACCAGCAGCTAGGAAATTAAAAGGCGCATTGCAATGGGAAAGTCTGCTGTTAGGGACCTCTCCAAAGTGCTGAAGATCAATGGTGTCTCTTTGGAGACTAAGGTGCGTCTGATACAGGCCATGGTCTTCGCAATCACCTGTTATGCATCAGAGAGTTGGACAATGACCAAGGAGGATAGAAGGAGAATTGATGCCTTTGAGCTGTGGTGCTGGAGAAGAGTATTGAGAATACCATGGACTGCTAGGAAAACAAACAGATTTGTCCTGGAAAGGGTTAAACCGGGTGGCTCCTTGGAGGAGGCTCCGTCTAACATACTTTGGACATGTTGTGAGGAGAGACCGGTCCTTAGAGAGGGACATCATGCTTGGGAGGGTGGAGGAACAGCGCAGGAGAGGAAGGCCCTGTATGAGGTGGATTGATTCAGTGACTGGGATAATTGGGATGGGAGTGTCAGAGACAGTGCGATTGGCACAGGACAGAGCGGAGTTTAGGGCTGTTGTACATAGGGTCGCTATGAGTCGCAGGTGACTCAACGGTACATAACAACAACAACAACAAATTTGTTTGTATGTGTTGACAAAAAGAACTGTGAAATTGTCTCAAACTTCATTTAACAGTTTGATTTATTGAAAAATATATGTATTTTGGGCCAATTGACAACACTATAATAAATGGAGAAGAGATTGAGGTTGTTAATAGTTTCAGTTTGTTTGACTCTACAGTCAACACTTGGCACCAGCAGTAAGGAGACAGATTGCATTGGGGTAGTCTGCTGTTAGAGACCTTTCCAAAGTGCTAAAGAACATTGATGTCAGTTTGTAGACTTGGGTGTATCTGATCCAGGTCATGGTCTTTGCGATTACGTTATATGCATCAGAGAGCTGGACAGTGACTAAGGATGACAGAAGAATTGATGCTTTTGAGTTGTGGTGCTGGAGAAGACTGTTGAACACACCTTGGACCACCAGAAAAACAAATAGGTCTGTCTTGGAGAGGGTAGAACCAAGCTTCTCCTGGGCAAGGATTTTGAAGCTCTGTCTCACCTACTTTGGGCACATGGCCAGGAGGGACTGGTCCTTGGAGAAGGACATCATGATTGGAAGGTTGGATGGGAAGCACAGGAGAAGAAAACCCTGGAAGAGATGGATTGACCCAGTGACTGGGGGATAGGTGTGTCAGATTCAGTGAGACTGCCTCAGGACAGGGCAGGGTCCAGAGCTGTTGGACATAGGGTCACTATGAGTTGTAGGTGACTCGGCACATAATAACATATGTATTAGTGTAGTGTAGTGTTTGTAGTACTTCTCTTGATTATTAAGTGCTGTCTAATTGACTGCATCTCATAACAACTCTATGAATAACAGATCAAAATCTTTACTTATCCTGTGCCATCTTCAAAATCGCTGCTTAAGCCCCCTTTTTGGTGTTCTGTGTGAGTCCATCTCAGTAATGGTCTTCCTCTCTTTCTCTGACCCCCTTTTTCTCCAGAATAATGTCTTTTCCCCCCCAAGGACTTAAGGAGCTCTGGTGACCTCATGCTAAGTAACCGTGCTGCCAACCTAAGGAACATGGTTCAATTCCACCAGTTGCTCCATAGGAGAAAGTTGAGCATTCACCTCCTGTGTAATTTACTGCCTCTGAAAACCCACTGGAGGGTCAGCTTTGAGTTGGTTGTGACTTGATAGTATGCAGCAACAACAGTACCTCTCATAGGTATACCAGATACTACTCAAGTGATTCTCAGATGTATGCATCAGAATCCCCTGGGAGGCTTGTGGATGCATGGATTGGTAAGTCTCACCCCATCCAGCAAAGATTGTTGGATGACCCTTGTGTTCATGCCATAAATCCCATCTGATAGGCATGTATGTGTTGTAATACATACTGCTGAAGTCTGTTGGCTAGAATCTTGTTGTGGAGTTTTGTATCTGCGTTTGTAAGGGATGCAGTTGTTAGCTGCCACCATGATGGTTCCAATTCATAGTGACCTTATGTAAAACTGAATAGACCACTTGACAGTACCTAACAATAACTACAACAACACGTGGTCTGTGTCATCCACGAGAGTTGTTGCTGTCCTTGAGTCCCTTGTTTCAGTCACTGTCAGTGCATTTCATTGAGGATCGTCCTGTTCTTGCATTGACTCTTACTTTGCCAAGCTTGATGCCCTAGTCTTGGCACTGGTTCTTCCTGATACCATGCCCCAAAGACGTGAGACCAGGTTTGCCTTCTGACGGTACTTCTACCAAGACAGATACGTTTGTTCTTCTGGCTTTCCACGTGATACTCTGTATTCCTCCCAAGCACCATAATTCAAAGCATCAGTTCTTCAATCGTTCGTTTTCACTGCCTGGCCTCCATTGAGAATGAAGTCTTCAGTAAAGCTTTTGGAAATACTGTGGCTTGGTCAGGTGCACCTTGATCCTCAAAGTGATATCTTTCCTCATCAACAGTTTGAAGAGGTCCTTTGAAGGAGGTTTGCTCGTGTAGTATGCCATGTTTTCATTGATTACTACTTCCTTGGATGTGGATTGTAGTTCACTGTAAAACGAAATCATTGACTTAAGAATATTGGTCTGTAATTTTGGTCATGCCTTTTCTTGGTTTCAAGATCAGTAGTTTCTGGCTTCACAGAAAGAATTTGATAGCATTCATTCTTCTTCTGTAGTTTTGAACAGATTGAGTAGTGTTGGTGTCAACTCTTTTCTCAATGTTTGCTACAATTCTCTAGTGTAACCATCTGGTCCTGGGATTTTTTTCTCTTGGCAGTTTTTTAAATGACAGTTTCCTGTCTCTTTTGAGGTCTGTTCGCATTTTCTCCCTCTGTTTGTGTTGATTTGAGTATCTGGTCTGTTTCTAGGAATTTTCCATTTCATCTACATTTTAAAATTTGTTGGAGTACAATTTTTAGCAGCATTCAGTAAAGAACTTTATCTCAGTTAGAGCAGTTGTAATAACCAGTTTCCTTTCTTACTTTAATTATCTCCTCTTATGTTCTTTCCCCCTCTTGCCTCCCCTCTGTATATCTGTCTTTTGAAAGAGAAAATCTTCTTTTATGACCTAAGTGAAAATTTACAATGCTTATTGTGTTTTCTTCCAGTCGTCCATACTCATTTTGTTCTGTAACACATAAATAAGAGTTCACCTGGCCAGTCTATTGTGTCTTACTGATCCTTCTAAAGAACCAATAAGGATGACAGAAGAATTGATGCCTCCGAGTTGTGGTGCTAGGGAATAGTCTTGAGCATACCGTGGATGGCCAAGAAAACAAATAGTCTGTCTTTGAAAGGATGAAACCAAGTTTCTCCTTGGAGGCTAGGATTTTGAAGCTCCATCTCTCATAATTTGGGCAGTGGCCAGGAGAGACCAGTCCTTGGAGAAGGATGTCATGCTTAGAAAGGTGGAGGGACAGCACAGGAGAGGAAGACCCTGGATGAGATGCATTGATAACAGTAATCGGGGCAATGAGGGGTGGTGTGCCGGAACCAGTGAGACTGGCTCAGGACACGGCAGGATTCAGAACTGCTGCTGTACATAGGGTCATTATGGCTCTCAGGCGACTTGACGGTGTATAACAGCAACAATATATGCTTGTACGCGTGTGTGTGTACTTGTATATATATATATATATATATTCATACAGATGTGTACTTGTATTTAATTTTACACGTGCTAGACATCCTGTGTGCTCATCATCTAGGCTTGGATGTATTTTAGTAGTTCCTTAGATTATTTTATCCTGGTGGTACCTTCTGTGGGGGGTTGAGCGCTTAACCCTAAAGCCGCACATGCCTCTCTTGTGAACATCACTATCTGTGAGGAAGACAAAGGGACAGTCTTCTCATGTGTGATTTACAGCCTTACAAAACTAATGGAGGTGCTGTTCTGAGTTGATTTCCACTCCGTCAGTGGCTGTATAGAGGGATGGTGGTGTCTTTCACGTGACACCAGGATGAGAAGCCACGTTCCCAACTAGGGGTTGGCACACAGTTTCATTCAGGGCCAGGTAGTAAATATTTCAGGTTCTTAGGCCATATGGTCTCTGCCACAGACTCTCAGCTCTCCTTTCCCAGGGTGAAGATGGCCATAATGCAGTCCATAAATAAATGAGCCTGGCTGTGTTCCAATAAAACTATCAGAAAGGCAGCCGATTGCTATCAGCCACCCTGTGCTCGAAACAGATCTACATGGTTATGATCCCTCTTGATGAGTGGAGGAGACACAGAAGGTGTTCTTTGTGGTTGTTTTATCTGCTGTCGACTTGACTCTGACTCATGGTGACCCAATGTGCAACAACTCTGAACCCTGCTCTATCCTGAGCCAGTTTGATCGTCTCTGACATACGTACCCCAGTCACTCAGTCATTCCATCTCGTCCAGGCTCTTCCTCTCTTGTGCTGTCCCTCCACCCTTCCATGCATGACGTCCCTTTCCAAGGACTGGTCCCTCCTTACAACATGCCCAGAGTATATCAGACGAAGCTTCAGAATCCTTGCCTTCAAGGAGTAGCCTGGTTTTACACTCTGTACTCGTGTGTGTCAGTGGCATGGAGTTTGAACTCAGGTACTTGCTTCCCAGGAGACTTGTTAGTTTCAGGTTAGCTTTCTGAAAAGTGAGTTTCATGACAATTAAGTGAAGAAAGTTTAAGTGTAAATCTAAACCTATTTGATGATCTTTGATTAAGGATAATTTCAGCTCTGAACGTCTGGGGAGCAGGTATTAATTTCTCAGTAAAAGGACTTGGTTGACATGAATAGTTAAATGTTCTTCAAGTAGCTGAATGTTGACCATTTGAAATCCCCCGCCCCCGAAGGCACAGGTGAAGACAGGCTTCTGAGTGGTCACAGTTTTGCAAACTGGTTGGAGCAGTTCTGCTGGGCACACACAGGGTCCCTCTGAGTTTTGAGTAGACTTGATGGCCACCACCACCACTGGCCGTTTTCTGAGTAAGGTCTGTGTGTGACATAGTTTGTACTTGCTGCATCACTGATCTAAAAGGATAGTGGATTGAACCCACTCTGAGTGCTGCGGAAAAATGACCTGGTGGTCAGCTTCCATAAAGATCACAGCCAAGAACACCCCGAGGAACAGTCTACTCTGTAACTGTGGGACCACCACGAGTTGGAATTGACTCACTCACTCAGTGGCAGTAAGACTTTACTCTTTTCCTTTAATGTTTATTTTCAGACTATTATCTGGTCAGAGAATTCCTTGGAGTATTTCCTTTTTTAAAAAAAATATTTTATACTGGTCTGTTTACAGAGTTCATATACATTGTTTTTCACACTGGATCTTACCTGTTTCCTTTACCTGTCCTCTTTCTACCTATCAAATTGTGTGGCCCTATGATTCCCCACCTCCCACCCATCCTCACCCCCCTGCTCCTACCCTTCCTTCCCTCCTTGGATCCTCATATTAATTTATTAGTTATCTTTATATTTCTAATAGAAAAAAAGTTATTAGAATAATAATCGTTGTATACGGTGTTTGACCGTACGAAACTGAGTTAGTTCATTTATCATAATGCTCTCTAGCCCCTCCCAAATTAGGTAGTAATTTTCAAAACCATTGCTCCCGCATGCTGCATAGTATTTAATTGTGTGAATGTACCGCAGTTTCTCAATCCATTTGATTGTGGTTGGGCATCTGGGCTGTTTCCATGTTTTTGCAATTTTGAATAATGCTGCTGTGAACATTGGTGCACAAAACTCCGTTTGTGCCTCTGTTCTCATTTTCTTGGGGTACATTCCAAGCAGTGGAGTAGATGGGTCTTAGGAATTTTTATGCTCAGCTTTTTGAGGACACACCACACTGCTTGAGAGTGTTGTACCACTTTACAATCTCAGTAATACTACAATGTGTAAGAGTTCCTCTGTCTCCACGTCTTCCCCAACATTACTTGCTGTCCTGCTAATCCACTGCTAGTGAAGTGAGATGGTATCTCTTTGCGGTTTTGATTTGCGTCTCTCTTATTGCCAGTGATTTTGAGTATTTCTTCACGTGTCTGTCATTTGAATATCTTCCTCTGTGAAAATTCTTTCCGTGTTTTTTTTGCCCATTTTGTAATTGGCTTATCAGTTCTTTTCTGTGGAGGCCCTGTAAGATTCTGTGAACTTTTGATATGAGAACTCTTATCTGAGTTCATATTGTCAAACATTTTCCCCCAGACAGTCAGTTTTCTTTTCACTCTGTTGCAAAATGTTCCTTGGAGTATTTCTTGAATCGCTTGTTCTGCCCTGTGGCTGTTATCTTTTGTTAAGATAGTTTTCAGACTTCAGGTTATGTACTGTCATCCAAATGTGTCACTTTTTTACCGCCTGTATTGCTTTTGAAAAATATTGCCTTCATTGTCATTTTGATATTGGGTGCCATTGAGTCAACAACTCATAGTAACTGTCTGTACAGCAGAATGGATGTTTGCTTGGCTCTGCACCATTCGATTTTATGTTTGACAGTAGGAAGCTCTTGTGGCCTAGTGGTAAGAAGCTACATAGTGACCTCAAAGGTACTTGGTTCAAATCTCCTAACAGTTCTACTGGAGATGGATGAACCATCTCCTCCCATGCAAGGCACTGCCTCTGAAAACCCTCTGGAGTGTCAGCTGTGATTGAGTTCCGACTCTGTGGTACACAGCAACAACTACAAGAAGTTTAAAAATACTTTGAGCTTTGTGCAGTGAAGGATTGTCATAGCAAAATACCATAGACTGGGTGGGTTAAAACAGCAGGAACTTAATGCTCTCACAGTTCTGCAAGATACAGGTTAAAAAGACAAGGTGTGGACAAAGCCATGCTTTCTCTCATGCCTCTAAAAGAGACCTTTTTTTTAAAATTTTTTTTAATTTTATTGTCTCCTCTCCTCTTCTGTCTGATGGTAGTCTCAGACATTCTTTGGTTTTCAGCAGCCCGAGTGTGACCGCCCCACTCTCTAGGTGGCTGTCTTCCCTCTGTCTGCATCTCTTTCGTGTCCTATCTTACGATGGCATCTTGCCATATTGGATTAGGGCCCAACCTACTCCCATATGACCTCATGCTAACTAATTAATTATACCTGTAATAGCCTCCTTTCCAAATAAGACCATGTTGACAGATGCCAGTGGGGTGGACCTTGGCTTATCTGTTTGAGGGACACTGTCCAACTCATAATAACCAGTCTCTGTAAAGTTATGTGTTTATGTTAATTTTAGTCATTTTAACATGTTAGAAAAACAGAGCTATATAATATTTCATGAAGTCCTTGTTTTTCAGTTATGCTGAGCGAAGTATCTCAGTCACAAAGGACAAGTACTGCATAATGACACAGTTACAAAACAGGACTGACATGGGGGTTGGGAAACAGGAGGGAATAATAATGAACACTGCATTAGAACAGATGAAGGAAAGAATTGTTTAAAAGCAGTATATGATTAGGCATTATTTGAATGATAGTAAATAGTCCAGACTAAGAGGTTTATAGCCAAGTGTACTGGGGTTGGGTTTATTGTTGTTGTTCTGTGCCAGTCACTCATAGTGATCCTATGTACAACAGCCCTAAACTGTGCTCTGTCCTGCTTATTGTCTGTGACACATCTACCCCATTTCCCCAGTCACTGAATCAGTCCATCTCATTGAGGATCTTCCTCTCCTGCGTTGTCCCTCCACCCTTCCAAGCATGATGGCCCTCTCCAAGGAATGGTCCCTCCTTGCAACATGTCCACAGTATGCCAGATGAAGCTTCAGAATCCTTGACTCCAAAGAGCAGCCTGGCTTCATCCTCTCCAGGATGAACATGTTTGTTCTCTTAGCAGCCTATGGTGTATACAGTATTCTTCTCTAATACTACAGCTCAAAGGCATCAATTCTCCTTCTCTCATCCCTAGTCATTGTCCAGCTCTCTAACACATAGCAAGTGATTGCAAAGACCATGGCCTATATCAGGCACACCTTAGTCTCCAGACTGACATCATTGCTCTTCAGTATTCTGAAGAGGTTTCTGACAGCAGACTTGCCCAACGCAATGCGTCTTTTAATTTCCTGGCTGCTGGTGCCAAGAGTGTTGATTGTGGAGTTAGGGTAGGGGAGGAAATTGTGCAACAATGAATGCATTTTTTAAACAGAAAAGCAAACTAGGGTGGAGGTAGGGAGGAAAATGTGCAAAGATGAATGGATGGAAATCCATATTTTCTATAAGCGTTTGTTAAAATCAGAATAAAAAAATTATTAAAACAAGAAAAAGATCTATAAAAAAAAAGCCAGAAACTGTCACCCCTGTGAAGCCCAGCACTTCAGGGAGACGGATGTGGTTGCAGCAGATGTTCTTGACCTTGTTTACGCTGTGCAGTGCTTGGTGAGCCTTCGAAACTACTGGTTGAGAACATCTGGCCTTTCGCATTTCCTGGCCGTGACATTGTCCAGTGTGCTTGTCATCAGGGCCTGCTATAAGTGCTTTTCCACCCACTCATGTGTTACTCTTAAGAATCCTCAGGGTGATTTGCAGCCGAGGAATGAAGTAACTGAGAAGTTAAGTCACTTCTCCAAAGACATGAGCCCAGACTCCAGAGTAAAATCCAAACTCAGGTTGTTACACCCCAGAGCCTGCCTTCTGTCATAGTGTCACGTGCTCAAACATCATTAACGAGGGGAGACTGGAAATTGACCAAGCGACCCATATCAAGGAACTGACCTGGTCTCCTTGACAGCTTGGTTTCTAGCCTCCGCTTTGGTTTCTTGACAGTGGCTCTTGGGCTGGAGTTTGGATGTGGGGCTAATAGAACTAAGATGCGTAGAGAGTGATTGTGCTGGGGGAGACCAGCGGTTCCGTTACCGGGTCCCTGGGCCTTCCTGTTTGAAGGCATTCCTGTTCTAACAAGTACCCTTGAGATTCAGAATAATAAATACATTCGTTGAGTGAAAAGGTGGTTGAGATTGTTCTATGGGCTTTTGGCTAATTGGTAAGGGACACATACCTCCCTAAATGGAAGAGAAAGCGTGGGCTAGGATCCAAGGCACCCCCACTTCTTGAGGCTTCCAGGAGGTAGAAAGAGCAGAATGGGACTTCTGCTCTTAAGAACTGATTCTGTTTCAACTCCCTAAGCGGATATACAGTGAACCATAGTAGTTTGGTTTTTCTTCTTTCCTTCCAACATTCTGTTCAAAACGATAAGACAGAAAAGAAAAATAGGTGCAGACCCGTTACGGGGCTGAAAAATGAGAAAGGTGCTGCGGTGGCCCCGAAGCATCGAGGATATGGTGGAATAAATAAAACAGATGGGGTCAGATTGATGGCGAAACTCCACGGCAGAGGAAGTTACAACCCAATAGAGACAAAAGCAGGAACAGCCAGAAAAATGAATTTTCTGAACAGAACCCTGGAAGAGTCCCAAGAATGGAAACTATAGGGAGTGGTAACCAAAGTGGGTAATGAGGGTGTTTGGCCAGGAATTAATAACGCTGGACAGCTTCTCTTGCCTGGTCTCTGAGGGTTTGGCCCTCCTGTTGCTGGGGATGCTTTGCCTCTGTGACAACAGCCATTTAGTTTAGTTTTAAATACAGGTGGGCTCTGACTTAGACACCTCTGAATTATGAACAACAGCATTAATGATAAACTGTTGCTTTGGGTTTGTGTTGTTGTTGTTGTTTTTAAATGTACTTATTTATAGCTATACTAAGGAGTTCTGATGGCTTAGTGATGAGAAGTTATACTGTCAACCCAAAAGCATGCAGTTCGAATTTACCAGCTGCTCTGCACTAGACAGATGGGTACTCACCTCCCAGGCAGTTTGTTGTTGTGTCTGTTATTTCTTTCTGATTTACAGCCTCAGAAAACACGCTGGAGGCTCAGCTATGAGTTGGATCCTAACCAACAATACACAACAACCACAACATGTTATTTTTTTTTTGATTGAGTCTAACAGGACTTATAGTGACCCTAGGAACAAAAGGCCCGAAGCCTTTCGATAACTATCATCATTTATCAAAGTTCATAGAATTTTCAGAAGCATGTTGTTTAGGAAGTGGATGCCACTCTTGCTTTCAAAGCTGTCTTAAACTGGGAGCCCCACCAAACACTGTCCACCATGAGTAACGGTTATGGCATCTGACACCTCAGTGGCACCAAACTCAGCACCACAGCAACCCCCGGTTATCTCAGTACAGCTTATTGATAGAAGAATGCTGTACCACTTAGAAGGTTCCTCCAAAGTATAACAACAAGCAACTTTAAATAGAGTCCCTCCCTGAGGTCTTGTTGACAATAAACAAGAGGCTTAAAAAAAAACAATCCCAAAACCCAACTAATATAGTATGTTGTCATTGTTATGTGCCCTTGAGTCTCCTGTGATGGATGTATGGTGACCCTAAAAACATGTTGTTACGTGCCATCAAGTTGACTGCGACTCATAGCAAACCCTATGTACAACAGCCCTAAACTCTGCTCTATCCTGTGCCAATCTTACTGCCTCTGACACATGTATCCCCATTACCCCAGTCACTGAATCAATCCATCTCATCGAGGGTCTTCTTCTCCTGTGCTGTCCCTCCTGTGCTGTCCCTCCACTCTCCCGAGCATGAGGCCCTTCTCTAAGGACTGGTCTCCTTGCAACATCTCCAAAGTATGTCAGATGTTTGTTTCATGAAATTCTTCTGTGTCCACCAATTCCTTTTGGTACAATGACTCTGTATTCTATTTCCATTTTCTTTTAACACTTCCTGGACATTCAATATTCTGCCCAAAGCATCCTTAAGTATGGCAACCCGAGGCTTGAATGTGTTCTTTAGTTCCTTGAGATTAAGAAATGCTGAGCGAGTTCAGCCCCTTTGATTTTCTGACTCCAGCTCTTTGCACATTTCATTATTAATACTTTACATTGTCTTCCTGCCCTGCCTTTTGAAATCTTCTGTTCTTGCCTCTGCTTTGGCTTCTTGGTGCTCTAGTGCAATATGCAGTCTCTTCTGACATCATGGCTGTATTACAATATATCTGTAATGTTTTCAACTGTCAAAAACAAATGAACAACAGTTTGTAAAGATAATAATAGTAGTGGCTTTTTTTTTGTAAGAGCTACGAACGGACTTCTGAGATGCGTCAGGTTCAAGTCTAGATAAACACAATAAAGCAGATAATCATGATAAAACAAGCCACTAATTATTTGGCTGTTCAGGACAGGTGAAAGTTGCTTTGAACTTGTATCCTGTTACGTGTACTGTAGCTCTATAAAGAAGTTTGAAATAGTGTGAGAAGGACTGTAAGGTGGCTCATAGACACAGATGGAACACATGCTGCTGGAAAAATGCATGGATAGATTTGCTTGACGCAGGGTTGCTGCAAACTTTCAGTTTGTGAAAATAATGCAGTGTCTGCCAAATGCAATAAAAAAGAGTGTAATAAAATGAGTGTAGCCTGTATTTGGCTTCTATAAGAACCAATTTATTAGGAGAGTTGTAGGATTGGAACCCTGTCCTCACTTGGGAACTCCCTGAAACCCAGTAGATTTGCTAGTGCAGAGTGCTAGCCGTGACTGTGGCAGGGAGAGAAATTGTGTAGGCATCCTGGTATCTTCAAAGGAATTAGAACTTGAACCTTTAATTGTAGGAAATTTGAATTTTCTTGCACCTCCCTTTCCTACCCATAGGGGGCTCTAATAATGCATTCCATAGGGAAATGTGTTTCTAACCCAAAGGCTGAACTCTGCACTTTGCATCTAAGCGTGGGTCTGAGGGAGAAACATGGGTCATCTTATCACATGCGACTCACAGTCTTGGAAACAGGCTGGTGGGCTGCTCCAAGTCATTTCTGTCTCAATGGCAATGATTTGAGTCCATACTCAAGCACTTTTATTTGCAAGTGTGCTAAAGAAACTCATAACACAATCAGCATTGACCCTCCAGATGCAAAATTGCAAATACTAGCTAGCAACCAAAGATCACCAAACGGTTAAGAGAAGTCGGCAGAATAAGATTGCACCACACAGTGGGGAAAAATTCATACAGAGAAATTAAAACCCATAGGTGTATCCATAAAGCAAGAGCAGTCTTTGGAAAAGTACTTGTCACAGAAAAAGGAGATGTTCTTGGAGGTTAACGTCGAGACTATAAGGTTCAGGAGTGCTGGCTGAGGTCTGTGGATGGGCTGAAGAAAAGGCAGAAGGGAATCAAGTCAGGACTTAAGAGAATTAGTGAGCTGGAAAATTGAGCAGAGGCTTTCTTCCAGCGTTCAAAGCAGAAGGATTAAGATGAGAATTACAAACAGAATTAAAGGAAGTGGAGGATGGGTTTAGGAGACATATCCAGCTAACGAGAGGATGGGGGGAAGAAGAAAAGAGTTGAATTTGTGCTTTCTTTGATCTTAAGATACCATCACCTATAAGCTGTGTGCTTTCCTAACATTTTAGGAACTGGAGAAATACTACCCTTGGAAGCTCATTTCCTGAAAAATGATATATTTCTTTTTCCATATAATGAAAATACCACTTCTTTCGCACCTTGGTCAATGCCCAGTCCTCTCACGAAGGGATCTTTTGAATCACTTACCTATTCTAGTTTTGCATAGTATCATAGTAACAAAGCACTTTATGGGTTTTATTTAAAAATACATCCAAATTCACATAAAAGCCACAAGAAAAATAGACTCTCCATATAATTTTTAATCCATATTTTCCTGACTTCTCATTTGATAGTTCTTCTCTTTATTTTATCCCAAAATTGTTCTTGCTGTTTATATTTCCGGTGCATATATGTAAAAACAAACAAAAGGTTTGTTTGTTGTTAGTCTTTGTTGTTTTGCTGTTGAGTCAGAACTGATCCATCGCTGACCTAGTAGGTTGTCAGAGGCTGTATATGGCAAGGAAGGGGATTGCCCATCTTTTCCTACGTGGCATCTGGGGAGTTTGAACTGCGTGCCTGTGGGATGACAGGGCAGCTTCTTACCACTAGGCCACTATCGCCAGTGCCAGACAGATCTTGGCTAAAAGCACAGAGTACCAGAGGACTGTCTGTGTTTCATTGACTAGGCAACGACATTTGACTGTGTGGATCACAGCAAACTGTGGCTGACTCTGAGAAGAATGGGAATCACAGAACACTTGATTGTGCTCATGCAAAACCTATACTTGGACCAAGAAGCAGTCCTCAGGACAGAGCAAGGAAACACTGCATGGTTCAAAATCAGGAAAGGAGGGTGTCAGGGATGCGTCTTGTCCCCGTACCTTTTCAGTCTATATACAGAACAGGTCATTCATGAAGTTGGGCTCTATGAGGAGGAATGTGGCGTCAGGACTGAAGGAGAACTCATCAATAACCAGTGCCACACAGATGACACAACCTTGCTTGCTGAAAGGGAGGAGGACATAAGACATTTGCTGCAGAAGGCCAAGGACTGTAGTCTTCAATATGGATTGAAGCTCAACATCAAGAAGACAAAGATTCTCAGGTCTGGGCCTATGGCCATCACCGTGATAGATGGAGAAGAGATTGAGATTGTTAACAATTTCCGCTTGCTTGCTTCCACAATCGACATTCTTGGCATCAGCAATCTGGAATTCTAAAGATGAATTGCATCAGGGAAATCTGCTGTCAAAGACCTCTCTGGAGTGCTCAAGAGCAATCATGTCAGTCTAGAGACTAAGGTGCAGCTAATCCACGCCATGGTCTTCACAGTTACTTGCAATGCTTTAGAGAGCTGGACAGTGACCAAAGATGACAGAAGAAAAATTGCTGCCTTTGAGTTTTGGTGCTGGGAAAGAGTATTGAACATACAATGAAATGCCAAGAAAACAAAACAGGTCTATCTGGGAGAGGATGAAACCAAGTT
>NW_006399785.1:572416-594233 GCF_000299155.1 Elephantulus edwardii
CCTTGTTTTTTAATGCAGCATAGTATTCCATTGTGCGAATATACCACAGCTTCTCTAGCCATTCGTTTGTTGATGGGCACTTAGGTTGTTTCCTTAGGCAAGGATTTTGAAGCTCCATCTTTGGGCACTTGGCCAGGAGGGACCTGTCCTTGGAGAAGGACGTCATTCTTGGAAGGGTGGAGGGAACAGCACAAGAGGGGAAGTCCCTGGATGAGATCAGTTGACACAGTAACTGGGATAATGAGGATAGATGTGTCAGAGGCAGTGAGATTGGCTTATGATAGGGCAGGGAACAGAGGTATTGGGCATAAGATCTCGATGATTTGTAATCCACTTGATGGCACATCACAGCAACAACATGTAATAAAATTGTATGAGAGCATGTTGTATACATCTTAGAAACTTTTATTAAAGATGATCCCCACTTCTTTTTAGTACCTGTAAACCCAGCTCCCTGTCCTCAAGTTGATTCCAGCTCACAGCAACCTTCTGGAACAGGGTAGGATTTTTGAAGAATGTTTGAAGATTGTGACTTTGTAGGAAAGCCGAATAGCCCATCTTTCTGTTGTGGTTCAACTGGTGGATTCGAATTACCAACATTTCTATTAGCATCCCAGGACTTAATCCATGATGCTTATTAGTACCCATGTTGTTAGGTGCCATCAAGGTGACCCCAACCTGTCACAATCCTTTGTACAACAGACTGAACCCTGGCATGATCCTGGGCCACCCTTGTCATCACTGCTCTTTTTAAGCCCATTATTGCCGTCACTGGGTCAGGCCATTTCGTTGAGGTCATCTTCTTTTTCGCTGACTTTCTGCTTCTCCAAGCATGAAGTCATTCTCCAGGGACTGGCCCCTCCAGGCAATATGCCCAGAGTCCATGAGAAGAAGTCTCACCAACTTTGCCTCTTAAGAAGCTTATCCTATTGAATTTCTGTGACGCCCTAGAGGCTCAAAGGTTAAGATGGTCTGCTGCTAAGTGAAAATCTAGCAGTTTGAGCCCACCAACTAGTCTACAAGAGAAAAGAACCTGCCATCGGCGCTTGTAAAGGTCACAGCCAAGGAGACCCTCTCAGGTAGTGCTGTTCCTTGACATGGGCGCTCTGTGAGTTGAAATGGACATATAAGAACCCAACAATCAAATGACAGATATCAGGAGTTTGTTTGCAGTGTTTGTTGGTTACTCTAACACATTTTGTCTTCCCTCCCCGATTTAATTAAGTATCACCAGAGGTGTAATCATTTGTTTTGTACGTTTATTGACAGCTAGTGAGAGCTGTGTGCTCCCTGCATAAGCGACTTCGCCACCGTGAACGTATCTCCCTGGCCTCTCCTGAGCTAGCCCAGTCCTTGATAACGTTTTGAGTTTTTTAACATTTCTATTGCCTTTCATTATATTGACTGTCACAGAATATGCAGTCATCTATTACACAACGCTTGATTTCAGTACTGTATCACAGTGAAACCTAAATGTACACACATTAAGCCCACAATTAAGCTTTCAGAGCTAGCCCGAAATTCAGTCACAGTTTGTGTATGTGCCAACAATGACAAATTCACAACTTGTCCAAATTGACAGTGCTGATAAATTCATAGCTTAATTTCTTTCCCTTAAAGCTGGAAATTTCTTTTGAAATAAGTTCTAAGATAGACTTAGTTTGGGAAGAATTTGTTGTTAGGGGTTGTTACGTTGACTTTAATTTGTAGCCACCCCATGACCAACAGATCTAATGTCGCCCTAGCCTGCGCTTTCCTGAGGATCTCAGCTATGTTTATGATGTGGGGAATAGCACCTTTGAGAAGACTTTTGTTGCCATATATATTAAAAAAAGCAAACAATCTAGTTATTTTTTTGTCGATTTCTGAAAGTCCCTGGGGACCTAATGTATCAGTCCACTAGCTGAAAGTTTGCTAGATTGAACCTATGAGATGATTCTCCTTTGGGAAAAGATGTAGTTGTCTGCTTCTGTAAAGGTTTACACATATGAGACCCTGCTTGTACTCCTGAATTACTGTTTCACAGTGATAGATAGCTTTCAGAATAGGTTCTAGACTTATGCTAGGGAGGAAGGCCTGATGGTCTACGTCTCAGAATAACCAATAATAGCCCTATGGATCACAACGGAATATATAATGCAGTGTGCAAGGAGCTGGGGTCGGAATATCAAAAGGGCAGGACTTGCTCAGCGTTTCTTAAGCTAAAGGAACTGAAGAATAAATTCAAGCCACAAGTTGTAATACTTAAGGATGATATGGACTGAATATTAAATGATTCTAGAAGCATTCAGAGAAGATGGAAGGAGTATACAGAGTCACTGCACCAAAAAGAAATGGTTGACACAGAAGAATTTAATGAAACAACAAAAGTTCAAGAGGCAATGAAGATGAAGGAGAAAGTGTAGGCTACTCTGAAGGACTCAGAAAAAAAAAGAGCCCTAGGAATTAATGGAATACCACTTGACATATTTCAACAAATAGATGGCTGTCCTGGACATGCTCACCAAGTTGTGCCAAGAAATCTGGAGGACAACTACCTGGCCAACTGACTGGAAGAGATGCATATTTATTCCCATTCTGAAAAAAAAATGGTGACCTGACAGAGTGTGGAAATTATCGAACTATATCAGTTGCAAGCACGATTCTGCTTAAGATTATCCAAAATTGACTGCAACAGTACGTTGACAGAGAACTGCCAGAAGTACAGGCTGGATTTAGAAGAGGTGGTGGCACTGGAGACATTATCACCAGTGGATCTTGGCAGAAAGCAGAGAGTACCAGAGGAATGTCAGTATTTCATAGACCATGCAAAGGCATTTGAAAGTGTGAATCTCAACAAATTGTTAACCTTGAGGAGAATGGGAATCCCAGAACACCTGATTGTGCTCATGCAAAATCTGTACTCAGACCAGGAAGCAGTCCTCAGAACAGAGCAAGTTTCAAAATCAGGAAGGGAGTGTGTCAGGGATGTGTTCTGTCTCCATACCTTTTCAAACTATATGCAGAACAGATCATTCAGTAGGCTGGGCTTTATGAGGAGGAATGTGGCATCAATATTGGAGGAAGACTCATCAACTACCTATGTTATGCAGATGACACAAATTTACTTGCTGAAACTGAGGAGGACTTGAAACACTTGCTACAGGCCAAGGACTATAGTCTCCAATATGGATTGAAGCTCAACATCAAGAAAACAAAGATTCCCACCACTGGGCCAATTGGCAGCACTATAATAGATAGAGAAGAGATTGAGGTTGTTAATAATTATAGCTTGCTAAATCCCACAGTCAGCAGTCTTGGCACCAGCAGTCAGAAAATAAAAAAAAACCAACCAAAAAACCACACCCTAATTGTACTAGGAAGATCTGTTGTCAGGGGCTTCTCTCGAGTACTGAGAAACAATATCAAATTAGAGATTCAGATGCTCCATGGCCTTTGAATTTACTTGCTATGGATTAGAGAGCTGGTCAGTGACTAAGGATGACAGAAGAATAATTTGATGCTTTTGACGTGTGCTGGAGAACCACCAAGGAAACAAATAGGTCTGTCTTGGAGAGGGTGAAACCAGGTTTCTACTTGGAGGTTAGGATTTTGAAGCTCTGCCTCACCTAATTTAGGCACGTGGCCAGGAGGAACCAGTCCTTGGAGAAGGACATCATGCTTGGAAAGGTGGAGGGACAGCACAGGAGAGGAAGACACTGGATGAGATGGATTGATATGGTAATGGGGGAGGTGTGTTGGAGTGAGTGAGACTGGCTCAGGACAGGGCAGGCTTCAGAACTCTTGTATATAGGGTGACTGTGAGTCATAGGTGACTCAACAACAACAACAACAACAACAACATCAACATCGCCAGTGCAGTGTTTTAAGCTGAGCCCCCTAGAAAAGCAGACTCAAACATGAGCCAATGGTAGTGAGAGCGACTTGGGGCAAGTAACGATTTGTTCGGTTGTATTTGGAGTTCCCTTGAGTTGGAGTCAGCTTGAGGACTAATGACAACAATGAATCCATCCAGTAAGATGTAATCAACCCACCCTTAGCTGAGTTACTTCTGAAAAGACTCTTTTCCTAAATCATGTCATGTCCACCGATTCTGGGTGGACCTGTGTTTTGGAGCACCACCACTCTGCCATTATTATGCTGTTAGCTGAGGTGCCCTCGAATCTAGTATGACTCACAGTGACCTCCTGAACAGCAGATCCGAGCTTTACTTTCTCTTTCTCCTTCACCATCCTCATGGCCTCCCATATCCTGAGCTCATTGTTAACATCCACTGGGTCAATCCATGTTGAAGGCCTTCCCCTCTCTCTCTCTGATTTGCTGCCTTTCCCAACGTGGTGTCTTTCCCTCCTGACAATGTGCCCAAAGTATGCAAGATGAAGTTTCCCATCCTGGTCTCCAAGAACACTGTTGACTGCATGGTTGACTTCCTCCAAGATAGACTTGTTTATTCTCTCTGTAGTCTGTGAAACCTTCAGGACGCTTCCCCAACACCACCAGTCAAAGGCATTGGCCCTTTCCCTGTCGTCTTTATTCACTGATCAGTTTTCATATGCTTAGGAAAGAACTGAAAAGACCATGGCTTGGATCCTAACCTTTAAACTGACATCCTGACCTGTAGTGCTCTGGAGAGGTGCTTGACAGCACTTTTTCCTATTGCGACATACCTTTTGGTTTTTGTTTGCTTTTACCATGCGAGTTGATTGTGGATCCATGTAAGGTGAAATTGCTTATAACTTCCACATTTTTCCCATCTATCATCTTGGCTCTGGTGACTTAGTGGAAAGAAGCTGTGTTGCAATACTAAAGGCTCTTGGTTTGAATCCACCAGCTGCTTTGTGAAAGAAGGATGGGCAGTGTCTTTCTGTGATTCACTGCCTCTGAAATCCAGAGGGTGGGTCAGCTGTGGGTCGTTTCTGAATCGACAGCACATACCACCACCACTCACATAGCACATGGGCAGCCCAGTATAGAAACCAGTAACCAGCTTCCCTTCATCCATTATTGATCTGATTTTTTTCCCTAAGGGGTTGATTTTTGAAAGTCATATTCATAACCTTCCATCCACATGCCCACTGCTGCTGACACATATTTTTAGACTATTCCTATAATGCAAATTATTTTCCGTCTCTTCTGCGCTTGCTGTGGGCCCTACTGACAGCTCTGAGCGATTCGTTCCATCCTGAGATTATAATGCCAAGCAAGTGAGAACTTCTAGTCCTTAATCTTTATTTTCTTCTGTGCTGTAAACGTCTGAGTATTTTTTGTAAACATGTCTACATGAAGTCGTTATTTTTTTCATGTTTCATTAGAGCATAACTAATAGACGAAATTAACTCGGAGCTGTGTTAGATGACGGCGGTGGACCTCAAACTCTTCTGTGCGGTGTTTAAATTCAAGTGGCATGCTCCTAGAATCGCTTTTCTGAGCATTGTCTATATATCATGGAGTGTTCACATCATTAGCGGAGAATGGGAATGGGCGTACATAAGCTTTATAACTCTGGTCAAGTTTGATATTTTTCATTTAGTTACCTCCTCGAAAGTTTGAGATTGCAGGGATGTCAGCAAAATATTGATTATGAGTGGGCGTCAGGTTTATAATGACGCACGATATTATGCATTTTGCCAGTTCCATGGTTTCCTGTTTTGAGGCCGAGTAGAAGAGCTGTCCACAGAGGAGATTTATTTTTCCTGATCCCGTTTGCCTGCACGAAAATCCTTAAACACATCAAGTAATGTGTAGACTGCATATATTAATGTGTGGCTGTAAACTCTATTTTTAAGGTTACAGTGATAACTTTTTAAGTATGATGAAATGCCTGCCTTTTTTTACTCTCCTCTGTAAAATCTATCATCGGTTGTACTAAAGTCTTTATGATGCAGCAATGACAGTCCTTTGGCGGGAGCAGCGCTGCATCTCGGAGTGCATAATTCACTCGCCACCCCCCTCCCCCCGGCAGTTTTTTACAAGTCACTTCCATATTTGGTTGTCATTTTTCTTTCAGAGCTAGGCTACTACTGTCATTGAGCTTTGTGGCTGGTGGCTTTCCCCCTCCTTTCTTTCTTAATTTGCAGTTTATGGGTTATAAATTCTAAGCCACTGTCAAGTTCATTGGCTGTGCTCATTAGAACATCAAAAAACTAAAAAACTCAAACTCATTTTTTAATAAAAATATTATATTGGTTTGCATACAAAATTCTTATACATTGGGCTTCATACTTTACTTCATTCACATTGTGTTTCATACAATCATTCCCCTACACTGTGTTTTATAAACTAACTCGCCATTGGATTATGCCCCTCATTATCCAGTCTCTTCAGGTCTTCAGCGGAGCTTTCCCATCCCCTGTACCCCCCTCCCTCCAGCCACCAAATTATGCAACCCTATGTTTTTCTCCCTGCCTATCCTCCTCCCTCTGCTCCCATTTCTTCCCCCCTTGGATCTCCATATGCATTTTACTTGTTATCCTTCTATTTTGACAATAATGGTTTTATGCAGTATTTGTCCTTACAAGACTGAGTTCACTCAGCATAATGTTCTCCAGTTCCTCCCAAGATAAATGTACTTTTGAAATAGTTGTTGCTGAGTGCTGCATAGTATTCCGTTGTGCGAATGGACTACAGTTTGTCAGTCCATTCTATTGTGGTTTCCATGTTCTTGTGATTGTCCGACTCATAGTTGACCCTCCCATGTGTTTTTGGAGGCTGAAAATCAAAGGTGAGGATACTGTTCATATTTCATGTGAGGAGTGCTGGGGGAGTCCATCCTCCAGAGAAGTACGATCTTGAAGAGTTGGCAGCAAAATTCCTTTTGCACCGTGCCAGCATGAGGTGAACCAGAAGAAATTTTTTTTTTAGCTAAATTTATTTATTTTTAAGTTTTTTATCTTGATTGTGCTTTTTTACAAAAGTTTACAGAAAAGTTGGATTTTCTTTCATTCATTCATTCATTCATTCTTGCACATTGTTCTCCCTCCTTTTCCTCCTCCCCAGTTTACTTTCTTATTTTTAATATTCATTGTTTCACAGTTTCCTCTCCTGCCTCCTCACACTCCTCCAGTTCTCTTTGCAATGCACCTCTTATTCTGGACCATTGTCTTACATTTAATGCCTAATCATATATTCTTTTTAAACAATTCTCTCTTTCATTTGTTCCAACACAGTGTTCATTATCTATCCATTCTTTTCCTCTTCTGCTTCCAGCCTACCATGTCAGTTCTGCTTTATAACAGTGGTGTTATGCAGTATTTGTCCTTTTGAGACTGAGGCATTTCATTCAGCATAATGTCTTCCGGCATTACCCATGTTGTGTGGAGAGATTGGAATTCTTGTTCACTGCTGGTGGGAGTGTGAAATGGTTCAACTACTACGGAAGGCAGTTTGACATTTTCTCCCGAAAGTTGGAAATAGAAATATCATTTGACCCAGCAATTGCACTGCTGAGAATAATACCCTAAAGAAATGAGAACTTTCATCCAAAAAGATGTTTGTACACACATGTTTATTGCTGCATTATTCACAGTAGCAAAGAGATGGAAACAACCCAAGTGTCCATCAGCAAACACATGGATAGAAAAACTATGGTACATCCACACAGTGAAATACTACGCAGCACTGAAAAACTGCCTATCAACAGATGGATGGATAGAAAACAATACATCCACACAGTGGAATACTATGCAGCACCGAAAAAGTGCACATCAACAAATGAATAGATAGAAAAATTATGGTACATCCACACAATGGAATACTATGCAGCATTGAAAAAGCGCCCATCAACAAACAAATAGAAAAACTATGGTATAGCCACACAATGGAATACTATGCAGCACTGAAAAATAATGAATTTGTAAAATACTACACAATATGAGCGGCCAGAAGAGATCTTGGTGCCTCATTTTTGTCTTACACCTAAGGAAATTGAAGCTGCTTAGAAAAGTGAAGTGACTATCATGAAACTTAGATTCATTATTTCTCTCTGTCATTGCTGTAGACTGATCCCAAGGTGCACTCTCCAGCAGGAGACGAAATCACATGGGGAAAAATTGCCCATCCATTGCAGAGCAGATGGTGGATTCGAACCACCTATCTTTGAATTTGAACCACCTACCTTTGAATTGACAGTGCAGCTTCTTACCCTCCAAGTAACACAGGGTCACCAGAGCTCCTTCACATCAGCAGAAAAATGCCAAGCACAGTACAACCAAACATTGCTTGGTCCTTGTATCATGTTGATCAGTTACAGATTGGATTCTTGTGATTCAGAAGATTTTTATTGGCTAATTTTCTGAAGTGAATTACCAGGCCTGTCTTCCTTGTCTGTCTTAGTTTGAGAGCCCCTCTGAAACTTCTAAAGCCTCACAGCAATATGCAAGCCTCCACTGGCCAGTGGGTGGTGGTTCAACATGAGGTGCATTAGCCAGAAATCAAAACGTAGGCCTCACACATGCAAGATGAGAACCGTACTGTTTATTGCTCTTACAAATAATTAAGGTCTAAGTAGAAGCAAGATACAGAATCATATTTTACTAGTAGTTAGATGCTGAGCTTCACCAACTCATAACAACACCACATCTAACAGAAGAAACCACCACTGGACGTGCACCATCATTACGGTTTCCACCAAGTTCAAGTTCATTGTAGCAGCTCCTTTGTCAGTCCTTCTACTTGAGGGCCCTCCTCTTTTTGCTGACTCTCTGCTTTATTAAGTACAGTTTGTTGGTCCCCCCCCGCCCCCGCCAGGAAATGGTAATATGTCCAGGGTATGTGCGATGAAATCCTGTCAGCTTCCCTTCTAAGGAACACTGGAGTTGCACTACTTCTACAACAAATTTGTTTGATAGCCTATGGAATATTCAGTATTTTCTTCAGTATCATTATGTAAAGAATCTTCCTTATTTGTTTTTTTCCTAATTCGTTGTCCACCTTTCATGTTTATGTTGTTGTTGAGTACGATGGAGTCCAAATGGACTCAGCTTTCAGAGACCATAAGTCACGTGGGAGGAGATTGTCTGTCCTCATTCTGGGGAGCAGCTGAAGGATTCAACTCGTGTGGCTTTGAGATTGCAGCAAAGATAATTTTACTCACCTTGTACACATATGTTGTTGCTCTGTACCATGGAGTTGGATCGACCCATAGTTGACCCTCTCATGGGTTTTCAGAGGGAGTTACTCGCACAGGAGGAGACTGCCCATCCTTCTCCCGTTGAGCAGCTGGTGGCCTCAATCCCTGTGCCTTTGGGATTGCAGTTCCGCTTCTTGCCACTCGGCCACCAGAACTCCCCTAACCACATATGTGTTGACTAAAAATAACATGGGTTGGTCAGATGCACCTTAGCCTTTGAAGGGATTTCCTTGTTTTTCAGTCCTTTAAAAATGCCATGGCAGTACATTATTTATAATATCTTTACTGCTGCTTTCATAGGTGCTGATTGTGGACCCAAGTAAATAAAATGCTTGATAAGTTCAGTATTTTCTGTTTATCAAACGACAGCTTATTGGTCCAGTTGTGAGAAGTTTTGTTTGATGATTATTCTAATTTATACTAAAAGGTTTGTTTGAGATGCGTAAGAATTTCAACCCTTCATTTTCAACAAGCAAGGTTGTGCCATTTGTGTATCACAGCTTGGCTCATGAGTCTTTTTCCAATCTAATCTTTTTCATACTGTTCAGCTTCTTAAATTATTTGGTTAGCATACGTGTGTGTGTGTGTGTGTGTGTGTGTGTGTGTGTGTGTAATGAAAGGATGCAACCGTGACACACACCTTTCTGCTTCTAAGCCACACAATATCTTCATGTTTTGTTCTATTGCCTGCTTTCCCTTCTGTGTCCTTGTTCCCCATGAATACAATTAAGTGTCTGGAAATTCCATTCTTCTCAATATGGTGGGAATTTTAATTAAAACTTTGGGACTCTAGATACCAGGAATAGTATTTTTTGCACTACCTTTAGTGTTTATTAATTTTTAAATGCAGGTTATTCTCTAAATAGTATTGAATATAAAAAAATATGCTTTAATCTCAGCCCAATTGCATTTATAACTTACTTTATACAAACTTTTAGTTTATACATACAAAAATTGTCCCAATTTCAAGTAGGCTTATCATCAAGAGAAAACAAATTTATATGAAGAAAAACTTCGCCTTCTAAATAGTTTGAAAGATACTGCAAGATTATAAAGATTAAAACAAATTTAACACAAGCCTCATACTTGAGGGCTCACTTTGATGTATTCTCAGTGACGAGTTCTATGCATAGATTCATTTTAGTCAGTGACATCAGTTTTGCTGCTTTTTAACTTACTGTATTCACTCTCCTGTTCATTTTTTTTTAATCTCCTTTTTAAAAAGAGTGATCAATGGCTGTATATAATTGTGTTGTTTGGTTATATCATAGTTTAACTCTTTCTTTTACAGTTGACCTTTCTGATCAGTTTGACATTTTTGTTTGCTATGTATTGTATGCTGAAATTGAGATCATTGAGTATTCTTTATACCAGATGTGGGGATCATTTGCTTAGCATGGATGGTGACTCAGGAGAGCTAGGGATGAGATTTTTCGAAGTACGTTACCAAGCTGTTTGAGAAAGCTGCTTTAGGGGATCTGTGCCGGGGTGTATGTTCACGTTTTGTATTGCCTGTGCATTTACTAAAAAAGATTTTTTTTAAGATTAACACCCCTCAAAAAAGAAAAAACCCAAACCACCACAACACATCTCACAACACACTTTGTAAATTCCCCCCAATCCCAGTTTAGAAACGGATTAAAGGTTATGTAGTTTTGGGGGTTTCTCATTTATTGTATTGAATGAGTTGTTGGTAGGTGCCATCAAGGTGAGTACAAATCAGAGTGACCCTGTGAACAGCAGATCTGAACCTGGCTCTATCCTGTAGGACTAGTTTGAAATGTGTCTTGTAGGAGAGGGTTTACTCGATCAGTAAGCTGGCTGATTTTTATGTCTTTAGTTTGGTTCTGCCGTGAGTTGGAACACTCAGTGACAGTTTGATTTTTTTTTATCTGTTGTTTCTTCTTTTTTTCTTCTTCATCTTTGTCTTCATCTTCCTTCTTCTTTTCTTTCTTTCCATTCTTTGAATTGAGGAGCTCTGTTTTAGAGGGGTGGAGTGGCCTGCTTAACCAA
Source organism: Elephantulus edwardii (assembly GCF_000299155.1). Lineage (NCBI taxonomy): Eukaryota > Metazoa > Chordata > Mammalia > Macroscelidea > Macroscelididae > Elephantulus > Elephantulus edwardii. The sequence goes on from NW_006399785.1 coordinate 583,557, forward strand.
GAGCCACAGCTGGCATTCAAACCCAGACCTCGTTTTATTGTGGCTCGTAGATACAGCAATTTTTACAATTGATGCTTTGTGATAATATTGAACGGAATGCATTTATGAGCTTTATATTTTAGCAACATGCTCATTTTGTATGGCTGTGTCACATTTTGGTAAGTCTCCTGCTATTTCGGATTTTTCTGTTGCACACTGCATAGATGACAGTGTAAACTAAACCGATTTATGTGTGCTGGGCAGCCAGGGAATTTTTTGTGACTCACTTTATTCTGGTAATCTGCAACTGAACCAGCAACATCTGTAAGGTTGACCTGTGTTTCCTGTGAGAAGTTCCAGGAGAAAAACTTGGACATGTTGATTCACACAGGCAAGCTCACTTGTGTGTGTGTACACACACACACACACAGCTTCTGGCAAAAGAAACTGAATGTCAGATACCTTTTTTGTTACCATGTTAATGAAAAGATCTTTATAATTATAGACTAAATGCAACAAATGCTTTATTGAAACCCTTGAACACAGAGTTACTCTTTATTGACATGTGTGTAGATGACCTTAGAGGGTTCTAGTGGCCAGGTGGATAAAGAGTGTGGAACTTCTAACCTAAAGGTGAGCGGTTTGAATCCACAAGTGACTTCTCAGGAGAAAGCTGGCTAACTAGCCTCCTTGGGTGTGATGTTTAGCCTCTGAATACCCAGTGGGGAGTCAGCTGTGAGTTGGTTCCAATTCAACAACAATGTACAACAATAACAGCAACACATAGCCTTAAGATAAGAAAAGGTTTGCTCTTCGTTTCTCCCTGCCCTTTATATTGTGCATTTTTTTCCATTGTTAAAAATATCTAGATACAAACTATAATTGACAGAATGTTTAGAGTTCCTTATGTTGAACACCCCCCCCCCAAATCCTTAATGGTTAGGCAAAAATGGAAATTAAAAAAGGAATGCAAAGAACGTGATGTCAGTGTTAATTGGGAAGTTGGGAGATGTGGGGAGATGTGGCTGGTTTCAGTCACAGTGGATCTAGGAACTTCTGTTGCCATCGGAACTTGCCTTTTACTTGCATCCCCTTGAATCTTTTTGCTCTGGTGTTGTGCTCAGGCTTTCTGGTCTTACTGGGGGAGTCGTTCTTCCATTTTTGTTGTTAGCTGCTGCCGAGTTAGGTCCTGACTAGTCTGTGTTCAAAGAAACAAAACCCTGCCTGATCCAGTGGTGTGTTGGTCATCTCCACAGGGCTTACACCCATCCTTGTGACAGTCGCTGCATCAACCCTTCTCCTTAACAGTCTGCTTCTTTTTCATTGACCCTCTGCTTTTACAAACATGCTGTCCTTTCCCAAGGACTGGGCCCTCCTGATAACATGCCCAGAGTATGCAAGACCAACTCTCCATCTTCATCACTTCCGTTTTCATTGAGGCAGTGGTACTATAATTTACCATGACAAAGGCCATCTTCACTGTGGCCAGGGGACAGAGGGCTTCAACATCACCGGTCAGACAGCATCAGACCATGGCTCTTCAGTAGTGATGTCGCTGACCCTTGTTAGGGTATCCCCTGAGCTAAGGACAGTCTCCGTGTATGCCTGTTGTCCTGCTGAATGATTAAGGTCACTCATTCACTCTTCAAGTGTGCTGATTTGGTTGGTGTTCGTACACTGTAGACAGTTAAATCTTCCTCTATTCTGAGATTTGTGGCCGGGGACACTTTGGTTTATTTGTGTATATCATTCCTGGCTGCCACAGATAACACCTCATCAGCCTGCACACCCCCCACTGCGTTTTCCAGGGTGCTCAGTCTTCCAGGGTCCACCCCTCAGGATACAGCATCTGTGTATGGTGTCCTTGAAGTGGTACAATGCTATGGGTTGTGGAGAGTTTTCCCTCCAGAATAGTAACTGTGTGCCCCTTGACCAGTGTTGCCATTTGTTGGGATTTGAGGTTTGAATTCAAACTCTGCTTCTGTCATTTGCTCCTGAAACATTGGCAGGCTTGCGTTCTTCTCTGGGCCCTCATTTCCTCCTTCGTCTGAGCCCACCCTTCTCCCCAGTTTTTTACGGAACCTTTAGCATTTTCACCTTATTTATGGAAACCTTGCCCATTTGCCAGCAGCCCCAGGCCTGCAGAAAGTCACAGAATGTGAAGAGGAGAGGAGGCAAGCTGTTGCTCGTATTACCACTTTGGCAGGTCTTGCTTCCAGCGGTAGGCGCTACCGTCACTTTGTTTTAACTGACGTTGGTTCATTTTAAAACGAACATTGTCCTAATAAATGGGATGCAATAATGTGGCACAACTGTCTGGGTCAGTATGTGAGCCTGGATGAAAAACGTTGATAGAGAGACTCGGGGAATTTGTATTCTTCTAAATGACTCATAATATTCAGCATTCTTGCTAATATTTTATAGAGCAGACATGGTACATTTTTTCTGTTTCATTCCCAGTTTTTGAAATAGGTATTTAAATACAATGTAAGACTAGCATATGCAAGTTGAATGGTCAATCTAAACGTGGATGGTGTTCTTTATCCTTGTAGGGAACGTGCAGTTCTTCTGGAGTGACTTCTCTCCTTTTACGTGTAGAAATTTGGATTAAGTGTGACAGGAGCGAGTTAAGGTGTGACAGGATGTGTGAGTGAGCGATTTGAGGGGGTTTCGCGAAGAAAGGGCAGGGCGCTCCCGTTTTGTCAGGCAGCTCAGAAATTCTTTGAGTTTAAACGCTTTCTTGCATTTCCTCCTGGGCTGAAGCATATGATCTAAATGATTTTGACGTTGATGCTGTACCTATATTAGGCACCTAACTAGGTTTTTTTTTCTTCCTTTTTTCTCTTTTTTAGGATTCTGAGTAACAATAAAATATCGGAGCTGAAGAATGGCTCGTTTTCGGGGTTAAGTCTTCTTGAAAGATTGTAAGTATTCTCATTACGTAATGATGTCATTGGAGATGTATGGGGGCTTGGGGATGGTACTTGGGCCACGCTGAGTGACCTTGTCACACAAGACCACTCCAGAGTATCTGAAAGTAATGTTCAGTACAGCAGAACCTTATTAGGTTTTTTGTTTGTTTTTTTTTTTTAATTAAAAATAACCCTGTAGTGAGTTGTAAGGGAACACTTGTGGCCTAGTGGAATGGAGTTGGGCTGCTGACTCAAAGTCAGTCAGTTTGAATCCACCAGCTGCTCCAGAGGATAAACCTGGACAGTCTCCTGATGTGCGATTTACAGCCCCTAAAAACTCACTGGAGGGTCAACTATGAGTCAGTTCTGACTCAATGACATATAACAACAACAACAGAGAGTTTTAACAACATAAACATTTTTGACGAGTGTGAGATTTACACACACACACACACACACACACACACACACATATGTATGTATGTATGTATGTTTATCTCAATGTACTTAGCAAGTTAAGCATTATGTGGGCTTACTTTTTGAACTTTGTAATGTGCTGTGGCCCAGAGAGGCCATTATTACCCAATTGCAGTAACAGTTCCGATCACATAATTTTGTCTGCATAAGCAAACACTGTTGTTTTTGTTGTTGATAGTTTTTTTATAGTGCTGATCTTGTCAACGTTTTGGTATTTTAGCTACAATAATGTGATCAGTAGTCTTTGTGAGCCTCTATTAATATATTTTTTTGAAAATAAATAGAAATTAAAAGGAGGGGGAAAGTAAAAACAAGTTTCTGTTCAGTTGGTAAAAATGTAATCAATACAGAAAAAAAATTTGTGGAACAATTTTGATATTAGGTTTCATATAAGATTACATTTAAGTAATTTACAGCTTACTACCCACATTTTATTCTGTGATTAAAATTGATAATAAATATTACTAAGGATTCTGTACAGTAAATGTTGGAGGAGGATCATGCAGGGAGTGACACCCTGGGTTACTGCACTGGAACACCAACTCTAGTGATGCGAGCGTTACTATTACTTTTCTTTAATGCATATTTATAAGCATATCATTATGATCATTTCAGAGTAAAATGTAAGTGCCTTTTTCCTTTGAAGGAGTATTGATGCCTTGAGCTTTAGTGTTGGAGAAGAGTATTGATTCATCCTGGAAAGGGTTAAACCGGGTGGCTCCTTGGAGGCAAGGATTCTGAGGCTTCATCTGACATAGTTTGGTCATGTTGTAAGGAGAGACCGGTCCTTGGAGAGGGACAGCATGCTTGGGTGGGTAGAGGGCCGGCGCAGGAGGGGAAGCCCCTCTGGGAGGTGGATTGATTTGGTGACTGGGGTAATTGGGATGAATGTGTCGGAGACAATGAGATTGGCACAGGACAGAGCAGAGTTTAGGACTGTTGTACATACGGTCGCTATTAGTTGCAAGCAACTCGACGGCACATAGCAACAACAACAAATCTTGGAAGAATTGAATTTTGAAAGGGAAGTAAAACAGTGGGAACTGGTGAACTTTTTTTGCAAAGGATCTGATAATGAGTTTTCTTTTTATCCCCCTCCCTTTTATTGTGAGTTACGGGAAAATTTTTTCCTATTGTATGGTCTCTGTTGTATTTACTTTTACTATCATTGTACTCCAAGCAGCCAAAGACAGCCAGTAAATGAATGAGTATGCATATGCTCCAGTAAAACCTTATTCATAAAATGAGGCAGTGGCTCATAGTTTGCTGATTGTTCGCTTAAAACGTGGATGCCATTTTGTAATTTTGTGTCATGAAGCATGTTTACCTTGTAAGATAGGAGAGTTAAAAAACATGAAGATAAATTTTGGATAGACTTTGCTATTTTGTTAGATACTGATATTTATTTTTAAATAATACTTAATTGTTTTTTATTAACTTTCACACAGCAAATTTGGTTTCCATTTTACATTTTCTAAGTAAATTGTTTAGTAACTGTAGTTACACATTTCATAATGTGCCGGCATTCTCTTTTTAAATTGCATTCTGGTTGTTCTGTTTCCAGTATTCTAGTTTCCCTGCTACTTTCTATTTTCTCTTTTGATGTCAGTGTAATTGATGATCTATTGGTCTCATGTAGAGAGTAGTTGTGTGCCATGGTGTCAGAACTGACCCATAACTGACCTTCCAGCGGGTTTTTAGAGGCAATTAATCTCAGGGGAGGAAACTGCTCATTTTTCTTCTCCAGAGGACGTGGTGAATTTGAACTGTGAACTGTTGAATTGCTAGCACAACTTCGTACTTCCAGGCCACCAAAGCTCTTTTTTTTAATAGTACTGTCTATACTCAGAGAACACTGGTGGCTTACTGTTAAGGAGTTCACTGCCAACTCAAAGAAGTGTGATCAGCTACTAAAAAAAAGTGATGGTATTTTGCTAAAAGGTGACCTTGTGATTGTTGTTGTTATGTACCATTGAGTCACTTGTGACTCCTGGCCACCCTATGTGTATAGCAGCTCTGAACCCTGCTCTCTTCTATGCCAACCTTATTGTCTCTGATGCACCCACTCCCATTACCCCTGTCACTGAATCAATCCATCTCATCGAGGGTCTTCCCCTCTTGTGCTGTCCCTGCACCCTCCCAAGCATGATGTCCCTCTCCAAGGACTGGTCCCTCCTTACAACATGCTCAAAATATGTCAGGTGAAGCTTCAGAATCCTTGCCTTCAAGGAGCAGCCTTGTCTCACCCTCTCTAGGACGAACCTGTTTGTTCTCCTTGCAGTCCATGGTATATTAAATACTCTTCTCTAGCACCACAGCTCAAAGGCATCAATTCTCCTTCTATCATCCCTAGTAATTGTCCAAATTTCTGAACATAGCAAGTAATTGTGAACAGTGTGATGTGGATCAGGCACATATTAGTGTCCAGACTGATACTGTTGCTCCTCAGTACTATAGAGAGGTCCCTGACGGGAGACTTTACCGGTACAATTTATCTTTTGATTTCCTGGCTGCTGGTAACAAGAGTGTTGATTGTGGTACCAAGTAAACAAAATATTTTGACAATTTCAGTCTCTTCACCATCTATCATGACGTTGCCAGTCAGCCCAGTGGTGACAATCTTTGTCTTCTTGACATCGAGCCTCAATCCATAGTGGAGGCTGCAATCCTTGACCTTCCACAGCAAGTGCTTCAGGTCCTTCTCCATTTCAGCAAGCAGGATTATGTCATCTGCATAATGCCAGTTATTAATAAGTCTTCCTCTAATCTTGATGCCACATTTGTCCTCATAGAGCCCAGCCTCCTGGATGATCTGTTCTGCATATAGATTGAAAAGTTATGGAGATAAAACACATCACTGGTGTACACCCTGTCAAAAAAGGAAGCAAAAGACTAGGATAGATGTCAGATGAGACTCTGACTATTGCAATAGAGCACTGAGAAGCCAAAGCAAAGGGAACAAATTAAGGAGCTGAACAGAAGATTTCATAGGGCAACATGACATGACAAAATCAAGTACTAAAATGAAATGTGCAGAGAGCTACGAGAGTCAGAAAATCAAAAGGGCCGAACTCGCTCAGCATTTCTTAAGCTCAAGGAACTGAAGAACAGATTCAAACCTAGAGTTGCTGTAATCAAGGATGCTTTGGGCAGAATATTAAATGATCCAGGAAGTATTAAAAGAAGATGGAAGGAATATTCGGAGTCACTGTACCAAAAGGAATTGGCTGACATAAGAATTTAAAAAAAAAAATGTATGAGCAAGAGCCCGTGGTAATCAAGGAAGAAATTCAGGCTGTTCTGAAAGAATTGGCAAAAACCAAGACTCCAGGAATTGATGGCATACCAGTTGACATATTTCAACAAAGAAAAGCTGCACTGGATGACCTCATTAAATTGTGCCAAGAAATCTGGAGGACAACCACCTGGACAACTGACTGTAAGGGATCCGTATTTATTCCCATTCCAAAGAAAGGTGACCTGAAAGAGTGTGGAAATTATCAGACAGTATCTGTTAGCTCTGCATTCTGGGAAGATGTTTATCTATTTATTTATGTTTGCGACTAGGTTTAGTTGCAGTTTCAGGTTTCATTTGCTTATGATTAGACTGTGTCACCCTTATTATGTTTCGTTATTGTTGTGTGCTGTCAATCCAGGACTGACTCATAGCTTACCCTCCAGCAGGTTTTCAGAGGCAGTAGGTTGCATGAAAAGCAGATGCCCATCCTTCTCTTAGGGAGCAGCCTGGAGAGTTGAACCACACACCGGTGATATTGAAACACAGTGACTTATTTATTACTTTACTTATTATTTTATAGCCGTGGTGAATTTTAGACATTATTTCTTTTGCTTTTGTTGTGTTGTTAAGTGCCGTCTAGTCACTTGCGACTCATAGCGACCCTATGTACCACAACCCCAAACTCTGCTCTGTCCTGTGCCAATCTCACTGTCTCCGACACACCATCCCGATTACCCCAGTCAGCGAATTAGTCCACCTCGTAGAGGGTCTTCCTCTCCAGCGCTACTATTTATTGTGTTCCACACAGTCACATATCTTTGCATAGTTCATAAAGCACAAGTAGACATCCTTCTGGTACTCTCTGCTTTCAGCTAAAGTCCACCTGACATTAGTACTAATGTCAGTAGTACCATGACCTCTGCTCTTTTGGTTAAAATGCTTGTCTGTCAGATATTGTACTAAAGTTGAGCTTCCACATTAAAACAAACAAACAAACAAACAAACAAACAAACCCACAACAACTTAGAAAGAAGGATTGGCCTTCCACCTCCAAATTAACAGGCCTTTCAAAACCTTATGAACAATAGAGCATATTTAGACTATTAGATAAAGCACTGGAGGCGGAGTCCTCTTACTGGGAAACAAATGAAGAGGAACAGTTGCAAACAGCCACTAATAATTAGCATGTGGAATGTAAGATGTAAGAATGTAGGAAAATTGGACATTATTAAAAAAGAAATGGAACACATAATGATATACTATGCACTAGCAAGCTGAGATGGATTGCCATAGGCCATTTTGAATCAGACAATCCTATGATCTCCTGTGCTGAGAATGAAAAAGTGAGGAAAAATGGGATCTCATTCGTAGTAACAAAGAACATTTCTAGATCCATCCTGAAATACAATGTTGTAAGTAATAGGATAATATCCCTTGGCACTATGAGTCAAGAAATCAAAAGATGTATTTCATTGGAAAAGTCTGCTGTCAGTGACTTCTCTGAAGTACTTAGGAGGAGTGATACCACTTTGAAAACTAAGGTGTACTTAGGAGAAATGATATCAGTTTGAAGACTAAGGTGTGCGTGTTTCATGCCATGGCTTTTTCAATCACTTGCTATACATTTGAGAACTAAATAATGAATAAGGATGATAGAAAAGGAATCAGTGCTTTTGAATTGTTGGATAAGAGTTCTGAATATTCCATGGACTATGAAAAGAAAAAAAAACCATGTGGCTTGGAGACATACCCTACGTATATGAGGTGTAGCTTTGCCATCCTTACATGCAAGGACTGTGACGTTTCATCACACATACTTTGGGCACGTTCTTAGGAGGGGTAATTTTTTGGAATGGGACATCATGCTTGGAAATAGGGAGGGTCAGTGAAAGTGAGGAAGACATTAAATGAGATGGATTGATACAGTGACTTCAGGAATGAGCTCAGGAATGTCAGACATGATGCGCATGACACAGGGTAGGACAGGGTTCCAATCTATCGTTCATAGGGTCGCTTTGATTCATACCTGACTTGACACACCTAAGAACAAAAAGAAGGCTGGTATGAATTTATATTATCTTCGCTAATTATATCTGCAAAGATTCTCTTTCCAAATAAGGGCACCTTCTCTTTGGGGTGCTAACCAGATGGTTGGTGGTTCAAACCCACCAATTGCTCTGTGGGAGAAGATGAGACAGTCTGCTCTTGTTAAGACTTACAGTCTAAATAATGCAATTGAGAGTTGCTGTGAGTTAGAATTGACCCAATGGCAGTGGGTTTTGGTGGTTAATGTGTGGGTGTCTCTTCATAGAGAACAGACTTCACCCAGTGAGGACAGTCTTGCCATGGCAGTACGTAATTCTTTTTTTGCAATACATACTGCTTTTGCTGTGTTTTGTCCTATGTCCCTGACATGTTTCAAAGTCCATGTGGTTCAGAAGATGCCAGCTGTGCCTTCACCTCCAAACCTGACTGTTCTGACAGCAGTCCTCACATACTGCCCCATCGCAGTGGCTTTGAGAATGGAGATTTGGTTCGTTTTAATGAAATTCAAGTCAGAAGAGTCTGTAAGTAGAAGTGGCTTGCTTCTTGTTGTTGACAGATGGCATTGACTCGAGTACAACTCATAGCAGCCTGTGAAGAACAGATCTGAACCCTGCGGTCGCCTGTGCCATCCTCACTGCCTCCCACGCTCGGTCCCATTGCAGGATTCATGACGTCAGTTCACCTGGTTGAGAGTCTTCCTCTCCTTTGCCCTCCCTTCACCTTTCCAAGCTTATGCTATCCCTCTTCAAGGAATAACCTCTCCTAGCAGCATGCCCACAGTATGTGAGGCCATGCTTTATCTTTTTTGAGGGCTTTGCTTTCTCTAAGAAGAAGTAGTTTGCTCTCTCTGGCTAATCTAGAGGTTGGTGCTTTGAATCCACCCCAGAGTTACTCAGAAGAATGGCTTAGCAGACGGCTTCTCTAAATATTACACTGTGGAGCAGTTGTTGTTTATAGCACATGAGATCCCCATCTTTAGGGATGGATTTCCTGTCAGCTGACACCAACAACAACTGAATCAAACTTTGCTTGGGCTCGTGGTCGCTGAGTTTCTGTTCTGGAAAAGAACTAACTGCCCCCATCGCACTGACGTGGTGGCGTGGAGAAAAATGCTGGAAGAACCTTCCTGAAGCATTGCTACTCATGAACCGTTGCGGTTATTCCAGGCCCTGAGTTCTCTCTAAGTTTTCTCATGCTTTCATTCAAGAATCCTTGTGGTTGATAAATACCCTTCGTGTGCAGCATATTGTCAGACATTCAGTAAATAATTAACAGAATCAATGGGGTCTTTCCTTTTCGAGAAAGGAAAGATGACAGGCACTTGTGTCTTATAAATGGTGCTTGTTGTGTTTAGAAACACATTTGCTTTGTGGCCACTCGGATTGATGTAATTGTTTCTATGCATCATACTAAGTGTGCAAGTTGGAGCTAATGTTCTGTGCCAGCGTGTGATTTACCACCCTGTTCACATCTCCTTGTCACTTTCCTTTGACTTTAACTTTATTTTCAGTCACGTGTTGCTAGTAAATCTTTGTACGTGGCGGTGTTATTGTTAGGTGTTACTGAGTTGGCTTCAATTCAAAGCGAATGTATATAAAACAGGAACACAGTCCTCCATGCTTCTGGACTGTGGTCACCATCACGGTTGTACTTACAGACAATACAGCGACTACTGCATCTGTCCATCTTATTAGTGAGAGTCTGTCTCCTTTTCACTGACCCCCCTACCATCTATGATAATCATTGTTCAGGAACTGGATCTTGCTGATAGAAAAGGTGCATGCAGTATGGAAAATGAATTCTCATCTTTGTTTCCAAGAAGCAGTCTGGCAGTCCATGGTCTGTTCATTAGCCTTTGCCAGCATCACGATTCAAAGAAAAACTTTTTTTTTGTTTTTTAATTTTAATGAACATTTATGGATACTTTGGATTTCCATTCATTCATTGTTGCACTATTTTCTCTTCCCCCCCCCAGTTCGTTCCTCTTTTTTTTCCTTCCCCTTGAAAGTCTGTTTTAATTTTCCC
>NW_006399785.1:594354-686953 GCF_000299155.1 Elephantulus edwardii
CCTGAGAGAGACTTCACCCTGATTCATAAGGAAAAGGGGACGACGTATTCTTTTAGCTACTTCCTGCTGAAAAGGGACACTTAGGTTTCTGGGTGAAGATCTTCTCTCACTACTCTAAAGGGCCCCTTTGGCAATAGGAAACACATAGCCTATTGTGGAGATTGATTTTGGAATTTAGATGCACTGTTATCCATTGTGCTTAGCCATACATGTTCATATCCTTGAAGATGTATCATGGGACTGTTGCAGCATAGGAGACACAATTTTAACTAACAAATTGTACATAAGTAAAAAATTAAAAGCAATAATATTCCAAGTAGAGGTTCTAACTGCTTATGAGGTTTTCCATCAATTCCAACAACTAAGAAATAGTGAGAAGAGTTGGGACCTCAGAAGGCTTTTAGGATCAAAGATGTCATTTCTTCTTTGGTCTTCTAGAGTCATTGGCCAGTTTTCACACTTGTACAAATATATATATATATATTCTCAAAACTCAGTTGCCATGAAGTTGGAACTGACTTATGGCTGACCCTCCTGTAAGTTTTCAGGGAATAAATCATAATAGCAGGAGATGGTCCACTTTCCCCCTCAGAGCCACTGGTGGATTTGTACTGCTTACCTTTGGGCTGGCAGTGCAAACCTTTGTCCACTAGACCACCAGAGCTCCTTGTCTATGCTGTTAGGTGCCATCGAGTGAGAACCAATTCACAGCTCCCCCTTCCATGGGTTTGCAGAGACAGTAAATCACACGGGGGGAGATTGCCTGTCTTTGTTCCAAGTAGCAGTTGGTAAGTTATAATAGCGCACTTTGAGTTGACAGCACAACTCCTTACTCCTATGCCACGAGAACTTCCCTTCCTGTACATGAAACAGCTGAAAAATGCTGTGTCTGGACTCATGCAGGTTTTAAAGGGACCTCTTTGCTCGCTAGCACTTTATACATGTCCTTAGCAGCAGTTTTGCCCAATGCAGGACATGGTTTAATTTCTTGACTGCTACTTCCACGAGCGTTGATTATATAGCCGAGTAAAATGACAAATCCTTGACAGCTTTAGTCTTTTCTTGTTTATCTTCATGTAATTTATTGGTCTAGTTGTGAGACTGGCTGTTCTTTTCAAGATGAGGGAGTAATCCAGTGGCCTTGTGGTAAGGAACTGCACTGCCATCCTGAAAGCACATGGTTCAAATCCACCAGCTTCTCCACAGGAGAAAGATGGGTGAGTCCTATGTCATTTACCAGCTGAGGGTCTGTTATAGATTGGTTGTGATATAACGATGCTTAACAACAACCACTAACATACAGTGGACAGCTGGGGGACTGACTTGTGACATACCATCTCTCTCCTCAGTGAGAAAATATAGAGTATAGAAACAGTCTTTGAAAAGAAGGTTTCTTTGAAGAACTCCAGCCTCACATTCCAGTGACCCTTGTGGGCTGGAGAACGTCTTACTCAGTGACTCCATGCTCTGCCCTTTCAGTGCACATGCAGAGTCCAGACCTGGCCCTGTGTGTATGAGGAGGCCAGGCCTGCTCGATCAGACCTGTATTGAACACCGTCTTCATAGGAGAACAGACAAGTAAGAGAGAAGCAAGGGTGATGTCCTGTGCTGTGGGCTTTGTTGTGAATAGAACTGTGTCCTCCCGCTTGTGTCAGCGTGGCTGTGTCCCGTTTCTCCGTGTTGGGCTGTTCTGTAATGATGTAATTGTTCCCTGTGATGCAGTCTGAGCAGATGTGAGAGGATTGGAGTGAGATGCATCACCCTCTCTCAGGTCAGGGCCCTGGCCCTATGTACGGGGAGTTTCCCTGGAATGTGATCTGCATCATTCTTTATCTTGGAAGAAATAAAAGGAGAGAGGAGTACCTTAGAACCACCCAGAAAGAAGAACTGAAGTATGGCACATGTCCTTTGGCCCATGGCCCTGGCATTCTGAACCTCCTGGACCTAATTATCCTGCATAATGCACATGCCAACATATCTGACGATTTCTAAGGAACACCAGACCTGCAGATGTTGCAGAGAGACAAGAATCTTCCCACTGAGCTGACAGACAAATCCTCCCCCGGAGCTAATGCCCTCCATTTAGCCTTCTCACCTTCTGGTAGAGTTCAGTCTGGTAATGCCACCCACCTGTCGTATTTCTGTGATTTGCTGCATTAGGTAAAATTAGGACAACTCTGGTCTTTTCTGGCCTTTTGGGAGTAAGACAGGAGAGAAGTGTCACAGAGGAGCACTGTCCAGGCCCCACTATTACGGAAGCACACTGACATGCCTGTCTTCTGTGGAGCAGCTGCAAACAGCAACATTTTCAGATGATTTTGAAATGCAGTGCAACATTCTTGGTTCCTTCAACTTCCTTCATTCTCAAGTCTTTAATTCTTGTACATGTAACCCTCAGAGTATTTTGTGGTTTGTGATGAAATGGAGAAAGGATTGAAACTGTCAATGATCTCGTCTTCCTTGGATCAACAGTCAGCACATTTGGGACCAGCAGTCAGGAAATCTGGAGATGTATTGCATGGAACAAGTCTGCTGTCAGGGACCTCTCCAGAATGCTGAAGAGCCCTGACACCAGTATGAAGACCAGGGTACATTTGATTGAGGCCATGGTCTTCTTGATCATCTGCTGTGTGTATGCGAGAGCTGGACAGTGAACAAAGATGACAGAAGAAGAATTGATGCCTTTGAGTGGTGCCGGAGAAGAGCACCGAATACTCCATGGACTGGCAAAAGAACAGCAGATATGTCTTGTAAAAAGTGAACCAGAGTGCTCCTTGGAGGCTGAGATGACTAAGTCTTTCATACCTTGAACATGAGTTAGGTGAGACTATTCCTTGGAAAGGGACAACATGCTAGGAGAGGTGGAGGGTCAGCGAAGGAGAAGAAGGACCCCCAACCAGATAGATTGACGTGATGATGTCAGCAGTGGGCTTGAGTGTGTAGAGATGATGAGGCATGGCACAGGATAGGGCCGGGTTCAGTTCGAATCTTCATAGGGTTGTTGGGAGTCGTGCTCACCTTGACGGCACCAACAACCACCCTATGTTGGGCTCTTGTTTGCCTCTGGAAAACCCCCTATGAACCTGGAGAAAGGATTAAAGTCACGCAAGTGTCAAGGACTTCCGTTCATAGGGCCGCTATGAGTCACCTATGACTTGATGGCACTTAACAACACAGAGAGAGACCAGTTGGCCTAGTGGACCGAAAGCGATGCTGCCAAGCCACAGGTGGGTGACTCTTAGTCTGTGGCTCTAAGGCCCGTGTTTCACTGTTTTTGTTCAAACAGTCTACTAGGTCGTATAGCCCTGCTGTGTCCACGTGCCGGACAGAGGTAACTCGTGGTTGCTGTGAAGCTCAACACCGTGACGCTGATGCCCCAAATGCGATAATGGTTACCCATGGTGGACAGTGTTTGGTGGTGTTCCCCAGTTGAAACAAATGGAAGCAGGAGTGGCATCTACTTCCGTAAATAGCTTGCCTCCGGAAACCCTATGAACCTGGAGAAAGGATGAAAGTCACACACGTGTCAAGGACTTTCATTCATAGGGTCACTGTGAGTCACCTACGACTTGAGGCACTTAACAACAACAACACCACCACCAGCACATAGAAGCACACTGAAGTGGAGCTGACGTGGGGCCTCTGAAGAGCAATGCCAACCCTCCATCAGGGGCAGTGGATCCAGAAGTAGAATTCTTATCTTTTATGTGGGAGACCTGGGTTCAGTACCCTTTAAGTGCATGTTACACCCAGCCACCGCCCATCCCTCAGTGGAGACTTGTGTGTGCATTGCTGTGGTGCGGAATAGATTTCAGAGAAGCTTGCAGGCTAGGTCAGGCCAGGAAGAAGGGCCTGGCCATCTACTTCTGGAAATCTACCATTGAAAACCCTGTGGATCACAGCAGGCTGATGTGCAGTCTCATTCGTCATTTGGACGGTGCAGGACTGGATGCCACCACTCCATCCCCTGCCCCCTGCCCCCAGCAGCCTTCCACTGGCAGCTAATAGACTCCTGCCCTCGCTCCTGCTGCCGAGTCCATTCTGAATCCTAGCCATTCCCCCTCAGGTTTCCGAGCCTGTAAATCCCCAGGGGAGGAGACTGCCCAGCCTTTTCCCGAGGAGCCATTGGTGGATTTGAACCACTGGAGATGCCTGGGCGTTAGGTTAAGGAGCACCTCCACTCAGATCATTGCCATCAAGTTGTAACTGCCTCGTACCTGGCTCTCCCGCACGTTGGCGAGGCTCCTCGTGGGAGGAGATTGCACCCTTTTCTCCCTCGGAGACACTGGTGGATTCAGACTGCTGAGAGGCATGTCCTTGGCATTTGCTCACACCTGTCTACAGACTACCTCGTTTCACCTTTTGGGGGGACAGCTCCCAGGTGCCCCACACTATTTTGCAGGGTTTGAACTGACCACTGGTGAGCTCCTCAACCTTTCATTAGCAGCCTCTCTTTCTCCACTTACTGGTGTGTCCCGGGACCATGTCTTCAATAAAAGCTCAGCCTTTGTTTGTCTCCCAGGGAGAACCACCTTGGAGTTCGCAGCCAGTCCGAGCAGCTCTTTACAGTCCAGCAGTGGCTCGTTCAAGGTCAAAGTCAAACTCAGTGCCATAAAGTTGGAACTGTCGTTGACCCTGAAGGGGGTTTTCAGAGGCTGGCAATCTCACAAGGAGGAGATTGCTCATCTTTCTCGTGCAGAGCTGCTAATGGACTCAGGTCACCAGAGAGGCCATCACCGAGTTAGAACAAATCGTGTAGACTACGCTGCTAGAGCTGCCTTGTGGCTCATGAACGAACAACACCTCGTTCCCTTTGCATTGGAGCTCACTCATAGTCCACTTCTCCATTGGATTTTCAGAGTCTGTAAATTGCATGGGAGGCAATTGCCCATCTTTGTCCTGCAGACCAGTTGTTGGATTTGAACCACCTGTCTTTGTTTGGCAGTGCAATCCCTTACACACTAGGCCACCAGAACTCCCTAATGGCTAGATTTATTGTTGTTGTTGTTGTTATTTGCCGCCAATTTGCTTGTGACTCATAGCGACCTTATGTACAACAGCTCTGAATCCTGCTGTATCCTGTGTCAACGTTATTGTCTCTGACACACGTACCCCCCATTTTATCCCAGTCACTGAATCAGTCTATCTCATTGAGGTTCTTCTTCTCTTGTGCTGTCCTTCCACCCTCTCAAAAATGATGTCCTGTTCCAAGGACCGGTCCCTCCTTGCATCATGTCCAAAGTATGTCAGATGAAGCTTCGGAATCCTGGCCTCCTAGGAGCAGCCTGGTTTCACCCTCTCCAGGGTGAACCTGTTTGTTCTCCTAACAGTCCATGGTCTATTTAATACTCTTCTCACAGCTCAAAGGCATCAGTTCTCCATCTGTCATCCCTAGTCATTGTTCAGCTTTCTGGTACATAGCAAGTAATTGTGAAGACTGTGGCCTGCATCAGGTGCACCTTAGTCTCCAGAATGACATCGCTGCTCTTCAGTGCTCTGGAGAGGTCCCTGGCAGCAGACCTTCCCAATGCAATTGACTGTGGCTCATAACAACCCTATAAAGAACAGAACAGAACCTTGTCTATCCCATGTCATCCTCACTGTCTCTGACGTGCTAGACTGTCTTTTTACAGTCACTGTGTCAGTCTGTCTCCCTGAGGCTCTTCCTGTCTTTCTCCAGCCTTTCCCAGAATGATATTTTTCCTGAGGATTAGCCCCTCCTGACAGCCTGCCCATACTATGTGAGACAAAGGTACACCATCCTTACCTCCCAAGAACCTTCTTGTGCTAGATGGATTTGTTTGTTATTTTGGCAGAGACCTTGACAATGAGAACAAGATTGCCAAACAGCTTCAAAATAAGGCAGACTTGGAAATAGAATAAAAGGCAGAAGACAGAACCAAGGAATTTCTCCAGCTGGAGCCAAGATTTCTAAAAACTATGGCTTAAAATGTGGAGATAAGCCAGGTGGATTGTGGGGCAAGGTACAGCAGGGCAGGGACAGCCAGGGTAGGATGGAAAGCACTGCCCGCTTGACAGTGTGCAGTGCTGGGTCAGTGGAAGGGTTGGTTCTTCCTGCCATGCAGGATCAGAGCTCGATTCCTGGTCAGTTACCATATGCTCAGTCACCACCCATCTATTGTTGTTGTTGTTGCTGATTGCCTTCTAGTCGAGTACAACTCATTGTGTCCTTATAAAGAAAAGGCCTGAAGCCCCTCTACAACTATCGACATTTGTCAAAGTTCATAGTTTCCAGAGGCAAGTTGTTTAAGAAGTGGATGCCACTTTCCAAACCTGTCATAGTATGTTATTGTTGTTAAGTGCCATTGAGTCACCTGTGATGTATAACGACCCCTATGTACAGCAGCTCTGAACCTTGCACTGTCCTGAGCCTGTCTAATTTTGACACACCAACTCCCATGGCCCCAGTTACTGTATCAGTTTATCTCATCTGGGGTCTCCCTCTCCTGCGCTGTCCTTCCACCCTTCTGAGAATGGTGTTCTCCTGGCCACATGCCGAAAGTAAGTAGGCGGAGCTTAAAAATCCTAGCCGTGTCATTCGGCCTGAATCTCTGGCATGTCTTTGTTCATGTGGTTCAGCAAGCCGTTTGCAAATATTTTCAGCAAGATTTTACTTTCCTGTCAAATGAATTATTACTTGACAATTTCCATATTCTGATGAGTGAGGAATTCAGCATTCAACATTTGTTCCCCTTGCCAAGAATCCAACCATTCTTGGGAATGGGAACAGATAGGATGGATCTCTTCCAGTCTGTCAGTTGATCACGTTGCTGTCTTCTTAATGAATGCTTCCCGAATTGCATCAGTTGAAAATCTCAAGTGGAATCCAGTCTGTTTCTAGAATCTTATTTTTTGCCAGTGCATCAGTGCAGCTTGGACTTCTTCAGTACAGATTGTCTTGATCAGATGCTACTTCCTAAAATCTACCAGTATCATTTTGATATGGTGGTTTTATGTATTCTGTCTTCTTTTGATGCTTGTTGGATGGTGCAGTATTTTGCCTATAGAATCTTTCAGTACCTATAGAATCCTGCAATATTGCAGCTCAGAACTTGAATTCTTTTCTGTGTTATTTCCCCCACAACTTGAGAAATGGCAAGAATGTTGTTCTTTTTTGGATTCTAACGCAGATGGTTGTGTCCTTTGTGGTAAAGCTTTGCCTTATCTTCTTGAGCTGCACTTTGACATCTTTTTTTCCTTGTCCTTTACCTCATCATTTCTTCAATTTGTTGTAGTTGCTCTTTGTTCAAGAGGACTGTTACATATTTACATAATGCTATGCGGGTTATACATTGTATTATTTATAAAATATTCCACAATACATCAAAAGACTTTCATTATTAAAGAAAATGCTTATCCTTGAATCGCATACAGGGCTCTGTTACTCATGAGAGGTATTTTGTAGAAACAGACGCACTACATCATTGGCCAGAAATTAATATGCCTCCGCCGCTGCTAAATCAATTGCTGTCATCGATGCTGTTTAAAATCTGAAAAGGGAAACTTATGTTTTAAAAAAATGGAACTGACATTATATATTTTTATTTTCAGAGCTCTTTTAGCTTATGCAATACAAACGCAAATGATACTAATTTCATTTTCTCCTAATACACTCACACCCCTTTGAGAGCTTACATTGGGGGCGGGTTGAGGAGTTGGGAGTAGCGTGTTTGTGTAATAGGATGCAGTGAGCTGGGCTTGTTGTTTAATTTTACTTGTTGGAACTTAATTACATGGCTTTCTGGTGGCATAGGATGTAGTTGTGCTGCCAGCCTCTCTGGGGGTTCGAAGCCACCATGGACCGTCTCCTCCCATGTGGTTTATGACTTGCAGACCCACTGGAGTCTTCAGGATGAGCTGTTTCCTACATGAGTTTCCTCTTTGAGACTCAGTTGGCCAGAATAAAATGGTTTTTATTGTGAAAATTTTCAAACATAAAGAAAGATCAAAAGAGTAATACAGTTAGCCTCCATATCACCCATTTCCTTAACATCTTGATGTAATAATTAGGAACACTTTGCCATAATTACTTTCCTGTCCATATTAGAATGAACTTCCACAAACGCATTTGCTGAATTCTTGGATGCTCATTTTCTGGCCTCACGGCACCCTATCCCACTTGAAAAGTCTGAGTGGTTGTGAGTGAGATGTTACGTTCTGTGCATGTTCTGACTTCATGAATATCATAATGATGTCGTGGCTAATTATAATTGATTGAAAATAGTTTTATAGCGGAGATAAAAGGTCAGTTAATGGCATACCATCTCACAGCCATGTTTCATTTATTCATTTATTCTCAGCGACTTGCCCATCCCTCTGTATACGGAGCTCCAGAGCCTTTCCTCATTGAGTATAATGCTTTAGTAGGCGAGGCCATCAAGGGCTTCACTGAAAGTTTGGCCACTGCACGCCATGCAGAGGCTACTTGGAAGCCAAATCTGGACGTCTGCTTTCTTAAGATCCCAGCTCTATAAGTCCTGGGGAGCATCTCTGGCCTGCCTATGTGCATTCAGTCACCAGGAGCCAGAATTCATGGCAACAGCATTCACTGAGCTGATTGGACATGAACGTTGCCATGGCGAGTCCTCGGCTCCTTTGGCCAAGACAGAGTCAGCACTCAGAGAGCCAGGTAGTAAGTACCCACACCAGGGCATGCACAGGGCACTGGTGCACAGATGTGTTTCTCTAGAGGAATAGATGATGATTAACCCAAAATGTAAAGGATAATTAGGAATTAACTAGGCTAGACAAGGAATTGCAAAGATTGCAGACCATGGCCTCTATCAGGTGCACCTTAGTCACCAGAGTGACACCATTGCTCTTCAATACTTTGGAGAGGTCCCCAACAGCAGACTTTCCCATAGCAGTACATCTTTTAATTTACTGGCTAGTGGTGCCAAGAGTATTGATTGTGGAGCCAAGCAAACTAAAGCTGTGAACAATCTCAATCTCGTCACCATATATCCTGATGCTGTTAATTGGTCCAGTGGTGAGAATCTTTGTCTTCTTGGCATTGAGCTTCAATCCATATTGACAGCTGCAGTCCTTGACCCTCTGTAGCAAGCGCTTCAGGTCCTCCTCAGTTTCAGCAAGCAGGATTGTGTCATCTGCATAACGCAGATTGTTGATGGATCTTCCACCAATCTTGATGCCACACTTCTCCTCATACAGCCTGGCCTCCTGGATAATCTGTTCTACATACAGGTTGAAAAGGTGTGGAGATAGGACACATCCCTGGCATACACCCTTCCCAATTTTGAACCATGCAGTGTTTCCTTGCTCTGTTCTGACGATGGCCTCTTGGTCCCAGTATAGGTGTCTCATTAGCACGATCAAGTGTTCTGGGATTCCCGTTCTTCTCAGAGTCAGCCACAGTTTGTTATGATCCAGTGTCGAATGCCTTTGCATAATCAATGAAACACAGATAGACATTCTTCTGGTATTCCCTGCTTTCAGCTAAGATCCATCTAACATCAGCTACAATATCCCTAGTACCACGACCCCTTCTAAACCCAGCCTGGACTTCTGGCAGTTCTCAGCTGATGTGCCATCACTTGTTATGCATCAGAGAGTTGGACAATGGCTAGAGAGGATAGAAGGAGAATTGTTGCCTTTGAGCTTTGGTGCTAGAGAAGAGTATTGTGTGTACCATGGACTGCTAAGAAAACAAACAGGTTCACCCTATGAAGAGGGAGCACTGTTGGCTTCGGATTGAGAAGCTGTGCTGCTATCTCAAGGGTTTGAATCTCCCTTTGTTAGAAGGATGCACAGTCTCCTCCTATGTGATTTACTGTCTCTTAAACGCACTCAAGGTCAGCCAGAGGTCAGTTCTGACTCAGTGGCATGCAACCACGGCAGCGATGTGGACACGGGCATGGACTGGGAGTGATTTCTCTCTAGAGAAAGTGGAACGGCTTCAAAATCTAACAATTGTTTCTTAGCACAGCACAGCGCAGGTGTGTGTATATCAGTTACATAATACACCATGCTGGGGGCAGTGATTGTTGCCGTCAGACGTCTTCTGGTTGGCTCAGACTCGGGGTGGCTGTTCGCACAGCAGTGAAATGCTGTCCGTCCCCTTGACAGGGTGCCAGTTGGATCGTTGTGATCTGTAGGGGTTTCATGGATTTATTTTCAGAAATAGATCTCCAGGCCATTCTTCCGAGTCTTAGTCTGGAAGCTCCATTGAAGCCTGCTCAGCACACAACAGCAGCACACAGGCCTCCACGGACAGCAGGGTGGTGTCTGTGCAGGAGCTGGGCTGGTTGGGAAAGGAAGCCCTCGTGGAGTCTGAGCATTTGAACAGTAAAATGGAAATGCAGTGCTCAGTTTGAATGACGAAAACACCTGGAGTCTGTGCTCACTGCTGGAAGACGACCTTGGAGTCATTTTCTTAAGCACAGGTGTAGAAGGGAGTCAGATGCTTGCCGAGCTGCAGGGATAACGAGATGGCAAGCTGAGGCTTTTTCTATTAGTAATTTAGACTACCTGTGCCCCGGCTAAGTCCTGGTGGTGCAATTGTCAAGATACTTGGCTGAGAGCCTCAAAGTCAGCAGTTTGTTTGGGGTAGGGTTTTTTGATTGTGTTTGGTTTGGTTGTTTGTTTTTGTTGTTTTTGCATTCAATGTAGGCTTGTTGTTACGTGCCATCAAGTCACCTCTGACTCATTGCGACCCTGTGTACAACAGCTCTGACTCCTGCTCTAGCCTGTGCCAACCTTATTGTCGGTGACACATCCACCCCCCTTACCCCAGTCACTGAATCAGTCCATCTCATCAAGGGTCTTCGTCTCCTGCGCTGTCTCTCCACCCTCCCAAGCATGACGGCCCTCTTCAAGGACTGGTCCCTTCTTGCAACATGTCCAAGGTGTGTCAGACAAAGCTTCAGAATCCTTGCCTCTGAGGAGCAGCCTGGCTTCACCCTCTCCAGGACAAACTTGTTTGTTCTCTTAGCAGTCCATGGTATATTCAGTACTCTTTTTTCAGCACCAGAGCTCAAAGGTGTCAATTCTCCTTCTGTTATCTTTAGTCACTGTCCAGCTTTCTGATGCATAGCAAGCAATTGCAAAGACCATGGCCTGGATAAGGCTCACCTTAGTCTTCCGACTGACATTGTTGCTCTTCAGTACTTTGGAGAGGTCTCTGCTTAGTTTTAGATTATTTTATTTATATGTACCATCTATTACTGGAAACAGGAGTGGCATCCACTTCCTAAACAACAAGCTTCTGGAAATTCTATGAACTTTGAGAAATGAAGATAGTTACAGAAGGGCTTGTTCATAGGGTCACTATGAGTCGTGCTTGACTTTACGGCAATCAACAACAACAACATTTACCACAGGTTGCCTCTGTATTTATAGGGAATGCACTAGTGAAATCCCACTAACAACTCTTAAGTAACCAAGGAAATGTCTTCTTTATCAGGCCGTTCCCTCTCCCCCATCTGTTTACACATTAGAGTAATGGTTTTATCCCTAGTCTTCTGGTAGACCCTTTGAGACTATGTAAGGGCTGGGAATGTGAACCCACTAGCCCGCCTGTGGGAGGAAGCCTAGTCAGTCTGCTGCTCTGAGATTCTCAGCCTAGGAACTATATGGGCTTTCTGCCCTCGTTTATAGGGTCAAGGTGCGTCATGGTGTGTGGAGTGTTTTGATGTGAGCATGGATGTGAGTATCTGTGATGGAGCAGTACGCGAGATCCCAGAGACAGACATCAGCTCAGTTGTGTTGACAGTTGACCCCAGTGGTCCAAGAGAAGTGTCCATTAAGACCTTTTCCATCCCAGGTAGAAAAGGATACAAGACAGATGCTCTTGAGTTTCCTGAGCTCCATGTATTTACTTGCCATTCTTCTGCTCTTCTGATTGTTTTATCAATTGTGCATGTCACGAAGTAAGAGGAAATGAAACCTCGTCAATAAAGACTGGGTTAGCGGATAAAGTCACCTGGAGAAGATGAGGTGAGGGAGTGTCTGGTTAATGATCTGTCTCCAGGTTTGTCAGTGGACTGGGTCAGGGCTGAAGTGCTCGGAATGTGGTCTCTTCACCCATGTGCTCCAGTGACTGGCCATCACTTTTCAGATGTCTGGCCGCAGTCTTGTATGAGATGACTTGAGAGTCCCCACTGGTCCTGGGAGGGCGGCCAGAGTTGGAAAGATGAGTAAGTGGGCCTCCTGGCAGATGGGCCGCGCGGCTCACGACTGCCATCTAGTGGCAGTGTGCCTACTTAGACGGCAGCTCCTTGAGAACACTGGAACCAGGGAGGGCTGTGTCACCCCAAAGTTGGCAGTTTAAGTACGTAAGCCGCTCCATCGGAGAACAGTGGGTAGTCTCCTTATGTAAAGAGTTATATGCCGTCGAATCATCTGAGACTCATAGCGACTCTGTTCAACAGCCCTAAACTCTGCTCTGTCCTGTGCCAATCTGTGTCTGATACACCCATCCCGATTGCCCCAGTCACTGAATCAATCCGTCTCATAGAGGGCCTTCCCCTCCTGTGCTGTCCCTCCACCCTCCCAAGCATGATGTCCTTCTCCAAGGACCGGTCCCTTCTTGCAACATGTCCAAAATATGTCAGATGAAGCTTCCTGTAAAGAGTTACAGCCTCAGAAATCCAATAGACGGGTTTTGAGTCAGAACTGACTCAGCTGTGGATTTTGGTTGGTTAACTAGACTGATTGCTGCCAGATGCCAGGAGGTATGGGCTTATGAATTTCTGCTTTGACTTGCTTGTAGTGAATTATTAACCAAAACCCCCCATAGCTGTCAGGTTGATTCTGATGGTGACCTCATCTGTGTCACTCCACAGGATTTTCCATACCTTTTTGGGGGGCATAAATCCTTAGGATTTTCTTTAGAGATGTCTCTGGGTCCATTTGAACTTCTAGTCTGTACCTTTGTTTCATAGAAAACCCACCTGAAGAAACTCAGGGAGGAGAAGGTATAAAAATCCAATGCCATGATTTTACGGTGATTTTTTTTTTTAAACTTGCAGAAAAAAATTATGCTCAGTTTAATTTTGCTTGGCACAAATAGTGACTGACTTATTTACTTCAGAGTAAGGAAGAAATTTTAGAAACAGTTTATATGATTATAATGCAACCAAATTCAGTAATATTGGGATATAATTGATTTTTAGAATATATATCTTTATTCTTCTATTATTTTTTTTAAATGTTTCTAAGGACGTAGTCCTGAGGCTCCAGGCCTAGCACCCCATCATCTCAGAGTGTTTGGTTATGGCTAAGAAGTTTGCATAACTTTACTACCTGTTGTTTTTACCATATATAGAGAGGGAATTCTGGTGGCGTAGTTAGTAAGGAGTTGAACTGCCAAGCCAGGGATGGGTGGTTCTCCCAGGTTCTCCGTGGGAGAAAAATGGGTGGTCTCCGTATGAATTCTAGCCTCTGAAAACCCACTGGAGGGTCAGCTATGAGTCATTTCCAACCCAATAGCATATAACAACACAACACAATATATACATACGTGTAAAGCATGTACTAACATCTGGAGAACTATCATCTGAAACACCGTCTGTGGTTTTGAGTATAGTTCTTTTCACTGACCCCTTTCTGTTTTCTTACTGACCTTTGTTTTTATGTGGATCCAAACAAATGGCTTTGGAACCACTCAGGTTGAATTGATTCGAGCTGTGCTGCTTACTAAGTTGACAGTAACTTGGGCTTAGCTTTTTGCCATTCTTGTTGTTGCCAGTCTCTGACTAGCAGGTAAGTGTAGTGCATTTAAACATTTGTTCCAGTGTTGACATGTGAATAATTTTTGCTTAATTGTTTTTTAACAGGGACCTCCGAAATAATCTCATTAGCAGTATAGATCCAGGCGCCTTCTGGGGGCTGTCGTCGCTGAAAAGATTGTAAGTGTTTGTGTTCCTTGCTTATGAGTTTCAGCTGTTCCTTTTATGAGTTTCAACTGCCCCTTTTATAAGTAGTTATTAACCTACATTGAACTTTATTTTAACAGGATGAGAAAATGGATATTTAATATTTTTACAAGTTCTCTTGGGTAGGTCCATGACAGAAAAACAAAGAGAGTGTTTCTCGTAGAAGACTTCATTGTTGTGAGGTGCCAGCGAGTAGCCTTTGACATATCAGAGACTGCTCCAAACAACAGAAGGAAGTCCTGCCTGGGCCTGTAACTTGCTCTCAGTTGTTGCTACGTTAGAACCCATTCTTGCAGCTATTCTCTTAGAGCATCCTCCTCTTTTTTGAAGGCCCACGTCCACTTCCTAAGCAACACGCCTCTGGAAACTCCATGAACTTTGATAAATGACGATAGTTATAGAAAGGCTTCAGGCTTTTTGTTCATAGGATCACTATGAGTCGTGCTCAACTCAACAGCAATCATCAACAACAAGAACTTCTTTACCAAGCAAGCATGATTTCCCTCGCTAAGGACCAACCCCTTCTGATAACATCCCCACAGAATGTGACATAAAGTCTCACATCATTGCATTTAAGGTATATTCTGGCTATCCTTCTTCAGAGATGGATTAAATGAATTCTTCTGATAATCTGAGATACAGTTAGTATTTTTTTCCCCCAACATAATAATTCAGAGGCATCCATAATTCTTTTGTCTGCCTTACTCATGGTCCAGTTTTCACATGCATATAAGATGATTGAAAATATTATGGCTTGGACCAGCACCACTTAAAACAGAAGTCTTTTTTTTTTTTTAACAATTTAAAGAGCTCTGTTGCAGGAGATTGCCAGCACAGTCCATTGTTTGATTTCTTTGCTAGTTTTCTCATCAGCATTGATTGTGGATCCAAGTGAAATGGATTTTTTGACAGCTTCAACACTTAACTTTATCTGATACTTACTGGTCCAATTAAGATATTTCTGTGTCCTTGATGTTGAAGTGTAATACTGAAGGCTGTATATAGTCTTTGGCTTTCATCAATAAATGCTTCGAGCCCATTTTCCGCACAAGTGGTTATGGCAACTGCATATCACAAGTTGTTGGTGACTTTTTCTGCAGTCTTCATGTCTCATTCTTCACATAGTCCAGCTTCTTAGATTATTTGCCCAGCATATAGGTGGAATGGGTGTGGTGAGAAGACAACCCTGACACACACCTTTCCCTATTTTAAGCCACACAGAATCCCATTGCTCTGTTCAAATGACTGCCTCTTAGTCTATGTACAAGTTCCACATGAACATAGTTAGGCCTTCTATAACTCCTATCCTTTGCAGTGTTATTCACAGTTTGTCATGATCCACACAGACTAATGCGTTTGCATAGGCAATAAAGCACAGGTGTAAACACCTTAGAAAGGGATTAATTTATACAGTATATGTAGTAAATTGATTAGTTTGGTGTATCCTTCTAATGCCAACAAAATTGATACTGTATTGGCTTTGTCAACAGTCTGTAGATAGATTATTTTCCACACAATGAATCCATTAAACTCTGTTGTAATTGCCATATAAATTGAAGTGCTTTGCTACCAGTGATTTAAAGTCTTGACAGTTGCATATTCATCTTATCTGTAAGTCAAACTCAACTCATTTCAGCAAGAGTGACTTCAGTGTAGTCACAATGCTAAGCCAGTGATTAATACCATGTGAATTCGGTAAAAATTTGAGTCTTAGCCGTGTGCTTAGTTGTGAGCCAGACTCTAGGACTCAAGAGGTAAACCAGGCACTCCCTCTCAGCTTGCTGTGTAGTGAAGTCAACCACATCAATGAAAAGCCTGCATATGAACACTTGTGTACCATCGAGTCAGAACCGATCCATAGCCTCCCCTCCGATGGGTTTTCTCAGGCACTTAATCACACGGAAGGAGATTGTCCATCCTTCTCCCATGGAACAGCTGGTAGCCTTGAACTGTGTGCCTTTGGGATTGCAGCACGGCTTCTTGACACTAGGCCCCCAGAGTAGCAATCTAATTATAAAGTGTTAAAGGAGCAGATGCATTGTGGAGGTGGCTGAGGCTGACTTCCACCCACTTCATAAAGCGGAACTGTCTTCAGCAAATCCGTACCACCAGACAAATAGCCACATCATCCCATAGGCCACCCCACATGCTTCTGCACCTATTTCTACCAATCGTTGAGTCCAGTGTTTATTGCACCTTGAATTATAGACTTTATTTGCAGTTGTGGAGTTTATTAGAAAAATAGATTAGGGAGTAGGGGAGGCAAAGATTATCACACAACATAAGCCCACGTTTCAAAGAATACCACACAAATGTAAGTCCTGGTGTAGCCAGATTAACAAGGCATGGTTCCTCAGTGAAAGTCCAGGTTCAGTTCAGTAGCACAAACGGAACTCTGGATTCCTATTCATCCAGCAAACTTTATCTCAGATAAATGACAAATCAGCTTTTCCTTCAGGTATCCAGCAAGCAAAATCTTTAACTGTGGTTCCATCTCCAGGGTTCCTCTGGCTACACCTTGCCACAGTCTCTTCACAGCAGTGCTACAGCTTCTTCACTCTCTCTCTACCACTATTTTTCACATTTTGGAAAGCACACTCTTACATTACTCCTACAGCTTTTGATGGTTTGCAAGACCATGTGTCTGCAGTTAAGTTAGCTCAAGACTGTGCCCCCAACAGGAGCTAACAAAATGGATAGAAAAGCCAATTTTCAAGGTTATTGACAGAACACACACAGAGGGCACTAGCTAGAGTTGAGCTGCTTGGAGTGTTGGTAGCTTTTAAGACTCAGCATTACATACTAGATAGGGATGTGGCATATAGCCAGAAAAATGGGATACAATTCCAGAAACAGGGCTGTTAGGAAGTGCAGTTTGATTTACAATAGAGTCACATTTGTGATGTTTCTCACCAGAAATTAACCGTCTCTCTCTGTTGAGATTGATCAGTTTGTACTGGTGCCTGAAAATGGGAATTTTCAAGTAGGAAGAACCACAGAGTATTGTTAAACCGACAGACAAAACCCCATTCTGTCAAGTTAATTTTGACTCAGGATTAATGCTCCATTGGGTTTCTGATAGGAAACTTCTTTGGAGAGGTTGGATTTGAACTGCCAACCTAGAACCACCCTATCCTTCCCTTTAGGAGATTCTGACATGGCTTACTGGGTAAGGAGTTTCCTTGTCTACCAAAAGGCAGATAAGTTTAAATCCAACAGTTACTGTTCAGGAGAAAAATGGACATACTCCTCCCCTGCAACTTACAGCCTCTGAAAAAAATCTAAAAATCACATGGGAGGAGATTACCTGTCTTTCTCCTAAGGAGAAGCTGGGAGCTCAAACCATGTGCCTTTGAGTTGGCAGCACAGCTCCTTAACCTCTAAGCCACCAGAGACCTTGTTGATCGTAGGGTTGCTGTAAGTCTTAGTTGTGCCAGCAGCACCTCACAACAATAAGAATTCTCAGGAAAGAAAGTAGGAAAGGAGTAAACTTGACATGGTTATGAGGAAATAAGAGGAGGTCTGTTTAGGTCCTTTGCTCTGTGTCGTCCTGCACTGACGGGGATTAGATTGCACAGGGCGTACGACACCCACATAGTTACCTGCAGACCACTGAACAAAGTTGTGTCACAGGCAGTAAGATTGGCCGGGCTCCAGCGTTTTGATTCATGCTTCCTTGTGGGTAATTTTGCAGAAGTAAAAGTTTAGTGCTTTAGAATACAAGGTGCACTGCAATTAAGCAGCGTTTCATCTTGAGTGTACCAGAGGTAAGCAAGGACAACGTAGCTCCTCAGTGTCATCCTGTCTCCTGTGAGGCTTAGGAGAAGATCTCAAGACATGTGAAAAGAGCGGGTGTGATACCTGTGTACTCTTTTTGGATCGCATATGGTTGTGCTTTGTTAACAAAGAAAACTAATCGTGGCACTTTCTCCCCTTTCCCCTCAGGGACCTGACGAACAACCGAATAGGATGTCTGAATGCAGACATATTTAGAGGACTCACCAATCTGGTTAGACTGTAAGTATATCCTTCTTCACACAGAATGGAGCATTAGGACTCGTTCTCAAAGATTTGGGAACGTCTCCAAGAAGTGGGAGCTCTGGTCGCCTAGTGGTAAGATGCTGCACTGTAATCCTGAAGAAAACAAGGTTCAAATCCACCAGCGTCTCCACGGAAGAATGGACAGTTTCCTCCCGTGTGATTAACAGCCCCTCAAAACCTGCTATAGTGTCAGCTATGGGTTGGTTCTGACTCAACAGTGCACAGTAACAACAACAACATGATATGTGGAAGGAAGCTCTGGTGGCCTAGTTTATAGTATATTTTGTTGATATTCAAAAGGCTTCACATCTTGAATCTACCAGTGGCTCTGTGGGAGACAGATGTACAGTGGAGGGAGAGGTGAATAAAGGAAATGGGCAAGATCTGGTGTGAAAAACCATGTGTATGAACTTTGTAATTA
Source organism: Elephantulus edwardii (assembly GCF_000299155.1). Lineage (NCBI taxonomy): Eukaryota > Metazoa > Chordata > Mammalia > Macroscelidea > Macroscelididae > Elephantulus > Elephantulus edwardii. The sequence goes on from NW_006399785.1 coordinate 612,733, forward strand.
AACCAGTATAAAATAAAAATTTTGTTAAAAAAAAAAGATTTACAACCTCAGAAGCTTGATGGCAGATCACTATGAATCAGAGTTGACGTGACAACAGGGAGTTGGAATTTTTGGTGAAACGTTGGAGGAGCCCTGGGGACATAGTACGTCAGAAAGGCGGTAATCTTAGAAAGCTTATGGACCTGTTCTGCTCTATCTTTATAGGTTTCTATGAGTTGATAGTGACTAAATGGCAATGCATTTGATTTTTCTTGTTTTTATCATCTGTCTAATAGTAAAGGAGCAACTCTAGGTTTCGTAGAAACGATACAGTATAGGAGTCTGCAAGTAATCTGGTCATATAATGCCCACACACACTCTTGTCTGTCTCTCTGTCTCCCTCACACACACACACACACACACACACACACACACACACTCTCTCTCTCTCTCTCTCTCTCATACAATCTCTCTCTCTCTCTCTCTGGCATAATATACACAGCAGAGTACATGTTCATGTTGATACTTAGGCTCAAGGCCTCATTAGTCTTGGGAATCTTCCTGGAAGAGGACAGACATGAAGTGAGGTGACGAAAGTTTGCAAAACTTTGGATCTTTACAAATAAAAAAAAACACCAAAAAACTGAGCAAATACTTAGAGGTGGAACTGAGGCCAGATCTGTTTGACAATGAGAAAGGGATACAGTGACCATTTTTTAATCTTGTCTCTGGCCCTGTGCTTGTGAGGGAGTTCTAGAACTTTTCCAAGTGTTTCTCTTTTTTTTTTCTGTTAAGTCAGTTTAATAGGACCTCAAGACTGTCTTCAAGATCCACCACAATCTACATGATCTACATCTCTTATCTCTGTTTTAATTTGTAAATGATATAATAAAAATGAAAGAACTTGGTATAAGCCCTCACATAGTTTTTCTTTTTAGCTGCTTGTAAGATCCTCTACATGATAGTCACAGGAAATCAAGCTGATTATCTGAAGTAGAGGTTTTCACCAATATGTTTAAAAAGCAGACAGGCGCTTAGAACTGACTGGGTGACAGGAAACCACCGAAGGCCTTTTATGTGGGAAAAGGGCATTAAATCCGGTTCCAGGGAGGGCAGGCCTTCTGGCTGTGGTTTTCAGAACTGGAGGGACTTCAGTTCAAAGATCTTTGGTGAGACAGTTTCCTGTACCTATTATATTTTTCTGTGTGTGGCTCCTTAGAATGTGATTTCTGTTTTCATTCACATTCTCACTGAAGGAAAAAGACGATCCCATATGTTCAGCAGAGGAGAATCAACTGCTCCTTCTTGAGGTGGGAAGTTGGACAGAATGTTTTCTGTTGCCCTTTAATTTTGAACAGAGTGAGAGAATTTGACCCAATTCATGTTTTTAAATAAAAGATTGATTTCCTGCATGCTTTGATTCGTGTCTTGAAATAACTTGAATCGATTCTGTTTAACTTTTCTTGTCAAATTATTTTTCCATTTCAGAGGTGGTTTTTTGGTGGTTTGGGTTTTGACATTTTTGGTTTTAAGGACTGCGTAAGAGTTGGCAGAATGGAACATTTAAGAAGGGGAAGTTTGTTGAAGTTTTGGATAACTAGAACTCACGATGAAAAAAGAGTCCTTTGTCTACGGTTTTGACTTTAGTTCCAGATTGATTTATAGCCTTGGCTTGGGGTTTGACCCAATTGAAATGTTCCTTCACCAACAGAGTGGGGTCTGGGCAGTGTGAGGGTTAGATCATTCTAGGTCACGGGGAGGTTACGGGAGGTCAGAGTAATTTTTGACCATTTTCTTTGCTTCCTGCTCAGCTAACTGTTGAGAAGTTTTAGGGTCCAGCTCTTTGCTTCTGTTTTTGTTCTACCTGTTACATGGTCTGAGATTTAAGATCATACAGGTCATGGGATTTATGCTTGTAAGACATTTAGAGGCTTTGCTACAGTATACAACTGATTGTAACTCTGATTCTATTTCTCTGTTGATGGAGATTCCATTCATTTGTATTTCTCCCTCCTTTTAATAAAAGATATTACACACAGATACTGAATACACAGACACCTTGCTCCAGGCACACTTTAAGTTAGAAGAATTCACATATATTTGTTTGACAAAAAATAATGAAGTAAAAAATAAAGTGATAGCGTAAGAGACTACAACTAGCTGTTTAAGGTCTGGGCCCATCTCTCTTATGGGCACTTCCCAGGTACTTATGCTTTTTAAGGAGTTGATGTTTTTAGCAGCCTTGCTTTGAACTAGTCTCCCAGCACCCCTTTTTCTCACAGCATAGGCTCAGCCCATGTCATGTTTTCATCACACTCAACAGTATTTCGGGCGTATTCATGACGCCGTCGCACACTTCACTGACCGCAGTCTAGTGTAAACATCATTTTCATTTCCACTGGAAGCCAAAGAATTTGTGTGACTCACTTTCGCGAAGGGTTGACGTGGAACAGAACGTGCAGGATGGATGTCTGAGGGATGGCGGTGCTCCAGTGAATAAGCCAGGCATGGCACCTTTCACCTAGAACCCTTAGTTGTACTTGGAAAAACAACAATGTGTTTGTTAGTTAATTATGGACATTAACCAGATTGTGGCAGAAAGTGCTGTGAGGTTTTGTTCAGATAACACTCTGCCGACTTTGTTGTTGGAATCCATCAAGGCAGTTCAGACTCAGCAGCAGCCCCATAGGAGAGAGGGGAATGGTCCCAGAGGGTCAGTTGACTGTTATCTTTCTGGAAGGGTCGGTATACCTTTATCTATCTGATCCCAAGGTCTTTTCTATCTTGAAACCACTGGTGGGTTAGAACTACCACCATTCAATTAGTGGGTGTGTGGGCTACCAGGTCTCTTCTGTAAAGTTGTTGGGGGATTTTTTTGTTTGTCTGGTTTTGGTTTTTTTTTTTTTAAAGGCAAACCACAAAAATCCAGTGCTGTAGAGTTGATTCTGCCCCCTGGCAGTGCTGCTTCAGGTTTATGAGGCTGTAAATCTTAAATAGGAGGAGACTACCCCTTTTTCTCTGGTGGATTTGAACTGTTGACCTTGTGGTTAGCAGTCAGCATGTAAGGTTCGCCACAGCTCATCTTCCCTCCAAGTTTAGTAAATAAACATATAAGCCAGTTCACTGTGGTGGAGGTGATTGTGACTGATGGGGACCCTCTGTTGGATTTCTGAGATGGGCAATCTTTGCAGGATCAGACCGCTCATCTTTCTCCTGAGGGATGGCTAGTGTGTTTGAACTGCCTACCTAGTGTCTAACATGTAAGCTTAGCAGCTCGCTATGTTGGACCCTTAGACTACCCAGTCTACTTCTTGTAAGGCTTATGTGTTTATTAACCATGGTTGGTACAAGGAGAAACTAGACAGGTTGGGTCATTTGTTCAAGAATATTGTTGTTGTGTGCTGTCAAGTCAGAACCGACCCATCACAGACCCTCTGGTGGGTTTTCAGAGGCATTTAATTGCACGGGAGGGGATTGCCCATCTGTCTCCAACAGAGCATCAGGTAGATTTGAACCACATGTCTTCAGTGTTGCAGGGCACCTTCTTAACACTGGGCCATAGCACTGTCTTACATCCCAAGTTTGTTTCATTTTAAACCCTTATTCCCCACACCCCCCGTTCTTACATGTTGCTACTACTGACCATCCCATTTATCCGTCCTTTGTTTATTTTTTCACTCAAATTATACTAAGTGATCATATAAGAATAATACTTCTTATGAAGTAGAACTAAACATGTTTTGTTTATTTGATCCTTGGCAAGGTAACATTCAGGCAGGGTTATGTAATATTTGATAGGAAAAAAAATCCTCAGCTAGTAGGACATTTTGAAATGTTGTTGTTGTTATGTGCCGTTGAGTCGCCTGCGACTCATTGTGACCCTATGTACAACAGCCCTAAACTCTGCTCTGTCCTGTGCCAATCGCACTGTCTCTGACACTCCCATCCCAATTATCCCAGTCACTGAATCAATCCACCTCATAGAGGGCCTTCCCCTCCTGCACCGTCCCTCCACCCTCCCAAGCATGATGTCCCTCTCCAAGGACCGGTCTCTCCTCACTACATAGCGTTTTATATATACCTTTCTTTTCTTTTTAGGTTTGTTGTTGTTGTTTTTTTAATATACCATCAAATCAAATCTGATTGGTATAGGAGGAGATTGTCCCTCCTTCTCCAGCAGAGCATATGGTGGATTTCAACTGTGTACCTCTGGGATTGCAGTGCAGCTTCTTGCCACTAGGCCTCCAGAGCTCGTGTACACACACACACACACACACACACACACACACACACACACACCCCACCCTACCTTTCTACACAAAGTAAGGAGATCTGATGGCATAGTGAGCGACACTCTCAACTGCTAAAACTCAGTGGTTCAAATCCATCAGTTGCTCCTTGGTTGAAAGATAGCCAGTCTCCTCCTTTCAAGATTTACAGCTTCAGAAACCCCATGGACTGTGGGCTTGAGGTTGCCGGGATGACACCAAGCTGCTTTTTCATTGTTCTCCCCTTCATGTAAAGTTAAGAATAATTTTCTTCCTCATCATTGGAGAAAGTATTTGCTAGTTACTTTTTCTTTGTAATATTAACGCCCTCAAATTCTTTGTAATAGTGTTTAATGATTATAGAGCACTTTAGAAATTATCAAAGAATATAGAAATGATGAAGTATATTAAATATTTTTAAAAATGAAATGATTTTATTCTTTTTTCTCTTTCCCCAGAAATCTTTCAGGGAATTTGTTTTCCTCATTATCTCAAGGAACTTTTGATTATCTTGGCTCGCTACGATCTTTGTAAGTAAGAATTTTGTCTTGTCATAGTTTTTGAGGTTTACTGTGTGATTTAAAGAGACTTTATGAGGACAATGTAGTAAATTTGCAGAAATTAGAATCTTCCTTGAGGACTAGCTTCCATGTTGAAAGACAGTAAATCTGTGAAATGAGTTTCCAATTGGGACGCCCATTTTCTCTTTAGAACAAACGCACTCTTATGCTACTCTATTTTCAAGTAAATAAGCTGGTAATGCTACTTTTGAATCGGTTTTAACATTTAGAAAATATATTGTTGCTTGCCCAATTAAATCTTAAAATATAAAATATCCCTCCTTACAGAGGATGCTCTTTAGAAAAAAGGATGGTAAGACTTGGCTCATTTGTTTTGGACATTTTATCCCAAAGGACTAATTGCTGGAAGAGAACATCATGGTTGATAGAGTAGTGATTGTCGAGGATAAAGTGGAAACACCAGAGTGTTCCTTAAAAGTGAAGAGGGGGAGACTGTCTCCAGGCTTTGGGAATATTGTTAGGAGGGACCTGTGCCTGGAAACTGGACATCAGGCTTGGTAATGTGGAGCACCAGTGGAAAAGACCTTCAGCGAAATGGATTACCACAGTGGGCGCAGCAAGGAGTTGAGGTTATGAGATGTACACACAGCATTTTGTTCTCTTGTACCTGGGGTTGTGTGAGCTGAAGTGAGCTCTGTGGCACCTAACGACAGTTGACAAAGTGGTGGGTGAGCAAGAGTCAGGGAAACCTTCAGCCAGCTCTATGGACAGCGTAGCCAAACTGTGACCTCAGACATGGTGGCACTCGTGAGGTTAGTGTGGGCTTGTGGTTCATTCTGTTAGGCACACGGTTGCCATGGTTCTGAGCTAACTCTGTGGCTTCTGACAACAGCATGAAGAACTCTTAGTTCATATTATTCTCTACATTATTAAGTGCTGTCCAGTTGGAATCGACTTCTGGCTGCCCTCATGGTGGGTTTTCAGAGGCTGTAAATTTCAAGGGAGGAAGATTCCCCCTCTGGTGGATTTGAACTACATGCCTTTGAGTTGGCCCCACAACTTTTTAGCATCAACCACCAGAGCTCCCTTTCTGTATTGTTCTTGTGTACCATAGAGTCAGAACCGACCCATAACTGACCCTCTGGCGGGTTTTCAGAAGCAGTTAATGGGAGGAGATTGCCCATCTTTCTCCCACGGAGCAACCAGTGTCCTCAAACCACGTGCTTTCGGGATTGCAGTACAGCTTCTTGCCACTAGGCCACCAGAACTCCCTTTGCTGTATAATAGGGATTTGATTTTATCCAGTAGCCTCTATCCAAGCTGAATTCACAGATTATGGCTGGTGATTGTAGGCATATTTAGAATGTCTGCTTGATGAAATCAGTATAATCGGTTTTTAGCTAGTTAAGAATTGGTTGACTTCTCCCCTTCTGCTAAAAAGTTTGTTAACTAAGAGTTGTGCAAAGTTGCTTTGAAGAATAACTATATTCACATAATATATTCAAGGTAAGAGATCAAATAATTTCTCTTGCAGTTAGAATTAAGCAATAATGTACTTCAGATTTTCCTTTGGTATAGTTCACAGCTTTAGTTTGCTTGGCTCCACAGTCAACACTCTTGGTACCAGCAGCCAGGAAATTAAAAGATGTATTGTGATGGGAAAGTCTGCTGCTGTTAGGAACCTCTCCAAAGTACTGAATTGAAGAGCAGTGGTGTCACTCTGTAGACTAAGGTACACCCGATACAGGCCATAGTCTTTGTAATCATTTGCTATGCATCAGAGAGTTGGACAATGATTAGGGAAGATAGAAGGAGAATTGATGCCTTTGGGCTGTGGTGCTGGAGAAGAGTACTGAGTGTACCATGGACTGCTAAGAAAACGAACAGGTTCAGCCTGGAGAAGGTGAAACCAGGCTGCTCCTTGGAGGCAAGGATTCTGAGGCTTCATCTGACATACTTTGGACATGTTGCAAGGAGGGTCCAATCCTTGGAGAGGGATGTCATGCTTGAGAGGGTGAAGGGAGAGCGCAGGAGGGGAAGACCCTCTGTGAGGTGGATTAATTCAGTGACTGGGGTAATCAAGATGAGTGTGTCAGAGATAGTGAGATTGGTCTAGAAGAGAGCAGGGTTTAGGGTTGTTGTACATAGGGTCGCTATGAGTCACAAGCGACTCGACAGCATATACAACTACAACAGTAGTAAAGGTTCAGTGTCTATTTTCAAGGGAGAATTCCATCCCTACAGATACCATTCTGTTTGGTGTTTACACATTTCGTTTCTTTTCCATCAGGTAAGTCCCGTTTCGTTGTTCTCATTGGGATTCAGTCAGCAGGGAGGCATTTAGCTAGTTTCTCACCATCGTGACGGACGTGGGTTTGTACTATTCATCACATTAGTTTTGATGATTGCATCTCCCTTCTGGTGCCGTGTCTGAGTTTGTCCAAAAGCATCCCCCTTTTGCCTCGCTCCCTGATTAAAACAAGCTTGGAAGGAGGGGTGGCGTCCACTTCCACAATAGCTTGCCTCTGGAAACCCTATGAACGACGAAAGGACGAAAGTTATACAGGACGTGTCCAGGACTTTTGTTCATAGCATTGCTATGAATTGCCTGCCACTCGACGGCACTTAACAACAATGATAACATATTGGCAAAAAGCTTAGCTGCAATCCCAATGTCACGCAGTTCAAGGCCACCAGCCTGAGATCGACAGCACCTAACAACAACAACAACATGTCCAAATGATAAGTTATAATATATTTTTTCTTTATATCATGAAAGTTCTGTTTTTCTATCATGCTTGATGTATTCTCATTTTGTGAAATTAAAAAAGTGCTGATACAGCAACTTTTATGTCAACACAGTAGAACATAGTCTGGAACTAGAAGGAAAAGTCATTCCTCTCGTGTAGGCTCTGCCACTTTTGTCTGCCAGGTTAACATGCTGTGGTGGCTTGGATGTTATTGTGATCCTGAAAGTAATGCCAGATCTAGTGCCAGCAGGCTCCCCTATGGTGGATAGGTTTAAATGCAGCTTCCAGACAGACTAGGAAGTGGAGCTACATATTTCATTCTGAAATAACATGCCTTTCGTCTTTAGTGTGTCATTTTGAAGACTTAGGAGCAAGGATGTCAGGGCAAAGACTAAGGTGAATTGACCCAAGATGTGGTATTTTCATTTCACTTCTTGGACATCTGAAAGATGGACAGTGAATAAGGAAGACCAACAATGAATGTTTTGAGTTGTGGTCTTGACGAAGAGTATTGACTATCCTGTGGGCTGCCAAAATAAGAAATATATCATAGAAGAAGCACACAGTCAGTGTTTTTCTCTGGAGTGAGAAGGCTGAGACTTGGCGTCACGTACTTTGGACATACTTTTGGCAAAGACTAGTCCCTGGAAGAGGACGTCGTACTTAGCAAATTAAGAGGATCCGTGACAGAGCAGACGACTGTCAGCAGGATGGATTGACACGGTGACTGTATTGGGGCATAAGCGCAGTGAGATGGTCAGGATGGTACAGGGTCGAGTGTGACTTTGCTCTGTTGTACATGGGGTTGTTTTCAGCTGGAGCTGACAACCAACTGGCACCAAGCAGTCACAACAGGCTCTCAGGACCTATACCATTTAGCCAGACTGACTGAAGGTGACCACATGACGCATTTGTAGATTGCCTTTGGTTGCTACTTGAGTGCCAGAATGAATCACATTTTAAGCATTTAGACAAAGAACATGGCAATGATCCTAAAAATGAAATTGGTCGAAGCTTTATGATCCAATTTAAGGGCCACATGTTTGTAAGGGGCCTGGGATTTGATAGGCAAAAAAGATTGGGATATGTATGGCATTTCAGAGGTTAGGATATCTGGTGCGTAAGAGATCAATGATGGATAGATTTTGTTGGCGTACTGACAGTGATGGAGCAGCCGTGTCTCAGGGCTGTAGAAAGCAGTGCTGGGATCAGACAGTCTGAGTGAGCTCATTAGAAAGGAGAACGGAGTCAGTGCGCGCTGTAAGCCGAGGGCTGGTCAGGGGAGCAGTGGGTGTTTGTCTCCAACAGGAGGCGCTGCTGTCAAGCACCAAGTGTGATTGCATTCTAGTCACTATATTCTCCTGCTCCCTGGTCTTTTGCACAACACAGAGAATTTCAGACGGAGTACCTCCTGTGTGATTGCAACATCTTGTGGATGCATCGCTGGGTGAAGGAGAGGAACATCACCGTGCGGGACACCAGGTGTGCTTACCCCAAGTCCCTGCAGGCCCAGCCCATCACAGGTGTGAAGCAGGAGTTGCTGACGTGTGGTAAGGGAGCAGCTCTTGGCCAGCTTTTGACCTGCTACCATATTTTCCTTGTTAAGATGTAAAATTCTATTTATACTCTGGAGGGGGAACTGAAGTACAGCCATTAATTTTAGTGAATCTGATAGTATTTTATTGATGCCAATAGTTAAGTAGGTAAGTCAGGCGGATTGGGGAGGAAAAAGTGTTTCTTTTAATTGATATTTTTAGTTATCTTCTCTTAGATTGCAAACATCTTTCTATTATGAAAGCCACTTTCAAAGAATAGCCTGCCACTTCAGATTTTTAATCAGTTGACAAATCAAGGTTGTTTTTTGTTGTTATGTCCTGTCAAGTCGACTCCTAGCGACCTTCTGCACAATAGCTATACACTCTGCTCTATCCTGAGCCAATCCCACTGTCTCTGATACACCCACCCTCATTACTCCTATTATGTCTGTCCATCTCATCCAGGGTCTTCCTTCCCTGCACTGTCCCTCAACCCTTCCAAGCATGATGACCTTCTCTGAAGATTAGTCTCTCCTGGCCACGTGCCCACAGTATATGAGACATAGTCTCAAAATTCTTTCCTCCAAGGAGCAGCTTGGTTTCACCCTTTCTATGACAGACCCGTTCATTCCCTTATCAGTCCATAGTATGTTCAGTACTCTTCTCCAGCACCACAACTCAAAGGCCTCGATTCTCCTTCAGTCATCATTGGTCATTGTCCAGCTCTCCGGATGCATAGCAAATAATTGCAAAGACCATGGCCTGGATCAGGCACACCTTAGTCTCTAGACTGAGATCCTTGCTCTTCAGCACTCTGGAGAGGTCCCTGACAGCGGATTTTCCCAGTGCAACTCATCTTTTCATTTCCTGACTCTTGGTGCCAAGAGTGTTGATTATGAAACGAGCAAGCTGAAATTGTTAACAAGCTCAGTCTCTTCTCCATCTATCCTGATGCTGCCAATGTAAGGGTTGCTTATGGTCCTAAAATCTCAAGATAAGGTCATCTTTTTTTGTTAATTTGAGGGCTCAGTGATAAAGACTTTGTAAAGTGTCCTTTAAATCACCATACTTAAAAGGTTACATTGATTGGACCCATTATTTCTACATTTAAAATTTAATTATTAGGAAATGATTGGCTATGCGTATAAATCTTCACACATAACCACCTGCCTTGGAGTCAGTTTTGGCTCATACTGCACCCTCCATGGAGTGTCCAAGGCTGGGAATCTTGAGAAGAGACTGCTGACAGATTTGAACTGTCAACCTTTTTGTTGGCAGCCCAACATATAGACCTTAAATTCCTAGAACTGGGAATTGGCTTACAATGTGTGATGCATCTATTTAGTGAAGTAGTATACAGCGCTAGAACATTGTGATTTTGAAAACTAGCTGAAGAGGAAGGGGGTAGAAGATTTCTCCTGGTGCAGCTGGGCTCAGCTCATACCTGAAGGCTGGTGGTTTGAGTCCACAGAAAAAATCAGCCATGGGATCCCTGTGGAGGAGGGTGGGTTCGCTCCTATGTGGGCTTGAAGTTGGATCCCTTTCAGTGGTAACTGATATAAATGGAAAAGAAAACAAGTACCAACAACATCAAAAGTACAGAGCCTTGCCTGGCAGTGGGATGTCCCGAGTCAGACTTTGTGTGGGGAAGTAAAACAGTTCTATTCTGCTGTTTCCTCTTCCCTTTATTACTGCCATTTTTGTTGTTTTACAAACAAAATGCATTTAGTGGATGAAAATGAAGCTGTAGGAAAAGACACAGAAACACAAAGTCACCAGGAGGAAAGCCAGCTCCTGGTAGGATTCCTGTCACTGAGATAACGCACATCAAGGCCAGGGTGTAACATAGTCACCCTTTTCCTGTGTCCTCTTCACGTTCATCTTTGTTAAAGTATCATTATACTCCCTAATGATGTCTTGTAACCTTTTGAAAACTTGCAGTAATACAAGCTGCCGCCTTTTTGTGTATGTATGTGTGTGGTAAATGGCTGCATACTGATCATTATATAGATGCAGCCGTAATTTATTTAACAACTTCCTCATCACTGCATCTTTAGGTTGTTAATCATTTCACACTTCCTAAACAATGCAGCGATTAAGTCAAAGGAGATGATTCAAAAACAGTTGCAGCAGTACAGACTTCTACAGGAAACTGCTAGAATTTCAAGCCGAATTCAGGGAAAGGACATGGAGAGAGGGGTATCACTGCTGATGTCAGAGGGATCTTGGCTAAAAGCAGAGGAGACCAGCAGATCCTTGTCTGTGTTCTGTTGACGGTGCAGAGGTGCTCATCTGTGTGGATCATAACAAATTAGGGATGACGTTTCAAAAAAAAGGAGAATCACAAAACACTTAGTTGTGCTCACGCTGTAAGCAGACATGAGGGCAGAACAAGGGATTACTTGATGTTTCAAAGTCAGAAAAAGTATATGTCTGTAGGTCAGCGTTCTGTCCTTTCACTGTAAGGGCGAGTATGGATGCTGAGCAGATCCCCGTGAAGAAGATGTCACTTTGAGAATGAAGGTGGTGTTTTTAGTTGCTTCATATTTCTATGAAAGACGGACAGTGAATAAGGAAGCCTGAAGCCAAATCACTGCCTATGTAGCCAGTGAATATTGACTATACCATGGACTGCTGGAAGAATACACCAATCTGTCTTGGCAGAAGTACAACCAAAATAATCACTTAAGAGGGAAGAAGGATAGGTCCCTGACATGCATCTTCCCAGTGCACTTCGTCTTTTTATTTCCTGACTGCTGGTGCTAAGAGTGTTGGTTGATTGTGGAACCGAGCAAGTTGAAATTGTTAACAACCTCAGTCTCTTCTCCATCTGTCATGGTGCTGCCACTTGGCCCAGTGATGAGAATCTTTGCCTTCTTGATGTTGAACTTCAATTCATATTGAAGACAACAGTCCTTGACCTTTTGCAGCAAGTGCTTCAGGTCTTCTTCAGTCAGTCTGCTGTCAGAGACCTCTCCAGAGTGCTGAAAAGCAACGATGTCAGTCTAGAGACTAACGTGCGCCTAATCTAGGCCATGGTCTTCACAATTACTTGTTATCCTTCAGAGAACTGGACAACGACTTAGGATGACAGAAGAAGAATTGATGCTTTCAAGTTGTGGTGCTGGATAAGAGTCTTGAACATACCATGGACTTCCAAGAAAACGAATAGGTCTGTCTTGGAGAGGGTGAAATCAAGTCTCTCCTTGGAGGCTAGGATTTTGAAGCTCCACCTCACTTACTTTGCTTACGTGGCAAGGAGAGATCGGTCCTTGGAGAAGGACATCATGCTCTGAAAGGTGGAGGACAGCGCAGGAGAGGAAGAACCTGGATGAGATGGGTTGATATGGTAACTGGGGCATAGGGGGTTCATGTGTCAGAATTAGTGAGACTGGCTCAGGACAGGGAAGGGTTCAGAGCTGCTGTACGTAGGGTCCCTGTGGGTTGCAGGTGACTTGAGGGCACATAACAACAACAACAACAATAGGGAAGATAGTGAGATGTCTTCTCATGCACTACAGTCAAGTTGTCAGAGGACCAGTCCCTGGACATAGATGTCTTACCTGATAAAGTAAAGGATCCGCAAAAGTGAGGAAGACCCTCAGGGAGCTGGATTGGCTCAGTGGGCTTAAATATACCAGTGCTGGTGATCATGTCACAGGATTGGCAGTGACAGCCCTTCTATTACAAATATGGTCACTGTGGGTCAGAGCTGCCTTCATAGCACCTAACAACACCAACAAAACAATGCAGTGATTAGCTTTCTTACATAACTCTGCACATTTCCTGGTTGTGTTTCGTTTGTCTGTTGTTTTTTTTTAGAGTAAATTAGTAAACATAAATGTATTAGAAAGTTGCAGCCCCAAAGGGACACACCTCCCTCCTCGAAAGGAAATAAGGAGAGAGGCCTGAACATTTCCTATTCTCTCTATAGGATATGTTGCTAAAATGGAATTGCCACGGATGTCAAGGGAACGGAATATTTTACAGTCTTCTAATGAGCCTGTGATGTTTGTGTTAAATGTTTTAAATTCATTTATTATTTCTCTTATTTTCATTGGAAATAAGCCATCTTTTTAAAGGAAACAACTGATTTCTTCCTCCTTTTGTCCATAAGGATTTGCCCTTGACTATGTATTTACTTCTATAATAAAAAACTGTAATTTTAATCAAAGGTAATGTTATTGCAAAGGTGTATTTTAAAATTGTGTGAGTCAGCATTTCGCTCTCACACATTCTTCCCCCTCCATATTTAAGTGTCATTAGAATTTGTTCTCCTGGTTGATTCTGGTCATTTGATCAGTGTTTCCATAACCATAAAAAAGATCAGCTCCAAATGTTAGAAGCAATGATAAAACACTTTCTCTTTAATTATAGCCAGTTCTTAGATGATAAATACATTCTATTCCAAGTTCTATTTTTAAGTCAAATTTGTATGTATATGAGTTATATACATTTGATATCTTATGTCATTTAGTCAAATGCTTATAGTCTGTCACATATAATGTTCCTTTTTATGCAAAGCATATTAAGAGAATTCTTGATGTGCTACAACATCTAATATAATTTTTTAGTAAAAATGATAATAATAATGTTTTGATTTGAGTTGCAAAGTTATTATGCACCATTGTATCAACCTCAAAATTTTAGGTTTCACAAAGGGATTGAGTTCTAATTGTGCATTTGAATATTGATATGCAACTTGCAGATTGCCTGTGGCCTCTTGAATCCTTACAGCCTTCTTGGTACTAGCTTTAGAAAACTGGTTGCTAAAAATTATTTGGTTTTGTATGTATACTTTTGGCTTTTTATTGCTCTTACTCAGGAATATTTGGTCGTATAATTTTGATTAGAATTGTTCTTAGTCTTATGCTTTGCGAGTCTAGTGTCTGTGTCCTGAGCTTGTGTTTCCCCGTCTCTAGACCCTCCCCTCGAATTGCCGTCATTCTATATGACTCCATCTCACCGCCAAGTTGTCTTCGAGGGGGACAGCCTGCCTTTCCAGTGTATGGCCTCGTACATCGATCAGGACATGCAGGTGCTCTGGTATCAGGACGGGCGAATCGTGGAAACGGATGAAGCTCAAGGCATCTTTGTTGAGAAGAACATGATTCACAACTGTTCGCTGATCGCAAGGTACCCTCTTTCAGAGGAGTTTCGCCCGTGGCTCTGATTTCGCCTTTCACGGTGGTAATGCTTTGTTGATGACTTCACATTTTCTTCTTCCCTTGTGTTATGACATGCACACATCTACTATTTCCTTTTCTTTTTGTCCAGTTTCTAGAATTTCATAACCATCTTTTAAATCCAGTTTTATAAGAAAATAAGAGTAAAGAGAAATTTTTAAACATTGGAGCCTTTTGATGAAAGTCTCAAGCACCAACAAAAATGCATATTTACAAGACATAGTAATATTTAGCAATTTTCTATTACTAAGTCTATATATTTGCTTTTAGGAATCCCATATTTGCAGTGTTTTTGTCTGGTGGTTAATGTTGCATTTCAGGGTAATGTCTCTCCTTCTGAGGAACTCTGTTGGCTTACTGGGAAGGAGCTTTGCTCCCAACACCAAGACAGATGATTCACATCCACCAGTTGCTCTGTGGAAGAAAGATAAGCAATTAATTTCCTCTCTTACAATTTACTGCCTCTGAAAACCTGCTGGATGGTCAGTTAGGAGTTTATTCTGACTCAGTCATACATAATACCACCACCACCACTCCACTACTATAAAACAATAGTTTACATGTTCTATCAACCTTGTAATTATGGTGGGCACCAGAATTCTTAATTTGGATGAACTTTATAAAAATATGAGAGAACTGTAGGCTAAGCATTGTACTACAAACCATAAGATCGGTGATTCGAACTCACCAGCTATGCCGTGGGAGGAAGATTAAGCAGTTTGCTCACGCACGTAAAGATTGACAGTCTTGAGGATCCTATGGGGACAGTTTCATGATAGATATCCTGTAGGACTGCTGTGAATCAGAATAGACTTGACAGCTGTATCTTTGGCACTTAAAAAGTGTAAAAGAAATGAATACACACACCAGCACACAAGTGCTCTTAGTTTAAGGAGCCCTCATGTATAGTTAATAACCTACCCGACTGCTAACTAGAGAGTTAGCTCAGAGTTAGTTAGACAGTGAATAAGGATGGCAGGGGAATGATCAGTGCCCTTGAACTGTGGTGTTGGAGAAGAGTACTGCATACCCCATGGACTGCAGAAAAACAAACACATAGGTCTTGAGAACTCGCAGCCACAGTGCTGTCTGGAGGCAAGGACGGTGAAGCTTCGTCTTACATATTTTGTACATGTTGTTGAAAGGGACATTATGCATGGAAAGGTGGAGGGTGGACAAAGGAGAGGAAGACCCTCAGTGAAGTGGATTGATACGTCTGCGACACTTGGCTCAAACGTGTCAGGCAGGATAAGTGTACAGGGCAGGATAAATAGGGTTCAGATCTGTTTATAAGGTCATTATGCAAGTTCAAGCTGAAGTTGAGGAAAATTAAATCAAGTCCATGGGAGCCAAAATTTGACTTTACGTCTGTCCCACTCGAATTTCAAAACCATCTCAGGAACAGGTTTGAGGCCTTGAGCACCAATGAGCGTAGACCAAACAAGCTCTGGGAGGATATCAAGAAAATCGTCCACGAAGAATGCAAAAGATTATTACAAAGGCTGAAGAAGAAAAGACCAAGATGGATAACAGATGAGAGCCTTGAGTATTGCATTAGAATGCCGAGAAGCCAAAGTTAAAGGAAGAAACCAAGAAATCAAAGAGCTGAACAGAAAATTTCAAAAGGCAGCTTGGGAAGACAAAGCTAGATACTATAAAGAAATGTGCAGAGAGCTGGAGTCGGAAAAATCAAAAGGGCTGAACTCGCTCAGCATTTCTTAAGCTGAAGGAGTTGAAAAACAAATTCAAGCCACAGGTGGCAATACTTAAGGATACTTTGGGTAGAATGTTGAATGATCCAGGAGGTATCAAAAGAAGATGGAAGGAATACACAGAGTCACTGTATCAGAAGGAATTGGCTGACACAGAGGAATTTCATGAAATAACATATGAGCAAGAACCTTTGGTGATGAAGGAGGAAGTTCAAGTTGCTCTGAAGGAATTGGCAAAAAAACAATGCTCCAGGAGTTGACAGCATACCGGTTTATTTATTTCAACAAACAGATGCTGCTCTGAATGTGCTCACTAAGTTGTGCCAAGAAATCTGGAGAACAGCCAGCTGGCTGACTGACTGGAAGAGATCTATATTTGTTCCCATTCCAAGGAACGGTGACCCAACAGAGTGTCAAAATTATCGAACAATATCATTAATATCACATGCAAGCAAGATCCTGCTGAAAATTATCCAAACATGTTTGAAACACTATGTCGGCAGAGAACTGCCAGATGTGTAGGCTAGATTTAGAAGAGGTCGTGGTACTAGGGATATTATAGCTAATGTAAGATGGATCTTGGCAGAAACCAGAGAATACCAGAAGAATGTCTATCTGTGCTTCATTGACTATGCAGAGGTTTTTGACTGTGTGGATCACAGCAAGCTATGGCTGACTCTGAGAAGATGGGAATCCCAGAACATTTGATTGTGCTAATGCAAAACCTATACTTGGACCAAGGGGCATTCGTCAGAACAGAGCAGGGAGACACTGGATGGTTCAAAATCAAGAAGGGGGTCCATAAGGGATGTATTTTGTCTCCATACCTTTTCAATCTGTATGCAGAATAGATCATCTGAGATGCTGGGCTGTATGAGGATGGATGTGGTATTAGGATTGGTGGAAGAGCCATTAATGACCTGCGTTATGCAGATGACACAACCCTGTTTGCTGAAACTGAGGAGGACCTGAAGCACTTCCTGCAGAAGATCAAGGACTGCAGTCTTCAATATGGATTGAAGCTCAATATCAAGAAAACGAAGATTCTCACCACTGGGCCAATTGGCAGTATCAGTATGGATGGTGAAGAGATTGAGATAGTTATCAGTTTTGGTTTACTTGGTTCCACAGTCAGCACTCTTGGTAACAGCAGCCAGGAAATCAGAAGACGAATTTCATTGGGAAAGTCAGCTGTGAGGGACCTCTCAAGAGTACTGAAGAGCAATGACGTCAGGCTGGAGACTATGGTGTGCCTGATCCAGACTGTAGTCTTCTCAATTACGTGCTATGCATCGGAGAGTTGGAGAGTGAATAGGGATGATAGAAAGAGAATTGATGCCTTTGAGCTGTGGTGCTGGAGAAGAGTGTTGAATATACCATGGACTACTAGGAGAACAAACAGGTTTGTCCTGGAGAAGGTGAAGCCAGAATGCTCCTGGGAGTCAAGGATTCTGAAGCTTCATCTGACATACTTTGGGCATGTTACGAGGAGGGACTGGTCCTTGGAGAGGGACAAGTGGAGTGGCGGCGAAGGAGAGGAAGACCTTTGATGAGATGGATCGATTCTGTGAGTTTTGTGGTGGGAATGAGTGCATTTGAGATGACGAGGTTGGCACAGGATAGAACGGCGTTTAGGGCTCTTGCACATAGGGTCGCTATGAGTCGCAAGCAACTCAATGACACATAACAACAATATGCAGGAGTGGCATCCACTTTCTAAACAACATGCCTCTGGAAACTATGAACTTGGAGAAATCTTATAGAAAGGCTTCAGGTCTTTTATTCATAAGGTCGCTATGAGTCCAGCTCGACCCGACAGCAGTCAACAACAACAACATGAGTTGTACTCAACTTGACGGCACCTAACAACAACGGTAACCATGTCCTTTGAGATGCTGGATTTTGGAATGATTACAAGAATCACTGTTTTATATGAATCACTTGTCTTTGTGTTGGCAGCACAGCTCCTTTCCAGTAAGCCAACAGAGCTCGCAAGGAGGAGAGACATTTTTTTATTTTTGTGTGTTAACCCTCTCTCTTTCTTCTATCCCCCAAAATGTTACAAAGTTGGCAGGAAATAGACACTCAGTTTTGGTATTGAGCTTGGTGAATGAAAGAAACCACTGATAACTCTTTTGGCCTAACAGCAGCCAGAAAAATTTTACTAAGTCACTGACCGTCGTCTGTAAATCAAAGTTTGAGCTGCTCCGCCATCAGGAAAAAGCAGAATGTTTCTCAGCTTTCTTGCTACACAGACTTAATGTCAAATTGTTTGTGTTATTGGAAAAGCATTTTCAACAATGTGTTGCTATCTCCACCCAACTTATTTGTAAAGATATTATTAAAATTAGTAAAGATATGATACCTTGTCTTTGAAGATTTGTACTCTATGAGTCTTTAGCAGAGGAACATTGCTGTTGTATTGAAGTGTAGCCATCAATGATTTAGGAGACTAGGAACATGTGCGTGAGGCATAATTGTGTTCATTAAGATGAGACACGCTTTATGTGTAATTGTCTCGTCATTTGTACACACGTAAAAGCAAAGTACAGCAGGGAGAGTTCAGGTTAATTGAAGGTTCTGACATTTGCTTTTCAATTAATAGGTTTTATAATAGAGAGTTATGATCTCATCTTGAAAATTGAATTTACTGACAGCCAGTAGGAAATACAGCCATTTTACCAACTGATGTGGAACTTTGCCCGGCAGAGTTCTTTTGCTAAAATGTTAATTGGTAACTTATTGAGTCTGTTTTGGAGGTTTAAGTGGTTATTCCTCGAGTTGGCCTTCCACAGATATGTTACTTTTTTCCTTAGTAGGATTCAGCCTAGTTCCTGGGTGGTGCAAAGCCTGCAGTTACTACCCTGAAAGTTGGTGGTTTGAACTCGCTCAGTGGCACCACGGAAGAGAGACCTGGCATCTTATTTCTGTAACGGTTACCTGAAAACTGCACAGAGCGTGATTCTACTCTTATAAACCAGGTTGCCATGCCTCAGAATTGACATAACAGCAAGAAGCTAGGGTCTCGCTATACCACCAACTATAAAAAGGGTGCATGGTAACGGTTTTCCTGTCTTCCTGCTTGAATGTTTTCTGCAGAGTTTAACTCAACTCCTCCATTAGTTTTGTAGTCAAACAACAAGCCTCAATGGCTCTGGTTTTGCATATGCTGTTCTCAGACCCTGCTGTTTCCGGTTGTCATTTTTTTTTCTGTAAGGAGAAGTTTCACCTGCCATATTTGTCACACAGCTCACTGCACTTGTTCACAGTCTTTTGTCTGCCTTCTTTGATCTACTGCAGAAGTACTTCCAGGGAGGGGCCACTTTTATTCATCTGCTTCTTAGCAGATAGGTGTATGGACACACTTGCTTTTGGTCATACTGATAGACTAGATGATGCAAGTTTCCCCTTGATGCTTAATTGTGTTTTTTTCTCTCTTTTTAAAATAAAAAAATCTCTTCACACAGTGCCCTCACCATCTCTAATATCCAGGCTGGATCCACTGGGAATTGGGGCTGTCATGTCCAGACTAAGCGTGGGAACAATACGAGGACAGTGGACATCGTGGTCTTAGAAAGCTCTGCCCAGTACTGTCCTCCAGAGAGGGTGGTGAACAACAAGGGTGATTTCAGGTCAGTGACATGGAAAGTGCTGAAACCGTCTGACTTGGCCTTTAACCCCTTTTTGATTTTCAAAGACACATGATTGGTCTCCTCCACTTAGGAGGAAAATGGGCAAAATGTGAGTAAGTACATGTTTTGGGTACATCTGTAGATCATTGTCTAGCAGTTACTGATTAGAACACTGAGAAGTTTCAGAATTGTACAGGGGTATGTGAAAAAAAAAACAAACGGTGGATATTTTTGCTTGAAACATATCCTAGATCTGTTGACTTAAGAGTGTCTTGAAGGTAAATCAGGAATTTTGTTTTTAGGAGTTTTGGGGTTTGGTGTTTTCTGTTTTATTTTGTGTTTTAAGAATATTGTTATTCAAATTCAGAACCATGACTTTAGGACAACATAATGGATAGTGTGTGCTATTTACGTGCAGATTTTAGACAGGCTGATAGTGTTTCCTGTTTTTTTAGTGGCTCTTTTATGGATGAAATTGGAGTGGTTGTGTATGCTAAGTTACTTTTGATGATTGTAAGGAGCCGTGGTAGCACAGCGGTCGAACACCTGGCTACTAACCAAATGTTTTGCAGTTCTAACCCTCCCATTAGCTCCAGAGTATACAGATGATGATGGTCTGCTCCTGTCAAGAGTGTTCTTGTTGTTGTTAGTGCTGTTGAGTCTAGTATGATCCATAGCGACTCTATGAACAACAGATCTGAACCCTTTCCTGTCCTGTGCCATCTTCACAATCATTGACATACTTAAGCCCATTGCAGCAGTCACTGTATCAGTCTTCTGGTTGAGGGTCTTTCTCTCTTTCATCATCCCTCCACCTCCCAAATCATGATGGCCCTCTCTAAGGAACAGCCTCTCCTAGCAACATCATGACCACAGTATGTGCAACAAAGCTTTATCATCTTTGCCTTCAAGGAGCACTATGGCTGCACTTTCTCCAGTTTCTCAGTCCATGGATATTTAGTACTGTTCTCTAATACCACAGCTTAAAGGCATTAATTCTTCTGTCATCCTTATTCATTATCCAGCTCTCAGACTCATAGCAAGTGATTGAAAAAGAATATGTGGCCTGAATCAAGTGCACCTTAGTCCTCAAATTGAGGAGTGCATCGTTGGTCCTCAATAACTTGGAGAGCTCCTTGACTGCAAACTTTCCCAGTGCAATACATCTCCTGATCTCCTTACTGCTGGTACCAAGATAACAAGGTCTGTCCCATCTGAACCTGTCCCATGGGGCTGTTACGGTTTGAAATCTATTTGATGATACTCAGCAACAACAACAAGTAGGAGAAACACATACCCCAACACTCCGCTCCCTGCATTCAGTGGTTTTGGCAACAGTATGATAAGGATTTGAAGATACAGATGCTCTGTAGCCTAAAGCTTGAGAAGCCATCGGAACTCCAGGTGTGTTTATTGTTCTCTGCTAATGTAGACGGAGAAGAAGGTCTGGTGATTTTGTCTGGAGGGATTGGTGGTTTTAGCCCAAAGGCTGGCTTGAATGCACCAGCAGCTTCTCAGGGGCAAGGTGATCAGTACCCCCAGTGCAGTTTACAGCCTCCTCAAAACCCACAGGAGGGTCAGCTAGGAATTGATTCTCACTGCACAGCAATGAATCTTTTTGATGGATTGTTTTTTTAAAACAAGTCTTTGCAATCACTTGTTATGCATCAGAGAGTTGGACAATGACTAGGGAGGATGGAAGGAGAATTGATGCCTTTCAGTTGTGGTGCTGGAGAAGAGTATTGAATATACCGTGGACTGCTAAGAAAATGAACAGATTCATCCTGGAGAGGGTTAAACTGGACTGTTCCTTGGAGGTAAGGATTTTGGGGCTTCGTCTGACATATTTTGGACATGTTGTGAGGAGAGACCGGTCCTTGGAGAGGAACATCATGCTTGGGAGGGTGGAGGGACAGCACAGGAGAGGAAGACCCTCGGTGAGGAGGATTGATTGATTCAGTGACTGGGGTAATGGGTGTAGGTGTGTTGGAGACAGTGTGAGATTGGCACAGGATAGAGCAGGGTTTAGGGCTGTTGTACATAGGGTTGCTATGAGTCGCAAACGACTTGACGGCACATAACAACAACTTGTTATTGTTGTTGTGTGTTGTTGAATCCACTACGACTTCTAGTGACCCAGTGAATGATGGGTCTGCACCTTGCCCTGTCCTGTGCTGTCCTCGTTGTCTCTGATATATTTGAAGCTGTAGATAGTCATTGTGTCAGTCCTTGTTGAAGGACTTCCTGTCTTACACTGACCCTTACACCTTTCCGAGTATGACGTCCTTCCCCAGGGACTGGCCCCTCCTAACAACATGTCCACCATACATGGGACGAAGCTTCACCGTCATTTCCTTCAAGGAGCACGCTGGCCGCACCTTCTCCAACGGGTATTTGTAGGATGAGTTAAATATTAAGGACTCATTTAGGAGAAAGTTTAAAATTTGTGAGAGGTAGTAGCTTTTGGGAGTTCTAGTGGCCTAATGGTAAGAAGCTCAGCTGCAGTCTCCAAGGTGCACAGTTCAAATCCACCAGCTGCTCCGCAGAAGAAGGATGGGCAGTTTCCTCCCATGCGATTAACTGTCTCAGATAACCCCCGAGAGGGTCAGCAGGGGTCAGTTCTGACTTGACAGCCACACAACAAGAAGAGTAGCTTTTACCTTAGATTCTCCTTGAGCTGATCAAAACCACTTTAAATTATTTACTTGGTGTTCTTGTAGGTTAAGGGATATTTTTTCAATAATTAGCCAAATTGAAATTGTTGCCATTGGGTCAATTCTGACTATGCTACCTCTGTGTGTTCAGAACTCTGTTCTGCTGGGCTTTCTAGGCTGTGCTCTGACAGAAACACGTCTCCGGGTCTGCTCTTCACTGCACCTTTGGGGCAAGTTGACTCATCAGTCAGTTTTTCAGCCAGTTGCAGTATTCGTGGACAGGATGCACTTGATCACGGATGTAATGAAGGAGAAATCAATTGTTTTTATAAGTAACATTGCTCTTTATTTAAACTTTCTGATTGCTATTTGGTTGTGATCCTATTTGACTCCCCCTTTAAGTTTCCAAGGCTGTAAATAGCACGAGAGGAGATTGCTCATCTTTTTTTCTGAGGAGGGGCTGCTGGATTAGAACTTCCAGAGAGCTATAGACTTTGGGTCAGCAGTGCAGTTCCCTACAGACAGAGCCACCAGAGCAGCTAAGCAGCATGTTGTTGTTAGGTGTGTCAAGTACGACCTACAGTGACTCCCTGAACATCAGTTTGGAACCCTGTCCTATCCTGTGTCATCTTCATCAGCTTTGACACACTTGATAAGCTGCATAAACACTGTTTAATACCCATGCTGTGTCTTTCTTTGGTTGATAGTACCTGTCTGGGGCTGTAGGGCTGTACGTGTTTTTTTTTAGGGCTGTACATTTTTAAGAATCAAGGGAATTCTCTGGGCATTCATTTTGAAATCCAGAGTGAAGAAGGGATGCACCTTTAAATTTAGCTCAACTAACTCATCATTACTCTTCGTTTTACTGTGCTTTGTCTTACTACCTGCTCCTTTTGTTTTAATGCTTTACTCTTTCACACAAATATATGGAAATAAGCATTATTATTACCAGTAGGTAAGTCTCTTATGTGGATTAAATATTGATCTCTAATATTTATAATGCAAACTTTAAGGCCAGACCTAGCTATCGTTTGTACTTTTGTTACACTTAACATCTTTTATGAGGATAATCAAGGGATGCTGTTTTCTATTTATGATAGGTATCTATTTTTTTTCTTAATAGTTTTTGAGTGCTTTACATTTTTAATGATGGATGAGAAGATCTAAAAATATAACCAATTAATGAATTATTTATCCCTTGACACTCCTTAAGCTATTATACAATTAAAATCCCACTGCATTAGTAAGCCGTAGTTTCTTGTTGCTGGATCTATTTATGCAGTTTTGAGTAATGAATTCTATTTGTTGTGACTGATACTATAATTCAGCAGCTCCGCTGTTACATTATCAGCTGTAACTTGTATTAAATGTGTTCAGTTTCATTCCCAATCTTGGAGGCATTAACAGCAGAGGTCAAATAATAAAGACGTCTCCCAGCTCAGTTAATGATGGTTCATGCCAAAAGCGTGTGTGGTCACATGTACTTTGAGTGGCTTGTACTCTGCCAAATTCAGCTGTATGCTGTGGTCTGGAGGTGCCCAAGACCACGTCCAGCGCTAAATGACACTAAGATTCAAGAGACTTATATAGTTGTACTGCTAAGATCTAGCCCAACGCTTTTGTAAGAATATCAGGGCCCTGAGTGGTGCAGATGGTTTGCACTTGACTACAGATCAAAAGGTTGTTAGTTCAAATCCATCCAGTAGAGCCAAGGGAGAGAGGCTTGGTAGTCTGCTTCTGTAAAGATCCCAGCCAAGAATATCATGTGGTTCTGACGTGTCACACATGGGACTCTATGACTTGGAAACAGTTTCACAGCTGATTCCAAGTATGGTTTTGTGTTTTGTGTGGGGTTTTTTTTTGTTATTTTTTTTAGGTGAAGCTACATAGTAGCTCATAGGGAGGACAGAAGTGCAAGATCAACATACAAAAATCAGTTGGATTTCTCTACAGTGACAAAGAGAATACAGAGCTGGAGCTAAGAAAAACAATACCTTTCACAATAGCTAATCACAAGATTAAATATTTGGCAGTAAATGTAACTAGAAGTACAAAGGATCTATTCAAAGAAAATTACAAAACATTACTGCAAGAAACAAAAAGAGACCTGGAGAAGTGGAAGAATATCCCTTGCTCATGGATAGGAAGACTCAATGTTGTGAAAGTGGCGATACTACCAAAGGCAATTTACACGTTCAATGCAATCCCAATAAAAATACCAATCCCATTCTTCAAGGAGATGGAAAAGGCAATCTCTGGTTTCATTTGGAATGGAAAGAAGCCCCGAATGAGCAAAGCACTCCTCAAAAATAGAAAAGAGGTAGGAGGCATCTCACTCCCTGATTTCAAATCCTACTACACTGCTGTGGTGGCTAAGACAGCATGGTACTGGTACAATGACAGACACATAGATCAGTGGAATAGAGTTGATAGCCCATCTACATATGGTCAGCTGATTTTTGACAAGGAAATGAAATCAGTTAAGTGGGGAAATGACAGCCTTTTTAACAAATGGTGCTGGCAAAGTTGGAAAAATATCTGCAGAAGACTCAAGCAAGATCCACACCTCACTCCATATACAAAACCCAACTCAAGGTGGATCATGGATCTAGGACTAAAACCAAGGACTATAAGCTTCATTAAAGAAAAGTGTGGAAGAATTCTAGTAGTCCTAATTCAGAACATAAACAGTCTTCCAAATATCCTGAAAAATCTACAACCAGGGGAAGATAAAATAGATGAATGGGACCTTCTAAGAATCAAATCCCTATGCACATCCAAAAACTTCTCCAACAGGGTAAAAAGGGAAGCCACAAACTGGGAAAAAGTGTTTGGTAATGACATGTCAGATAAGGGACTTATATCTAGAATTTATAAAGTATTTGAGCACCACAACAAGATAAAGGTAAATAATCCAGTTGAAAAATGGGCACAGGATATGAATAGACACTTCACCAAAGAAGACATTCAGATGGCCAACAAGCACATGAAGAAATGTTCAAAATCCCTAGGTCTAAGAGAGATGCAAATCAAAACAACTATGAGATATCATCTCACCCCAGTCAGAATAGCAAAATTTAACAGAACTGCAAGCAACCAATGCTGGCGAGGTTGTGGAGAAACTGGAACCCTTATTCACTGTTGGGGGAATGTAAAATGGTGCAACCACTGTGGAAGGCGGTATGGCGCTTTCTCAAAAAGTTGCAAATAGAGATACCATTTGACCCAGCAATTCCACTACTGGGAATATATCCCAAAGAGACCATAACTGACATCCAAGCAGATATATGCACACCTATGTTTATCGCAGCTCTGTTTACAATAGCAAGGAGTTAGAAACAACCTAGGTGCCCATCAACAAATGAATGGATAGAGAAGCTGTGGTATATTCACACAATGGAATACTATGCTGCATTGAAAAAGCAAGGAACTCATGCAATATTATTCAAAATGGATGAGCCTGGAGGACATTATGCTGAGTGAAATATCTCAGTCGCAAAAGGACAAATATTACATGGTGCCACTGCTGTAAAATGGGACTGATATCAGGGTGGGGGTAAGACTGAGAAAAACTGGATAAATTGTGTATACTGCACTGAAACAGATGAGGGACTGAATAATTTAAAAGCGATGTATGATAGGGTATTATGGTTATCACAAGAGTCCACAATTAAGGTTGCATAGTGGAATGTACTTGGGGTGGTGGGAGGGGTGCGGGGGGATTGTGTACCAGGGAGGGAGTCTTTCTTTTACTTTTGAAAGAGAGGAGCGAACTGGGGGGCAGCGGGAGAGGGCTGGGTGGGTAGAGAAGTGCAGCAATGAATGAATGGAAATCCAAATTCTCTGTAAATGTTTATTAAAATTATTTAAAAAAATCATAACTGCCACCCAAGCAGATATATGCACACCCATGTTTATTGTGGCTTTGTTCACAGTAGCAAAGAGTCGGAAGCAACCTGAGTGCCCATCAACAAACAAATGGATAGAGAAGCTGTGCTATATTCACACAATGGAAAACTACTCTGCACTGAAAAACAAGAAGCTCATGAAATATTACACAAAATGGGTGACCCTGGAGGACATTATACTGAGTGAAATATCTCAGTCACAAAAGGACAGATACTGCATAGTGCCACTGTTGCAGAATGGGACTGACTTCGGGGCTGAGGGGGAGACTGAGAAAGATGGGATAAATTATGTTCACTGCATTGAAACAGATGAGAGAGAGAACTGTTACAAAGGGTTATATGATTAGTTTTTATTGCCATGATAGGAGTCAAGAATGAAGGCTGCACAGTGGAGTGGACTTTGTGGGAGGGATTGTAGAACTGTGAACGAATGTTTTCTTTTACTTTTCAAAGAGAAGAGTGCTTTAGGGGGGAGGTTGAGCAGGGAGAAAAGTGCAACAATGAATAAATGAATGGAAATCCACAGTCTCTGTAAACTTTCATTGAAATTAATAAAACAATATTCAGCATAAAGATGAAAAAGACCCTAGGTGAGCCTTCTGTGGCTTCTCCTTCTGCCACGAGGAAACACAAGGTTCCTCTTAGGAGTGTCGGGATTGCCTCTTCCTCCAGCAGTGACAATGCAATGCCAGATCAGTGCAGCATTGGTGTATGCCCAGGGAAGCGCCCAGGCTTCATATTGGGTGCTAGTCAAGTTGGCACCCTGACATGTTTGCTGTTAGGTACTGTTGAATCAGCATAGCATGGTATGTGCATAGAACTGAACCTTCCCCTGTCCTGACCACACGGTGTGTGGTAGAGCCGAACTCTGCCCACACTGTGGTCACACTGTGCATGGTGGAGCTGAACCCTGTCCATAGTGTGGACACTGTGTGTGGTAGAGCTGAACTCTGTCCACATTGTGGACACACTGTGTGCAGTAGAGCTGATCCCTGTGTACACTGTGGGCACATTGTGTGTGGTAGAGCTGAACCCTTTTCACACTGTGGGCACACTGTGCGTGGTGGAGCTGAACCCTGTGGACACTGTGTGCAGTCGAGCTGAACCCTGTGGACACTGTGGGCACACTGTGTGCAGTGGAGCCGAACCCTTTCCACACTGTGGGCACACTGTGTGCGGTGGAGCCGAACCCTTTCCACACTGTGGGCACATTGTGTGTGGTGGAGCTGAACCCTGTGTACACCATGGGCACACTGTGCGCGGTGGAGCTGGACCTGTTCTCCTGTTTTCTAGCACAGGCACCATGTCAGCCCATCTCACTGAAGGTCTTCCTCTCCCACCCTGACCCTCTATTTGTCTAAGCATCGTGTCTCTCTCCAGGGACTTGTTCCTGGTATCATGCCCAGAGTACGCGAGACACAGTCTCACCATCTTTGTTTCTGAGATGTATTATTCTGTCTGCACTTCTTCTCAGACATATTTCTTTGTTCTTTTGGCAGGTCATGATATGTTCAGTACTCTTTACCAGAACTATAGTTCAAAGTTCTGCAGTTTCCACATTCTGTTGGGTCACCTTTCTTTGGGATAGGAACAAATATCGATCTCTTCCAGTCAGTTGGCCAACTGGTCGTTCTCCAGATTTCTTGGCACAACTTGGTGAGCACGTTCAGGGCAGCATCTGTTAACTGAAATATGTCAATTGGTATACCATCTATTCCTGGAGCCTTATTTTTTGCCATTTCCTTCAAAGCAGCCTGAACTTCTTCTTTCATCACCATAGGCTCTTGCTCATATGTTGTTTCATGAAATTCTTCTGTGTCTTCCAATTCCTTTCGATACAGTGACTCAGTATATTCCTTCCATCTTCTTTTAATACTTCCTGGATCATTTAACATTCTGCCAAAAGCATCCTTGATTATAGCAACTTGAGGTTTGAACCTGTTCTTCAGTTCCTTGTGAGGAGAGACCGGTCCTTGGAGAGGGCCATCATGCTTGGGAGGGTGGAGGGACGGTGCAAGAGAGGAAGGCCCTCTATGAGGTGGATTGATTCGGTGACTGGGATAATTGGAATGGGAGTGTCAGAGACAGTGTGATTGGCACAGGACAGAGCGGAGTTTAGGGCTGTTGTACATAGGGTCGCTATGAGTCGCAAGTGACTCGATGGCACATAACAACAAACAACAACATAGTTCAAAGGCATCAGTTCTTCTTTGATCTCTGTTCATTGTCCATCGTTCACACATGTGCACTAAAATCCCAGACTTCTAAGAGGAAAGCAGATGCTTGGTATAAACCAGAATGTTTGCCTAAATTGTCAGACACTTGTTCACTGGCAACACATGTGGACCCAGTGGGCAGGTGCTGGCTGAGGACCTTGCTGGCTGGCTGTTCTGAGGACAGACACCTGAGTCCTACTGTGTTAACACTTTCTTAAGCATACTCTAGGGAGCTCTGGTGGCTTAGTGGTAAGGAGTTGGGCTGGTGACCCAAAGAAACACCATCTGCTGGAATCCACCAGCTGTTCCAAAGGAGAGAGATGGGCAGTCTCCTCCTGTGCAATTTCTGCCTCTGAAAATCCTCTGGAGGGTCAGCTATGAGTTGGTTTGGACTTGATGGTACCTGATAACAGCCCATACACACTAATTCTTTATTTCTGTGAAAGATCAAATTTGTACTGGATAAGATTCTGACCTTGTTGTTATTAGGTGCCATCAAATTGAGCATGACTCACAGCGACCCCATAAATAGCAGATCTGGAATCCTTAGCATCCTGTGCTGTCTTCACATTTCCTGACACGCTAGAGCCCACTGTGACAGGCACCTGTTCATAGGCTTTTCAAAGGCCTGCTTTTTAAGAAGTGGATGGCCAGTCCTGCTTCCTAGTCCATCTTAATCTGGGAACTCTACTAAAACCTGTCCACTATGGATAACCCTAATGGCATTTGACATACTAGTGGCACAGCTTTCAGTATCATAGCAACTCATAAGTTGTCTTTGTACAGCAAACTGACAGACGAGCGCTGTACAGTATTCTTCAAACACAACAAGCATCTAATAACTACGACCAAGAACCCAGTTGACTTATAACCACAGAGACCTGCCCATCATGTCCTGGTTTAAGCAAGAGGCTTCAAGTCCACAACTGTTAATTAAGTCAAAATGACTCATCAGCCTTCAACTTCCCAGAATCCCACTGCTTCAGATAGAAGCTCCATTTGATAATTCAGTAAGCCACCAGGAAATGACATAGTGATAGTAAATATAAAGAAATAAGTATGAATTTTCTCCATTTTATTCTTTTACTGACTAGGTTATGATTTCCTTTTCATTGACAGCTGTATTCAGAATACTAGAGAATTTAATTTGAGAAAAATAACTTTATTGAAGTCTGTTCAGCTGATAGCTTAAAATAGGTTGAACAAACACCTCACAATTCACTGCCACAGAGTCACTCTTGACTCTCCAAGGCCTTAATGACAGGACACCATCTCATTTTTCTTCTACTGAATGGCTGGTAAGTTCAAACCACCATTTAATAGTCCACAGATGAAAGTACTGCACTGTCAGAGTGCCTTTACATTGTAATAATAATCCATGCCAAAAATTTATATGAATGTATATAACATTTTACTCTTTAATTTTAAAGCAGTTTTGCTTGATTTTATTCTTCTTTTGTGCATGGCTCGTGGTTTCATGCCACAAGTGGTCAGCTCCTGTAAAGGTTACTTCTCCTAGGAAATCTGTGGGCTGTTTATACCTTGTCCTGTAGCCTCGCTGTAAGTCAGAATCTACTCCGTGCCACACAGCAGCAGCAGAATTATACATGGCATGTTACAGTTTTCATTTTTTTTCTTCTCTTACTGCCCTTCAGTGTGTTTTTTTCATTCTCTGGTCTTCCTCTGTCCAGGTGGCCCAGGACGCTGGCGGGCATCACCGCATATCTCCAGTGCACACGAAACACCCATGCCAGTGGCATCTACCCTGGGAACCCGCAGGATGAGAGAAAGGCTTGGCGCCGATGCGACCGGGGTGGCTTTTGGGCCGATGATGATTATTCTCGATGCCAGTATGCAAATGATGTCACTAGGGTCCTGTATATGTTTAATCAGGTGAGCAGAAAATCTTCCCATGTATTGTACGTTCTGGGTAAAACATGCCATTCATACCAAATGCTTATTGTTCCCCTTGCTCCCAGCTAGCTGAAATAGAAGGATTTGGGATTTGGACTTCCTCTTCTAAAGATCTGTCTTCAGAATGAGCCCTGTGCTTCTTAACTATTACTCAAGGACCTTTAGAAGTCCTGGTAATAGTTGTGGATTACCATCAAGTTGCTTCTGAAAAATGGACAGTCTCCTCCTTAATGAGTTATAGCCTGGGAGTCCCGGGGAAGGTCAGCTATGGGTTGACCTTGGTTTGATGGCATTGAGTTTGAGTCTTTGAATTGAGTGACCCTCATGTGACAGCAGAATAGAATATTACCTCATTAGTCTTTCTTGGCTGTAAATTTTAGTATTTTTTTTTCCTTGCCTCTACTGAGCACCCTTGGCTCCCAGCACACTTCCTCTAAGACAGGTTGGTTGTTTTGACAGTCCCTGGGATGGTCAGTAATCTCTTCACAAACACCACAGTTCAGCAGCATCAATTCTTCTTCCTCGGTGTGATTTCCATTAAAATTCCTTCCAGTTTTCTCAGGTTTGACACAGCATTTTCAGAAGGTCATGTTGAATAAAGGATACGTATTTTTATTCATTGCCGTGTTTTGGATGCAAAGCTAAGATGTCAGAATGTGGTCACGCATTTTGCTAAGTGCTGCTTTCTTCCTTTTAAACGTAGATGCCTCTCAATCTTACAAATGCTGTTGCGACAGCCCGACAATTACTGGCTTACACCGTGGAAGCAGCCAACTTCTCTGACAAAATGGATGTTATATTTGTGGCTGAAATGATAGAAAAATTTGGAAGATTTACCAAAGAGGAGAAATCAAAAGAGGTATTTTTTTTCTGCTTTAGATTTATAGCATCAACAAATAGATTATGTGATAAGAGCTAAATTGTTATATTCAGAGCCTCCTTTATGTTTGCTGTTCTTAAAGTAGATATTTAATATTTCATGGCTTCCAGAATGTTCTTTGAAAAACTACAGCAGCGTCTTTTATTGTGATCTGGTTGGGTTTTTTATTTTTGTTGCTGTTATTTGGTGAGTGGGTGTGTGTTAGGTTAACTTGCCATTCTTGGAAATTAAGATTCTATGATTGTTACACCTGGATTGTGTCCCATAGAAAGTTATATTGACATCCTTGGCTCAGTATCTGAAAATATGAGCCTGATTGGAAATAAGTGGAATTTGTGTGTGTGTATGTGTGTGTGTGTGTGTGTGTGTGTGTGTGTGTGTGTGGTTAATGTTATTGTTAATGATGTCATTGTAGAGTTGCATGGACCCTCAACCAGGTGGATTGACATGGTAACTGCTACAGTGGGCTCTTGAATGTCAGAAAGTGTGAGGTTGGCGCAGGACAGAACAGGGTTCAGATCTTTTGTTCATGGGGACGCTGTGAGTCATGCTTGACTCAGTGACACCTAACACCACCACCACTACTGCAAATTATCTGTTATAAAAAGATACACAGAGGGCGGAGGACAGGTGTATTTGCAAGCCCAGGAATGTCGGGGAAAATCTGCAGTTATTAAAAGCCAAGAGGCATTGGTGGCTTTGCTGTAGGACTCTCACCTTCCACACAGGCTGTCTGTGTTCAGTGCTTGGCCAGTGCACGTCCTGTACAGTTCTCTCTCTCTCTCAATGTAGAGTTCCGTGTTACTATACCGAACAGGTTCCTGTGGCACTGGAGGTCACTGCTGGCGTAGTTTGTGACAAGTTGTGCTGCTAACCCAAAGACCCTGCGTCTCTGGAAGTTTGAATCCACTGGCAGCTCCTTGGAAGAAAGATGGGAGTTTTCTCTTGTATATTTTACAGACGTGCAAACCAAGCGGAGAGTCAGCTCCAAGTTGGTGCCAAGAGGACAGTAATGAGTTTTGAGTGTTGACTGACTGTGATGGATTAGGAAGAAAGACCTAGTGATCTACATCTGAAATTCTGTCAGGGAAAATCCTGGGGGTCACCAAGGTCAGATCTGTAGTCCGGCTTGTGAAGGGCATAGGTTTCATTGTGCATGCAGCCGTGTGGACAGCAGTAACCAACAACCCAGCTAAGAACTAGGAGGAACAAAGATGGAACTGCTTATAGGGCAGGTGCCCTGAGTTCTCATTTAAAACCTGTGAAACTGTGAGAAAATAAACGTGCGTCCTTTAAACCCACCACTCTTGGTATATATTTGATACAGTGTCACCAGAATGTTAAAACAGTGATATAGCTGATAAAGCCGTTGAGAAAACCTGTCTCTACATGGTGGGCCAGCCAGGACTGGTTCATCTCGGGCTTTCTGGGATTTCTCTCTCTGTACAACCATGCATTCATCCGTCTCAGATCTTTTGCAAAGTATCCTAACTGCTCTTACAGTTTTCCAGAGAAACATAGGCTGTTTAAGAACCTGCAGAAATTATAAATTACTGGAATATGCAATTTGTAAATGTTGAGATTTTTTGGTTAATAAGTGAAGTTTAACAATTCAAATTAACTCTGAAGTTTTTGTTAGGCATTGCATCAGTTCCAAATGGTAGAGATTTATATCCAAGACAGTAAGCAGCTGTGTGATTCTATGCCTTCTTCGCCACTGCTGCTGTGTTAGATGCAGCCACTCTTCTCAGTCCATGTTGTGAAGAGTCTTCTGTGAAAGCAGTGGTTCCTGATCTTCTCCAGCAAGTGCTTCAAGCTCTCCTTCCTTTAAAGCAAGCAAGGTGTTGTCATCTGCATAATGAAGGTTGTTGATGAGTCTTCCTTCAGTCTTGTTGCCACGCTTTTCTTGATAAAGTCAAGCTTCTTGAATGATTTGATCAGCATACAAATTGAATAGGTATGGAGAAAGGGTACAGTCCTGACACACACCTTTCTTGATTTTAAACCATGTATTATTCTCTTGCAAGAAACTGTTTGCATGACAGTTTCTTGGTCTAGGTATAGGTTCCACATGAGCACAACTAAGTGTTTCGAGATTCCCATACCTTGTAGCAAGTCACATAGTCAGATGCCTTTGCATAGTTAATAAAGCATAAATAGATGTGCATCTGACGTTCTGTGCTTTCAGCCAAGATCTGTCTGCCATCAGCAGTGATGGCTCTGGTGCTGTGACTTCTTCTAAATCAGCTCGGACTTCTGACAGTTCTTCATTGTACTGTTCTAGCTCATTTTGGATGATCTTTAGCAATATTTTGCTTTTTCGGATATTAAGGACATTGTTTGGTAATTTCCACATTCTGTTGAATCTCCTTTCTTAGGAATGGGATCAAATATAGATCTCTTGGTCAAGTAGCTGTTTTCCAGTTTTGCCGGCACAGCCTGGTGAGCATGTCCAGGGCTGCGTCTGTTAGTTGAAATATGCCAATCGGTGTCTGATCGATTCCTGGGAACTTATTTTTCCCCAGTGTCTTCAATACTGCTGGAACTTCACCCTTCATTACCATTGGTTCTTGTTCATACGCTGCTGCTTAGCCTACTTCTTGAGTTATTTCATTACTCTTTTCAGTATTCATAATTCTTTTTGGTGCAGAGACTTTGTACATTCCCTCCATCTAAGTTTTTAAAAAATAATACTTATATGTTGACTTGCATACAAAATACATACACACTGTGTTTCATTCACGTACACTGTTCAACACATTCTATTATTCAGGTTGTGATCATTCCCATACATTGTGTTTTATAAAATTAATCACCTCCATCTTTGAGTCCCTGAGGATTTTTGCCACAACACCTATCAGTATTGCAGCTCCAGGCTTGAATTTGTTTTGAGTTTGTTCAGCTGGAGAAATGCTGAGCAAGTTCTTCCCTTTTTATCCTTCAGTGCCAGCTCTTTGCACATCCCATTAAGATTCATGTCATTGTCCTTTTGAGCTGCCTTATGTAATCTCCTGTCCAGCTCTCTGACTTTGGCCTCTCTTCCCTCTTCCTTTTATGACTTCTTGATGCTCTTGTGCAATTTTCAGTCTTTTCTGATAGCCATTTTGGTCTTCTCTTTCTTCTCTGTATTTGCAGCGACCTTTTTTCTGTCTTCTTTAATGACATCTTTGACATCACCCAACAGACGACATCATGATAGATGGAGAAAAGATTGAAGTTGTCAACGATGTCATCTTCTTGGATCCACAATCAGCACCCTGGATACCAGGGGTCAGGAGATCAAGAAATGTATTTATTGCATTGGGAAAGTCTGCCATCAGGGACGCTTTCCACATCCTGAAGAGTGATGATGTCAGTTTAAAGACCAAGGTGCACATGACTCAAGCCACGGTCTTTACAGTGACCTATTATCCCTCTGATAGCTGTGCATTGAATAAAGAGGACAGTAAAAGAATTTCTGCCTTTGGGTTGTGGTGTTGCAGGAGAGAACGAAATATCCTAAGGACAAGCAAAAGAATGAACAAACAGATGTATCTTGGAGGAAGTGTAGCCAAAGTGCCTCTTAGAAGCAAGCATGGTGAAACTTCATCTCATTCATTCTGGGCATATTGTTAAGAGCAACTATTCCTTAGAAAGGGATATCAAACTTGGTAAGGTGAAGGTTTGGCAAAAGATAGGAGAACCATCAGCAAGAGGGATTGACCCAGTGACTGCAGCACTGGACTCCAGTATGCCAGAGATGAAAAGAATGGCGCAGGACAGGGCACCAGCAGCAAAAAGAGTAATAGCAAGCATGCTGTCCTTTTGCAGGGACTGGTCCTTCCTAATAACACATCCAAAGTATGTGAGATGAAGTCTTACCATCTCTTTTGTTATGAGTTTATCAATATTATTTTATTTAAGGAAAAAGAAATAGCCAAGCTCAAGTTCTCAGAACGAATAAAGGAGATAAATAGTGTTTTCGACTAAGTTTAAAGAAGTAGATTATGTTCTTAAGCTGTAAATTTCAGGCTCTGTAAGGATTTTATATAGAGTCTTTTGTGATAATAATCATGTATAGAGAATTAATTTTAGAGGAATAGAGAACGTGGGTCGATTGACAAGCTGTAGCACAAAGAAATGTCAGTGATTGGTCCAGGAGTTCTGCAGCTGGATTAGGGTAGGACTGCAAACAGCCAACAGCCCATGAGTCTGGACTTTCTAATCTGACGCCTTTTGTACATATCACATTTACTTTCTAGGTACAGTGTTCCTCTGTCTTGATATTTCATTGTTATTGTGTGCCTTTGAGTCAAAACAGACTCTATTTTAAACTCTCAAGTGGGTTTTCAGAGGCAGTAAATTGCATGGGAGGAGATTGCCCATCTTTCCCCTACAAAACAGCTAGATTTGAACTGTGTGTCTGTGGGATTGCAGTACAGCTTCTTACCGCTAGGCCACCAATGCTCCTTGAACTGGGTAAGGAACTGCACTGCCAACCCACAGGCTCCTGATTTGAATCTACTAGCTGCTCCTCAATTCCAAGTCAACTAGACATAATAACAAAACAACCCAGTATATAATGGTGGGGAAAATATTGGACTAAACAAAATTGAATGTGTTTTCTTTGTTGGAACATGTTAGAACCATCATTATGCTAACAGGTATTATAAATAATGTGTTTTTTTCTATTTGACAAAATAGTTATTTGTACCTTGTAATGAGTAATGGTAATAAGTTATGGAACTGTTGCCCTTGTTCTTTGCTGTGGATGAATTTGTTGTTGTTAGGTGCTGTCAAGTCAAGTACTGTTCACAGTGACCCTATGAACTGATGCCTGAACTGATTTGAACCCTGTTCTTTCCTGTGCCTTCCTCATCTTAAGCCCATTGCTGGAGTCACTGTGTCAATCTTTCTCCTTGAGGACATTCTTCTCCTTTGCTCACTTTCCACCTTTGCAACAGTCTCTCCTAGCAACATTGTGGTGTTATCCTAAAGTAGGCTGTTTTTTTAGCCGTTACCTTAGCCCCCTCTGGTCTCCAGGTACCTTAACTGCAGACACATAGCCTTGCAAATTCTCAAAAGCTGTGGGAGTAGGATAATAACGTGCTTCCCATACTTGAGGAGAGCAAGACTTGAAGGAGACTTTGGTTTTGAGACCCTGGTGATGCTGGTGGAGAGACTGTGGCATTGCGATAGAGAAACTGGAAAGGTGTAACCAGAGGAGCCCTGAGATAATGCCCACAGTAAAAGGATTTTGCTGTTCTTCCTGGAGGCTTGAAGGAGAAGTTGCTCTGAGGCAAACCTTGCTGGATGGTTTGGATTTAACTTTTGAACTGAATACAGAGCCTGGAAAAATTGAGGAATTGTGCCTCGGAAGTGCTGGGCTAAAACTTGGATTCACATTGAGTGATATGCGTTGCCTCCCTCGCTGTCCAACTTACTTCTCTAATAAACCACATTCTCGGTACCACAACTGGGAATCTGTGAGTCAACAACGAATAAATGAACCTCTTGCTGCTGGTGTGGCTCCGGAGGCACCATGGGGCTGGGCTGTGGGCTCTTTATCTGCTTTCTGCTCTGGAGTAGTGAGGGGCTGTGCTCTTCTGACTCCCTCTGGCCCTTTCAGAGTGACGGTCATGCCCTGTGCCCTTATGTCCCATTTTCTGTTCTCTAGAAAAACCCGCCTAAAGTTTGTGAGACAAGGCTTCACCATCTTTACCTCCAAGGAGCACTCTGAGTGAACTTTTTCCAAGATATGCTTGTTCTTTTGGGCATCCAAGGGATGCATTCTTCTCAAGTTCCACAGCTCAGAGACTTTGGTTCTTCCCCTGTCCCCCTTATTTACTGTGCTCTCTGATGCATAGCAAGTGACTGACATTATTGTTGTTGTGGTGTATGTAGCATAGAGTCAAACCAGCCCGTAGCTGACCCTTCATTTGGTTTTCAGGCGTAATAAATCACAAAGCAGGAAACTGGCCATCTTTCTTCTATGGAGCAGCTAGTGGGTTTGAACTGTGTACCTTTGTGATGATGGTGCAATTCCTTACCACTAAGACACCAGAGCTTTGTAAATTGTTACTATATTCCCCCATCCCCCAATGTGTGTTGAAGTTCTTACCCCTAATATATAGGGTAATTTTGTTCAGAAATAAGGATTCTTTCTGTGTGTTAATAAAACCATGGATTAGAGGCTATGCCTTAAGTGTAGTCATCTTTAAATTAAGAAAAGAGAAGATCGGACATGAGTGTAAAGCATTGTGGACACGAGTGTACAGACTTGCTAAGGTGGATGGATGCAGTGTTAGCACTGTCTGTGAGCCTGGGATCCTAGGAGGGCCTGGGCCTGCGAATCAGGAAGGAAGAATGAACAGCGCAAGACTTGGAGGTTTTGCCACCTTAAGCGGCGATCAAATCAGTGTCTCTTCTTTAAAGCCTCTGATTTCTGGTATTTAGTTACATGGCGCTAGAAACTCTGGACTCTGTTGTTTCTTGAGGCTCTGGATTATTGCTGACTCACCGAGACCCCATATGCGGCAGAATGAAACCTTGCCCGTCCCTGTGCCCGCCTCCCAGTCCCAGCTGGGGCTGAGCTCAGGTTGGAGCCACGTTGTCACTCCACTTTATTTTCTCTTGTTGAGTGTCTTGTTTTACACTGACCCTTTACTTTACCAAACCTGATGTCTTTCTTGAATGTCAAGCTGATTGTGATGTTTCTCGGTAGTCCGGGAACCCTGGTCACATAGTTCACAGAGTATTGCAGTAGCCAAAATGCCTTGTCTCAGGCAGTTCAAATCCACCGGTGTCTTCACTGGGGAAGGACGGAGCCGTGTCTTCTGTTAAGAGGTACAGCGTTGGAGTCCTGATGGGGGGTAGGTGTCACAGTGAGTAAGAGGTGACTTGAGGGCCATGAGCTTGAGTTTATAGAACACAATAGGACTGCTCCATTAAATTTCTGAGAATTGAAAGTATTAACAGGAACAGAATGCTTCATCTTTCCTCCATTGTTGTTGTTTTTGTTGTTATGTGCTGTCGAATCGCCTGCAACTCATAGCAACCCTGTGTACAGCAGCCTTGAATCCTGCTTTATCCTGTGCCAACCTTGCCATCTCTGACACGTCTATGCTCATTGCCCTAGGCACTGAGTCAGTCCATCTCATCGATAGTCTCCCTCTTTTTCTCTGTCCCTCCACGTTCCCAAGCATGATGTCCCTTTTCAGGGACCAGTCCCTTCTTGCAGCATGCCCAAAGTTTGTCAGATGAGACCTCAGAACCTTTGCCTCCAAGGAGCATTGGCTGAAAAATTTTAACCACCAAGCTCAGTGTTAGCTCAGCAGTTATTCTCCTGTCCCACCAAGTTCTTTGTAAAGCTCTAGGATATTTTTTCCTATCAGGATATGTTGCCACTGAATAATGTCTGGCACTCAATAGGGCTACCAGTGGCTAATTTTTTTTAAAGATAAATCCAGACCTTTTTCTTAGGTGTCTTTCGGAGAGACTTGAGCCTCCAATATTTTGGTCAGCTGTAGTGTTTATTAACAATTTGCGTCTCTCAAAGACTCCAGAAGATTATGAAATTTGACATGATCATGATCTTTGATGCCAAGAAGGACATCTTTAATAGTAAAAATCCCCAGGTTTTGTTTGAGACTTTTCTTAAAAATTTTGTTTGAAGATTTGTGTCTTTTTAATTGGATTCACATGGACGAACATGATAATTCTCTTTGGAGATGAATGCCAGCCTCTTAGTAATAGGAGAAACAGAAGAAAAGTCTCCAGCTTCCGCAGTGGAGGGTTCTGCTTTTCCTGCTGTGGCAGGAGCCATCCCATCCAGTTCTTCACCTTGTGTGATCATCTGGGCTGTTCACCGTTTATTAGTATAGTAAAAAAAAAAAAATCATGAGGCTTAAGAGCTTCATTTTAAGTTAATTACCACAGCTTAAAATTATGCTAAGCTATCCTGAAATGCGTATAGCTCAGTTGGAAGCATAATTAGTTACATTGATTTTTGCATTACGTCCCAAAAGTGATTCTGTTAGCGATTATTTCCTAAATAAAATACCGTCCGGTAATTGCTTTGTAACTTGTTGGTCTAGCTAACAGAAACTCGTTTTCTGTTGTCTTAAGACCCCCAAGCTGTACTAACTCAGAGACACCAACCATTGGATTTTTGAGGCTGTAAAGCTTAACAAGAGGAGACTCCCCATTTTTACCCTTCACAGAGGCTGGTTAATTCAAACCACCAACCCTTGGGTTCATAGCCCAGCCATTAGCCCAGGTAATAAATAAGCAATTAGACCGTCAGATCCCACTGATAGGTTTAGTGCTGGTTTTGAAAACTGAATGAAAGTTGTCTGTCAGGAATTGTAAGTTGTCTCTTCCAGTTTTACAACCACGATTTTGTTTTTAATGAAAACAATATATATCCATTGCCGAAAATGAGAATGTGTAAAGATTCTATTTGGCTATGTTTTATGGTGTTGGTATTGTGCTCTAGTTTTGAATAGATGACTGAAACATACATTAGAGCTAATTTACGGCTAAGTTCATTTCACACATACTGTGCATCGTTTTTTAAACCTTTATAGTGTTTTTCATTTATTCACTGTAAAGCATTTGAGGTCTGTATTTTTTTCTTCATCAGATTTGACAGGGTTTTCTCTATGATGAAAAGCTTTTCAGAGACCTAACTTCGAGCTTTGTTGAGCTTTCTCATGTATTGTTTTAGAAACGTTTGCTATCTTCATATGATGTTGACTACGAGTATACCTGAACCTTGTCCTGTCTCACGCCATCCTCATGATTTCTGACATGCATGAGCCCACTGATGCAGTCAATTGGCTGATTGTTGTCATGTTGGTGTTAATCTATACTTACTTGGGCTTTCCTTCCTTTTACTGACCCTACTGTCTTCATTTTATGTGGATCCACAATCAACACTCATGGTAATGCTGTTGTTGTTGTTGCTGTTGTTAAATGCCATTGAATCAAACACAACCCATAGCGACGCTATGAACAACAGGTCTGAACCATGCCCTAACCTGTGCCATCCTCATTCTTCCTGACACACTAGAGCCCATTGCGGCAGTCACTGGGTCAATACGCCTTGTTGAGGGTCTTCCTCTCCTTTGCCGATCCTCTGCCTTTCCAAGCATCATGTCCTTCTCCAAGGAATAACCCCCTCGTAACAACATGCCCAAAGTATGTGAGGTGAAGCGTTACCATCTTTTGTCTCCAGAGAGCAGCCCAGCTGCATCCTCTCCAAGATATACTTATTTGTTCTTTTGGCTGTCCCTGGGATGCATAGTGTTTTTCTCCAGCACCACATCTCAAAGACATCAATTCTTCTGTCATCATCCTTATTCACTGTCCAGTTCTCAGATGTCAAATGATCAGAAAGACCGTGGCCTGAATCAAATGCATCTTAGTCCTCAAACTGACATTATTACTCCTCAGAATTTAGTTAGGTCCCTAACTGCATGCTTTCCCAGTGAAATAATGTCTCCTTATTTCCTGACTGCTAATACCAAGGTTGTTAATTGTGGATCCGAGTAAGATGAAGTTATTGATAGTTTCAGTCTTTTCTCCATCTGTCATGATTACTCATGGAAATAGCAGTCAAGAAACAAAAAAGTGAGATGTTATTTTTGAGTCTCAATTGAAATTCATGAAATGTTTTTGTTTAAAAATAAAGAAATCAGAATTTCTGCATTGGGGAAATCTGTTGTCAAGGAACTCTGCAGCGTGCTAGGGAGCCCCGGGTGTCGGCTCGAAGTCGGAGGTGCCCCTGATCCAGGCCCTTGTCCTGCCAGTTGCTGCCTGTGTGTCAGAAAGATGGACAGTGAATATGGATGATGGAAGAAGATGGGTGCCTTTGGATTTATAATGTTGGAGAAGAGGACTGAGTACCTCATGGACTGCCAGAAGAAGAAAGAAGTCTGTCCTGGAGAAATTGCAACCAGGTGCTCCTGAGGTTCAAAGACGGTGAAACGTCATCTTGCATGTTCTGGGCATGTTGTCAGGAGAGGCGAGTCCTTGTCAAAAGGCATTGATTGTTCTGGGGATTGTTCTGGGGAAATGGAGGGATGGAGAAAGAGGGAAAGAACCGCTGTGAGACAGGTGAGCACAGGGACTGTAACAGGTGAGACTGTGCCAGTGGGCTGGAGTGTGTCAGAGATCCTGAGCGCGGTACAGGGTAGGACAAGATCCAGATCTGTTGTTCCTGAGGTCACTGTGGGTACACCCGATGGCACCTAACAACGACAACTTGTTTACCAGCCATAATGTCTTTTTC
Organism: Elephantulus edwardii; assembly: GCF_000299155.1. Lineage (NCBI taxonomy): Eukaryota > Metazoa > Chordata > Mammalia > Macroscelidea > Macroscelididae > Elephantulus > Elephantulus edwardii. The sequence continues at coordinate 654,161 of NW_006399785.1, forward strand.
TAAGGAGTAGTGTTTCCTGACCCACCCACTGCTGCCAACGTTGTTCCAGTTTGTAAAGCAGAGTAGAAGGGTTCCGTAGGTTTTCTGAGGCTGTAAATCTTGACAGAAGCAGACACTCTCGGTTTTCTTCCATGAAGTGTTTGGTAAATTCCAGTCACCGTTCTTTCCCTTATACTAATGCATGACCCACTCTGTCAGCAGGGCCCCTGGCATTTCTGAAGGTATAGTCACAGATTTGGAAGCAGGATTGGCATCCACTTCCTAAATAACGTGCCTCCAGAAACTTTATATGAACTTTGATAAATGTTGATAGTTGTAGAGGGGCTTCAGGCCTTTTGTTTATAGGGTCGCTATAAGTCATACTCAGTACGCAGGCAGTCAACAACAACAACAACAACATAGTCAAAGTAAAGGAGGCACATTTTTGCCGTCCTTACTTTTCAGAACTATTTAGGTTGTGTTTCAGACCTGTACCTTTTTTTTAGCATTAAATTAATGGAAAGTTATGAAATACAATATCCATTGCCCATACCAGAGATCAAATGCACTAGTTCTTCTGCTTTTCATTTCTTTATATTTAGAATTTTTTGAGTAAAAGTTCATGCATCTTTGGTAAGTCATTTGGTAACTCTGGTGACCAAGTGGCAGGAAGCTGCACTGCAATCCCAAAGGCACGCGGTTCGAGACCACCAGCAGGTCTGTGGGAGAAGGATGCGCAGTCTCCTTCCATGCAAACAGCTGCCTCTGAAACCCGCCCGAGGTTCAGCTATGGGTTGTTCCGACTCGATGGTAAACAACAACAGCAACTTGATAGACATTTTGTTTTATTGATTGCAATTGATTAATGGAATCAGAACAATGGTGTCTCTCTGGAGACTAAGGTGCATTTGATACAGGCCATGGTCTTCGCAATCACTTGTTCTGCATCAGAGAGTTGGACAATGACCAAAGAGGATAGAAGGAGAATTGATGCCTTTGAGCTGTGGTGCTGGAGAAGAGTGTTGAGAATACCATGGACTGCTAGGAAAACAAACAGATTCATCCTGGAAAGGGTTAAACCGGGTGGCTCCTTAGAGGCAAGTATTCTGAGGCTCCGTCTAACATACTTTGGACATGTTGTGAGGAGAGACCGGTCCTTGGAGAGGGACATCATGCTTGGGAGGGTGGAGAGACGGCACAGGAGAGGAAGGCCCTCTATGAGGTGGATTGATTCAGTGACTGGGATAATCGGGATGGGAGTGTCAGAGACAGTGCGATTGGCACAGGACAGAGCGGAGTTTAGGGCTGTTGTACATAGGGTCGCTATGAGTCGCAAGCGACTCGATGGCACATAACAATAACAACAACAACAATAAAAATCTTACTATATGTTATATAAACTAGAGTAAGGCTTCCATAAAGATATAGAAACACTATGGGAGAGCTAACAGGGATGAGAAGCCTAGGGGAGTAAACAGCAGTAAGTAGATGAGTGTTTTCCTCTTTCCTAACCCAGTTTTCACATGCAGATGAGAAGGTTGAAGAGTTAGGTCAGCACACTTTGTTGGTTGGGATTTGTTGTTGTTGTTGTTATGTGCTGTCGAGTTGCCTGCCACTCATAGTGACCCTTTGTACAACAGCCCTAAACCCTGCTCTGTTCTGTGCCAATCTCATTGTCTCTAACAAACCTACCTCCATCACTGAATCAGTCCGTCTCGTTGAGGGTCTTCCTCTCTTGCGCTGTCCCTCCACCCTCCCAAGCATGATCTCCCTCTCCAAGGACTGGTCTCTCCTTGCAGCGTGTCCAGAGTATGTCAGATGAAGCTTCAGAATCCTTACCTCCAAGGAGCAGCCTGTTTTCAACCTCTTGAGGCTGAACCTGTTTGTTCTTCTAGCAGTCCATGTTATATTCAACACTCTTCTCCAGCACCACAGCTCAAAGCCATCAATTCTCCTTCTGTCCTCCCTAGTAATTGTCCAGATTTCCGATGCATAGTAAATAATGGCAAAGACCATGTATGGCCTGTATCGGGCACATCTTAGTCTCCAGACTGCCATCATTGCTCCTCAGTACTTTGGAAAGGTCTCTGACAGCTGACTTTACCAATGCAATTTGTCTTTTAATTTCCTGAGTGTGCCAAGAGTGTTAATTGTAGAGCTAAGCAAACTAAAACTGTGAACAATCTCAATCTCTTCACCATCTATCATGATGCTGCCAGTCAGCCCAGAGGTGAGATTCTTTGCTTTCTTGATGTTGATTTTCAGTCCATATTGAAGACTGCAGTCCTTGACCTTTTTCAGCAAGTGCTTTAGGTCCTCCTCAGTTTCAGCAAGCAGGGTTGTGTCAAACTTTCCATGGAGACAGGTTCACATTCCCTTCTCGAACTGCCCCACCTGTACTTGAGCATCTTCTCTAGGTTTCAGAGATGAGCAAGTTGTTATCCTATCAGGCCCTAAGGTTCTTCACCTACGGTTTTAGGTGAGGTCTCGCCTGATCTGCCTGCATCTCCTTCTGCCCTCCAATCACAGGAGCCCCCAGACTGGCTCCTGTCCTGATCCAGTTAATAAAACCATATCCGTGGTTGGGTAGACTGGCCAACTCCTTGTGGTCACAAACACCTGTTTTCCAAAGCCAGCATCTAGGCCTGAATTTTTCACTGTAGGAATATTTGGATACCCTCTCTTCTGACTTTTAGATCTGATTGCCGTTTGATTGACAGTGTAGATGACGTTGGAGACTCTTGATTCCTTCATGCCTCTGGCATGTTAAAGAGCAGTATTTTATATCTATAAAGTACTCAGTTTTTTATTCTTTCAGATATATGAAGGTATTTGTTCTTTTCTCCCCCTTACCTTATTATACAGAATGAAGACTCAGAACACTTTTTTAGCTTCTTGATCCCATCTTACATATGAGCACACTGAGGCTCGGAGAAATTTGCTCACAGTCTTCTCTTTTGTAAGGGTCACAGCTGACATCTTAACCCAGGATTATTCGGCTCCCAGGCACAGGGATATTCTGCCTCAGCATTATACTCTACTTCTGTTGTTGTTGTTATGTGCTGTCAAGTCCCCTGAGACTCATAGTGACCCTCTGCACATTAACTCTGAACCCTGCCCTATCCTGAGCCAATCTCATCATCTCTGACCAACCCAATCAAACGTCTCCAGTCATTGAGTCAATCCATCTCATCCTGGGTCTTGCTCACCTGTGCTGTCCTTCCACCCTTCCAAGCATGATGTCACTCTCCAAGCACTGGTCCCTCCTGGTCACATGTTCAAAGTATGTCAGACAGAGCTTCAAAATTCTTGCTTCCAGCGTGCAACTTGGCTTCACCCTCTCTAGGACTGATCGGTTTGTCCCATCGTATATTCAACACTCTTCTCCAGCACAACTCAAAGTCATTGATTTCTTCTTCTGTCATCCTTAGTCATTGTCCAGCTCTCTAACGCATGCAAGTAATTGTGACGGCCATGGCCTGTGTCAGGCGCACCTTAGTCTCCAGACTGACATCATTGCTCTTCAGTACTCTAGAGAGGTCCCTGACAGCAGGCTTTCATTAAAATTAAACATCAGTGTCATAAATTGAATTGTACCTCTACCCTTCTCCCACCTAAAATATGTGGATGTAAATGCTATATTTCTTGGGTGAGTTGCGGCCTGAGTGCACCTTAGAAACAACGATGTGGTGACTCTCATATACGTTGGGGCATGTTGTCAGGAAGAAGCAGTACCTGGAGAGGGATAGGAAGCTTAGAAAATGAGAGAGGAAGCCCTCAACAAGAAGGATTGGCATTGTGACTGTAACAGAGGGCTTGAGCGCAACAGAGATAGTGAGGAGTCGGGCACAGGGTCATTCAGGGGTTTGTTCCTTTGTGTGTGGGGTCACTATGAGTCAGAGTGGACCTCATAGCACCTGACAGCAATGACAGTGGTGTAGTGTGTATTTAACGATCTCTCATAATCTCTTAAACCAAACTGCTCTCATAGGATTAAGGTTAGAATGTCTGTAACAACAACAACAACAACTCTAGGGTGTGATATTGTTGTTGTTGTTGTTATGTGCCGTCCGCCGTCCAAAGTATGTCAGACGAAGCCCCAGAATCCTTGCCTCCAAGGAGCAGCCTGGTTTAATCCTCTTTACGATGAATCTGTTTGTTTTCTTGGCAGTCCATGGTACATTCAGTACTCTTCTCCAGCACCACAGCTCAAAGGAATCAATTCTCCTTCTATCCTCCCTAGTCACTGTCCAAATCTCTGATGCATAACAAGTGATTGCAAAAACCATGGCCTGTATCAGGCGGACCTTAGTCTCTGGAGGGTGTGATATAGCCTATAATAACTTTTATCTCACTAGAGATGAAAAGGAGATAAATTGGGGGGTGGGGCTGGTAGTTTTCCTGTACTACAAGGAAATAATAACAACAACAACCATTGAGTCAGAACCAACATAGAGTTGACCCTCCAGTGGGTTTTTAGAGGCAGTAAATCTCACAGAAGGAGACTGCCCATCTTTCTTCTTCAGAGCAGTTGTTGGATTCGAACCAGACACCCTTGAGATGACAGCACAGTTCCTTAACACTCAGCCACAGTGCACCTTACCAGAGGTAGGGTTAAGATTTACACCACATTTCTTTTGAGAGTTATAAGTCAATCTATGACAATTTCTCATCCGTCTAACATACTTTGGACATGTTGTGAGGAGAGACAGGGCCTTGGAGAGGGACATCATGCTTGGGAGGGTAGAGGGACAGCGCAGGAGAGGAAGGCCCTCTATGAGGTGGATTGATTCAATGACTGGGATAATTGGGATGTGAGTGTCAGAGACAGTGCGATTGGCACAGGACAGAGCAGAGTTTAGGGCTGTTGTACATAGGGTCGCTATGAGTCGCAAGCGACTCGACGGCACATAACAACAACAACAACAACAACAACAAAATCAAATAGTTGAGATTTTGGCTGATGCGGTACAAAAGGCATAAATGTTTATATGTGCATGAAAATGTAAGCAAAACTATATCTGTCATGATGGCAGTTTTAGATTTTCAGGCTGAATTGAGATCTCTTTGTTTGTGTTGCTGTGACCTGGCCACACTTCCTCACTAATAATTTAATTGTCATCTTTTTCAAGCTTGTGAGACCACACATCTTCTTTTCCCAGTGGTTAGCTGGTTCCTTACATGCCCTATTTTGATCTAAAAGATCATCCTTGAGTGTGGTGGTATTCAGATCTGAAGACATTTTTATTGAGACTCAAAAGTGTCTGCCGAGTTTTCGTCTAAAAATGTTGAGGGAAGGCCAAATGCAGTGTCTGATCTGGATTTGATGGGACGAAGCAGCCGCTGTTGGTTTTTAAGACCTGTCTCTTCTCTCCCGCACGCCTGCTAGCTTGGCGACGTGATGGTTGACATCGCAAGCAACATCATGTTGGCTGATGAACGTGTCCTGTGGCTGGCACAGAGGGAAGCCAAGGCCTGCAGTCGGATTGTGCAGTGTCTCCAGCGCGTGGCCACCTACCGCCTGGCAAACGGAGCTCATGTTTATTCAACAGTAAGTGTCCGATTAGAATCAAATTCTGAGGGGGAAAAATTTATTGAAAGTAACTCCAACTGCAAAGATATAAGTCTCATCCGCATTAGGGGGTTGATATTTTCTGTTTCTGCTGATTATCATAGAATTTCCTTTTTAAAAAACAGTCTAAATGTTGATTTTGATTGTGAGTCATCTCTTCTCATAGCAGAAAATCTTTTAATACAGCTTTGGAATGGCTTTCATTATTGCAATGCTTGTTCCAGAGGCGTTGGTTCAAATCCACCAGATGGAGAAGGAGGGACAATCTCCTCTTGTACCAGTCAGATCCGATTTGATGGTACACACACACACACACACACACACACACACACACATACTAATAAGAAAGAAAAAAAACACAACCAACTATTGAAATGCTTGTTGTTGTCATGTTGGAACCAAGTCCTAACCTACCCTCCAGCAGGTTTTCAGAGGCAGTAAATTGCATAGAAATTGATTGTCCATCTTTCTCCCATAAAGCCACTGGTGGTCAAACCATGTGCCTCTGGGTTGGCAGCACACCTCCTTACCACAAGGCTACCAGAGCTTTTTGTTGGAATTCTAGTTTTGTGAAAAAGACTGTAGAACCACCATGTTAGTGGCTACCCATGACTCAGCGCAGTTCTTGTCTGTGTTTGGAGTGGTATTGAGAATGCAGATTGCTAGCTCAAGTGTTAAGATTACCCCAATGTGGTCAGTCTGTCCTACTCTTGAGTTAATGAGTTAATTCTATTTAATAATCACTAAATTAAACACTGGAGAGCGTTGGTGGCATTTGTTACCTTTAGAGGGTTACACTGCTAACTGATGCTGTGTTCTCTGCTGCTTAGAGGGCACCATCAGGTACTCGTCAACAGAAGATGCATAGTTGCCTCTTGGGCAGTTTGTAGCCTTGGAAACCCACTAGAGGGTCGGCTATGAGCCAAAACCTACTTGACAGCAATGAGAGGGAAAGAGAGAGAGGGAAATGAAACAGGATTCACTTTTATTTCATAGTCTTAAAGTGGGACAAATGGTTACACACTCAACCACTGGTGGAAAGTTGAGAGTTCAAATCTACCCGTAGTGGATAGGCCTACACACTGACTTCTGAACGTTGACAGCCTTGAAAACCCTCTGGAGCCCTTGAGGTTGATGGCATGGCTCACACGGAACTTGATAGCTGCTAAGAACTACAGCAAGATTTCATGCTAAATTGAACTGCTTTAAATTTCATGGTCTGCTGCTTGTTGTTGTTGTTGTTGTTAGGTGCTGTTGAGTCGTAGATGACTCATAGCGACCCTGTGAACGAAAGGCCTGAGCACCGTTCATACATAGAGTTTCTGGAGACAAGCCATTTCGGAAGTGGATGCCGCTCCTGCTTCCAGGCTTGTTTTAGTCGGGAAGCTCCAGCAAACACTGTCCATCACAGGTACCCATTACCACATTTGTCACATCAGTGTCCCAGTGTTTAGCATCACAGCAACCACGAGTTACCTCTGTACAGCAGTGCACAGACCAGTGCTATACCACCTAGAAGAATGTTTGACAGGAAAACAATTTGAACCCAGCCTGAGGGCCGCAGATTAAAATCACCCACCTTCAGCTTGATAGCATAACTTTCTGTCCACTAGGCCAACAAAGCTCTCTCTATGTCGTTGTTGTTATTGTTGTTAGGTGCTGTCAAGTCATAGATGACTCATAGCGACCCTATGAACGAAAAGCCTGAGCACTCTTCATAGGGTTTCCAGAGGCAAACCCATTTCCGAAGTGGATGCCGCTCCTGCTTAGGTTTTGGTTTTTATTAAAAGATCATAATGTGGGGGAGCTCTGGTGGCCTAGTGGCAAGAAGCTGTACTGCAACCCCAGAGGTACATGGTTCAAATCCACCAGATGCTCTGCCGGAAAAGAAGGGAAAATTTCCCTCCTGTACCAGTCAGATCTGATTTGACGGTACACGCACAATAAATTAAAAAAAAATCATAATGTTTGATCAGTCTTGATGTAAGAATCTGTGCTTCTTCCCATGATCTTCTTTGATTGAAAATGACTCTTTTTTTTGTGCTGGTTGCTGAGACCTCTTCTGAGAGCTCTGTTGATGATGTCCTTGGAATTTACACAGCCAACCCAAAGGCTGAGCTTCTCTGACAGGTCTGCAGCATCTCCTCGGGGAAAAAGATGGCCAGTCTCCTCGCTTTCGACTTACACCCTCTGCAAACCAGAGGGAAGGTCAGCTCTGAGTGGGTTTTGACTTGTTAACAATGAGCTGCCTTTTTTTTTTAAATTAATCTGTATTGTATTACTTATTCTTTTAGTTTTTCGCCTCATACCAAACTCTGAGTTAAGATTTAATATAATCACTTATGTTTAATGACATAAAAGAGTATGTTGTTGTTGTTGTTAAGTGCCATCGAGTCTCAGGCGACTCATAGCGACCCTATGAAGGAGAGTCCTTGATGCTTGGGTGCCTTTCATCCTCTCTCCAAGTTCATAGGGTTTCCGTAGGCAAGCTATTATGGAAGTGGACGCCACTCCTCCTTCCACGCTTGTTTAATCGGGGAGCTCCACCCCACTCTCAGTCCGCACTGGGTAGCCAACCATTAACGCATTTGACACATCCGTGTCACAGTGTTCAGCCTCACAGCAACCACAAGTGACTGCGGGGCGGCAACTTGTACACCAGGGCTATACGACCTAGAGGAATGTCTGAACAGAAACAATGAAAGACTGGCCGGAGGGCCACAAACTAAAAGTCACCCCCCTTTGTCTTGGTCACATCGTTTTCTCTTCACTGGACCAGCTGATCTCTCTCTCTCGCTTTCTCTCTCTGTTGATGTTGTTAAGTGCCGTCGAGTCACAGGCGACTCATAGCGACCCTATGAAGGAGAGTCCTCGACGCTTGGGTGCCTTTCATCCTCTCTCCAGGTTCATAGGGTTTCCGGAGGCAAGCTATTATGGAAGTGGACGCCACTCCTCCTTCCACACTTGTTTAATCGGAGACCTCCACCCCACTCTAAAAGAGTATACCATACTAAATTTAACAGGACAGCAGGTAATACATATTGGAGAGGATGTGGAGAGATAGGAACTCCTACACGCTGTTGATGGGATTGTAAAATGTTACAACCACTCTGCAAGGCAGTTTGGTGTCTCCTCAAAAAGCTGAACATAGAAATTCCCTATGACCCAGCTATTCCACTGATCGGAACGTATCCTGAGAAAAGAACTGAGGCACACATGGAGATTTGCACACCAGTGTTCATAGAAGCATTATGACTATCTCAAGAATATCCCGCATGTCCAATCCCAATCGAATGGATTGAGAAATTATAGTACATACACAGGATGGGATACTGTGCAGCACGCAGGAACAATGATTTTGTAAATCACTACCTGACTTGGGAGGCACTAGAGAGCAGTAATCTAAGTAATGCTTTTTTTTTTTTTCTTTTCCTTTTTTTTTAGCTGCCTTTTCTTTTCTTTTTTTTTTTTTTTTTAGTTCAAGAGCATGTTTGTGAAGGATAAATAAAATGGAGGCCTGGTGTGATTTCTGTCTTTACATCATAGCTGAAAGTGACTTTCATCTCAAATATGTGACCATACGTTAGATTATTCCCATTTTTATGCTTACACTCGGTCTTCTCAGATGTGCTAGTTGTTGTTGTTGGGTGCCATTGAACAATGAATCATGGTGACCCAGTGACCACCAGGTTGACATTTTCTCTTATCTTGCACCACATTCACGTGCCAGGCCCACTCTGATAAGCCCCTTTTAAGTCTCATTCTTTAGCTGTGTTTTCCATCCAAACTACATTCTTTCTTTGAACCGAACTTATTTTTCTTAGAACTCAAGGCCTCAATAAGGTCCTTTGATGCTGGACATCATTTCCACACGTACAAGGTCTTGGAGTTGACACATGTACTTCTAACAAGTAAAGGAAGACCTTACAGCTTCAAGGACACCTGAAAGTAATGGATGTCCTTTTTATTTCCACTGGAGCTTCATAAACTTGTGTTTATAACAAGTCTTACTATTTATTCATTAGAAACTCTGGTGGTTGCATTTTTTATTAATTGAAAATTGAAAAAGAAATAGACATTTGTTGTTTTTGTTGTGTACCATGGAGTCAGAACTGACCCATAGCTGACCCTCGAGTGGGTTTTCAGAGGCAGTAAATCGCATGGGAAAATAATGTCCAAATAATGTCAAACTGCATGCCTTTGGGATCGCAGTGCAGCTTCTTACCTGCATCTTTGATTAATTAAAAACGGAAATAGAAATAGATGGTTTATAAATGTAAATGAATTAATAAAGTCTCTCTCAGTGTGTAATCTATGAGACAAAAGCTAATGCAAAGATTCCTCAGTATTGACGATTTGAGGAAACTGTCGATACTTTTCACCCAGGCATGTGGGGGGGAAGAAAATCTCAGAAACCCTCAGACATAATGCCGTCGAGCTGGGACTGAGTCATAGCTGATCATTGGGCTTCCAAGGTGTTAATGGTACAGGTGGAGATTGCCCAATTCTGTCCTATCTGTAAGATTATTTCTACCCTATCTTCTTAATAAATGCGTTAAATACCTTGCATCAAAGTCCCTTGTATTAAAACCAACAAAAATCCTTTGTGAGCACATGGTATGGAAATTGGTACCTTGTTCATGTGGAAGGCATAGGGTTAATCATCATTAAAGAAAGGGAAGCCATGTTGTCCCCCTTAGAATTTATAGTAAATTCTAGCAACTTTTGGATGTGGAGTGAGACTTGCCTGCTGGCCATGTGCTATGCCCTCTCTGGCATGTCCTGATGGATGGCAATGATGTAGGCAGTGGCCCAGTGCATGACCGTGACAACCTTGTGTATTGAAAGGTTGTCAGTTTTGTGACCCCGTAAGTTCATTCTCACTGCAAAAGTCCTCTGAAATATCTTCGGGCATGGTTGCTGGTGGGTTTTCTGACCTAATTTGCTGCTGCTCCCCCCCCCCCTTGTTCCTTTGCTGACTCCCTTCATGTTCTCAAGTTACAACTACTCAGGAGCCAGTCCCTGACATTTTTATCGGCAAAACTGAACACAGATAGTTCATGCTATCTCCCTGTGACTGGAAAACTTCAGGCAGCGTGATGTGCTGAATGAGATGATTTTGAAATGTATGTCCCAAACCTCAGTACTTACCTTAAGGAGACCTAGTGGTTAAGGACTTGGCTGCTGACCAAAAGATCGGTTGTTCGAACCCGGCAGCTGCTCTGAAGGAGAAAGGTGGAGTTGGCTTCTGTAAAGACGACAGCTCGGAGCGCCTCATGTGTGGGTCTGCTCTGCCTTACTTAGTCTCTGTAAGTTGGAACAGGCCCAGCGGCAGAAGGTTTGGTTTTTTTTTTTTTTCTATAATTATATTTTATTAATTTTCATAAACATTTACAGAGATTTTGGGTTTCCATTCATTCATTGTTGCACTATTCTCTCTACCCTCCTCCCAGTTTGTTCTTGTCCAAATGCCACAGTGCTTGTCAAAGCCAGTTCTGATTAATCTTCTTTGTCAGTGTGTACTTTGCAATTCCCTATCACTCCTCCCTGAGAGAGACTTCACCCTGAGTCATAAGGAAAAGGGGACGGCGTATTCTCTTAGCTAATTCCTGCTGAAAAGGGGACGGCGTATTCTCTTAGCTACTTCCTGCTGAAAAGGGACGCTGTGGGTTTCAGGGTGAAGATCTTCTCTCACTACTCTAAAGGGCCCCTTTGGCAGTAGGAAACACATAGACTATTATGGAGATTGATTTTGGAATTCAGATGCACTCTTATTGATTATGCTTGGCTGTACATGTACATATCCTTGAAGATGTATCATGGGGGTGTTGCAACCTAGAAGACACAAATTTGACTAACAAGTTATAAGTACATGAGTCCAAAAATTATGGAAAAGTAAAAGAAAAGATTCTTTCATTGTTTTACAAACCCTCCCCCAGGTCCCCTCCACCATGTAGCCCTCGCTCTAGTCTCCTGTGATGACAGAAATACCCAGTTACATCTCTCTTTTAAACGGTTCTCTCCCTCCTCTGTTTCAGTGCAGTATACATTATTGAACCCATCTTACTCAGTCTCTCCCCAACCCCAAGGACAGTCCCATTCTACAACAGTGGCATCATGTAATATTTGTCCTTTTGTGACTGGGATATTTCACTCAGCATAATGTTCTCCAGAGTCAACCATTTTGAATAATATTGGGTGGCCTAGTGGCAAGAAGCTGCAACTACAGTCCCAGAGGTGCACGGTTCGAGTTCACCAGATGCTCTGCCGGGGAAGGAGAGGCAATCTCCTCCTGTACCAGTCAGATCTGATTTGATGGTACATGCACACAAAAATAACAAAAAAAAAGGTTTGGTTTTTAAATACGTGCTTACCTTTCATTTCCTTTTGCTTTATAATTAAATCAGTCCACCAATTTATCAGTGTTTTTTAATTTTGTTTTATTTTTAATAACTTCTGCTTTTAGCTGTTGTGTCATGTCAGAAGCTTCAAATGATTTTTGGGTTTTTTTAGCTTTTTTTTTTTTTTAGTTAATTTTAGTGAAAGTTTACAGAGACTTAGGGTTTCCAGCCTTTCATTGTTGTACTTTTCTCCTCCCCCCACCCCACCGATTTACTCTTCTCCTTGAAAAGAAAAAGAAAAGCTCTTGCAATCCCTTCCCCCCCAAGTCCACTCCACTATGCAGCCTTCACTCCGGACTTCTGCAATGACAAGAACATCCATTCATAGGTCCCTTTTAAACAGTTCCTTCCCTCATCTGTTTCAATGCAGTATACATCATTCAGAGGATTTTTGATTGACCTTGAATGTAGATAGAATCTTTTATTCATGTCCTTTTCCTCTTTGATAGCTTCTTCCTCCTTGCTCCCAGCTTTTCTATTCCTGTCTTTCCTCAGTTACCTGTACCATATTTTTGTTGATTTAGAGCTTGGCGCTGAATTGTGGCGTGTGCAGAGTGTTCTCTGTTTGCAAAGCCTTGGTAAATGCTCTTCCTCCCATTATAAAGCTTTGTAACTTCCGTTTGGTTGACTTTTGAAGTCTTCACCCAGCATTGCCCTGGAAGCATATGTCATCAAGGCTGCTGGCTTCACCGGGATGACGTGCACCGTGTTCCAGAAAGTGGTGGCCCCTGACCGGACGGGGCTGTCTGACTATGGGAGGCGGGATCCAGACGGCAACCTGGATAAGCAGCTGAGCTTTAAGTGCAACATTTCCAACACCTTTTCAAGCCTGGCGCTGAAGGTGAGTAACCGCTACCTTCATCCCAGCGACTTTACAGTCAGATGGGGATGCCCAGAACATTGGACCTATGTGGAGCAGCTTCATTAATAGGTTTCAGGGGTTTTTTGGTGAATGCTTTTTAAAATAATTGAGATACGGAATAGCCAAATGATAATTTACATGGATACGTGTCTTCATAAAAAGAAATAGTGAAATGAATGGAAATCCAAAACCTCTGTAAATGTCTATTAAAATTAATTAAAAAAGAAAGAGTGAAAATTACATTTTATCGTCCTTTTGGCATGGGAACCACGCCTGTTATTATATACTAGAGCATGCTCCTCAATATATGTGTATTTATGTATGTATGTATGTATGTATGTATTTGCTTCTGATTTTATAAGAACTTGACCTGTTACCATGAGCTCCTGGGCCCTGGATACTGTGGCTTCTGAGCTTAATAACAAAGTCAGCTCTGATATTAGACCTTTTGTGCTCAAGTAAGCTGCTCCCTGTGACTTTTTTAGCTGTTGTCTTCCCCTTTCAACATCACATGGCTGGGTAGAGTTGGTGGCCCACCAAGGGGACCTGGCAGCTTTCTGGTAGCACCTTTTGAGTGAGGATGTCCTAATGAGGTGTGTAATAGATTCACGAAAGGGATGGCCAGTTTTGCCAACTTGCCAAGTTTAAATGGAACTGACTGCGTCCAGCTTGAATCTTTATCGTTTTTACTTCCATCATAAACTCCGTAGTTCTGAGTATAGTCCTTGAGTTCTGTGTCCATTGCAACATCTACTGGCATTTTACTAGCCAATCTTTTGTTACGGAAGATTGCAGACTACAAAGATCGTAGACTACAAATATGAATTGTGTCAGAACGTCAAGGAAACAAAAATTCTCACCAGTGGACTAATAGGCAACATCATGATAGATATAGAATAGATTGACACTGTCAGCGACTTCATCATCATTGGATACACAGGGGACTGTGCGTACATGGTGCAGCAATCAGGAGAAATATTACGCTGGGAATGTCTGCAGTCAGGGTCCTCTCCAGATTATTGAGGGGCAGTGCTATCAGTTCTGAGGATTAAGGTGAACCTGATTCAGGGCATAGTCTTTTCATTCACTTGCTTTGTAGCTGAAATCTAAACAGTGAATAAGGATAACAAAAGAAGAATTGATGCCTTTGAACTGTGGTGTTGGATTTGGAGTAGAGTACAGAATATCTCATAGATTTTCAAAAGAACAAACAGATAAGTCTTGGAGAAGGTGCAGCCAGAGTTCTCCTTGGAGGCTAAATGATAAAAGCTTTATCTCATATACTTTGGGCATTTTGCTAGGCAAGGGTACTCATTGGAGAGGGACATCATGCTTGGAAAGGTGGAGGGTGAGCAAAAAAGAGGAAGACCCTTAACCAGATGGATTGACACAGTGACTGCAGCAATGGGCTCAAGTGTGTCAGAGATTGTGATGACGGCTCAGGATAGGAAAGGGTTCAGATTTGTTGTTTAGAAGGTCACTTTTGATCATTTTTGATGACACCTAACAATAACAACAGTAGTAGAGTCAAGAGCCCTCGGAGGGGCTGTTGATGTTGAAATTGGTAGAAGGAGATGGGAGCCAGGGAGTATGTCTGACCTTATACAAACTACCTTTATGTTGTTGATGTTGTTTAAGGGGACCCTTCCCCCTTGATGAGTTGGTAGAGGCCAGACACCAACCCTTCACCCATACGCTGGCCACCTGCCAGCTGCATGGTTTTATACCTTTTGTCAGACAAGCAGCGTGTCAAGATTTTGGGGTTAAAAGCATCAGTATGGTTCGTATCGCTTTTAAAATGTATATTTTACAACAGCAAATATACTTGAAAAAATTCAAAATTTATAGAAAAAATATAAAAGTGCTTCATTACAATTCAGTGGAACTCTTAAGAACCATGAAACCACTTTCCCCCCTCCCCACACTTAGCTCTGTGTGGACTTATAATTTTGTTGTCTGCTTTCTAATTCCACAGTCCTTGCTCTGTTTTTGGCTTTGGCTCTGAAACAGCATTTCAATCATTTTACTGACATCATAGCCTTTACTTACGATCGAGGGAGCTCTGGTGGCTCAGTGGGGAAGGAGCTTTGCTGCTAATGAAGGCAGGGGGTTCGAATCAGCCACTCCTCTCGTAGGTGTTAGGTATTCAGGCACTCTGAATGCTTGCTGAGTGTCTGCTGAGAGAATGAATGAATGAGTGCGTGGATAGATTTCTTTGTCTTTCTTTCTCTGATAACCTTTATAGGGAGAGTCATGTTAATTTAGAGATATTCCAGTGTTGTTAAGATACTCTCTACCAGGTCAAAATGTCTAAAGAGGACACATTTAGCTAATGTCGTATATTCAGTGGAACAACATGCCTCTGGAAAATCTATGAACTTTGATAAATGATGATCGTTATAGAAAGGCTTCAGGCCTTTTGTTCATAGGGTCGCTATGAGTCTTGCTCGACTCAACAGCAATCAACAAACAACATTCAGTGGAAAATTAAATCCAATATCCAAACCCACAGCCATCCATCCAGTTGATCTAAACACATAACAGCCCACCGCCTGGTTTCTGAGGCTGTAAATGTTTATGGCGGAAGCAGCCCATCTTTTCTTCTGCAGAGCGCCTGGTGGATTTGAACTGACAGCCTTTTGGTTTACAGCCCAACATGTTATGCACAGCTCTTAGAATGGTTGGAGACTCTAGGCAAGCAGCTGCAGACCAACTCAACTTCCTTTATTGTGTCTTTTATTCACAGAAAGCACATCAAACAAAAGGCAGAGTAGTCGCAACCCACGGTAGCCAGTGAGAGAAGGACGTGTGTTTTGAGGGTCACTTCAAATTGATGAACCTCTCTGTCTTGGATGATTGCAGTTGTTAGATAGGGATTAAAAATGAGGAAACCCTATATTTCATCAACTTCACAATCTACCCCTCAGGGTAAGGAAAGTTTCCACCTGGCGAAAGTTGAAAATTGTAAATGAACACTCTCAGATTTATCAATTTCATACTGTTTTATCTTTGTGAAATCTTCCTGTAGCCAGTGACCAAGGACGCTCTGCAGTATTATTCATCCTTCTCAGACAGACACGAGTCCAGGCAAAAAGGGCATGTCCTCAGTGACGTAAAAAAATTATTACACATTTAAATGTCAGCAGTGTACAGTGTAGTGCTAGTCTAGCTGTTTAATGCAGAACTTTCACATTTCTAGCTTTATGCCGAGGGCAGTTTTTACTGTTTTTCTCTCTGCATTTTTGGGTGCATTTTCAAATGCAGTAACAGGACAATTTAAATGGCTGATTGTTAACTTTACATGGGAGGATATGTTTGCATGTTTTAAACTCATAAAAAGGCAGTTGTTGATTAACAAATAAGACTTGCTCAGTTTATTTTCTGTGTGTCTTGTTCCTGAGTCTCTGTCTTTGTTATCACCACACCCTAGTTTGGACGCTCGTCCTGTATTGTGCAGCATTTTGCAACTTCCTGACAAGTCTCTGTTTCTCCATCCTGTGCCTCAGAACTCTGACCATCTCTAAGAGCTTAACGAGATAGTGAGGGATCAGTGGCAGAATCATCTCCTTCTACGCACGAGACCCAGTTCGACTGCTGGCCGGTGCCTGTGATGCAAAGCTACCATAATCTGTCTGGCAGCTTCTAAAAATCAGCAGAGAAAAGTCACTGGATCACAGCGGTCTCATCCTAACCAGTCGTGGGGGTAAAGTTGGTGTTGGTGTTAGGTGCCGTCCAGTCAGCTGTGACTTGTGGTGACCTTACAAACAACGCCGGATGGAGACCTTGCCCTGGCCTGTGTATCGTCATCACCTCCACCTGCCCAAGCCCGTGGCTGGAATCACTGAATCAGTCCAGTTCATTGAAGGGCATTCTCTCTTTTGCTGACCCCCAACTTTACCCAGCAGGATACTTGTTTTCCAAGGACCAAGTCCTCTTGACCACATGTCCAAAGTATGAGAGGAATTTCACCATCCTTGCCTCTAAGGAGCACCCTGGTTGCACATTTTGTACATATGTTTGTTCTTTTGGCTGTCAATGAAATACTCACTACTCTTTACCAGAACTTCTGGGAGAGAATTTGGACAGAAGCTAATGCCGCCATTAATAACATATACCTTGGTCTATCTATAGCTTTCAGTCAGTCGACACACTCATTTTGATGTTGGCCTTTAATCTCCCCATGAGAATACACTTATTTTATGCTGTCTTTCTGGTAGCTTCTATTCTCTTCTTTTCTCCCTCTGTACCTCCTCTTCCCCTGTCACTTTCCCTAATAACTGCAAAACTCCCTCCTGCTTTCTTGGTCATCCTTAATCTTGACTCATGCTCATTCTTCTAGAATGTTCTCTGCCTCCCCATTTCCTTTGCTTCTCACTTGTATAGGGCCCACTCTTAGGAGATCTTCCCTCAGACCATCCAGTCCCCTCTTCTCCCATTCTCATCCCTTAAAGTCTCCTCACTTTCCCCACTACCCCCTGCGCCTCTCTGTCGTGGTGTGGTTGAGCGCCATGATGGTTTTCTGATCTACCACTCTGGACTGCAAATTCTCAGGAGCAGGGACTGGCACAGGCAGGATGAATTTAGTGTCTGGCCTCAGCCTGCTGACCAGTTGAAGGAGACTGAGTTCCTGGGCATCCAGCTCGTTCACACAAACCAACTCAACAGAGTGCTTTCCAGTCACTGTCAGTGGTGTAATCCAAATATGTTTACATAACGAAATAGTATTTGTTTCCAAACTACTACTGTGGGCTCTCAGAAATCATCTGGTGTTTTGAGTCTGGCTGTCATGTCGCCAGAAAGAACTGGTTTGTTTTTGTTTTTTTTTTTTTAAATTGAGTTGACTAGATTTGAGAAATCAGATTTTCACCACACATGCCACATTTTCCACATACCAGACATCTTGG
Source organism: Elephantulus edwardii (assembly GCF_000299155.1). Lineage (NCBI taxonomy): Eukaryota > Metazoa > Chordata > Mammalia > Macroscelidea > Macroscelididae > Elephantulus > Elephantulus edwardii. The sequence goes on from NW_006399785.1 coordinate 671,879, forward strand.
AACCAGGCCCAGCTGAAGTCCTTTCAATTTCCCCAACCTGTTCTTCTGCCTCGTCATGCTTCCCGCTTTCATTCCTGTCCTTCTTTTAATACCCCGAGTCTCATCTCTGCTTGGTTAACCCCCTGCTCCACTCCCTCCAAGGTTCACTTGATGCTGTCTTTCTTCTCCTCCTCAGACAGGATTAATTAATTCCATCTTGGAGAAGAAGGTGTTGCCAGAGTACCCCTTGGCGGCAAACATGATGAAACTTGGTCTCACATACTTTGAGCATGTTGCTAGGGGAGATTATTGCTTGAAGACTGACATCATGCTTGGAAAGGTGAAGGGATGGCGAAGGAAAGGAAGACCCAAGTGGATTGACATCGTGACTGCAACAATGGGCTTGAGTGTGTCAGAGATTGTGAGGATAGAACAGGACAGGGTTCAGATCTGTTGTTCATAGAGTTGCCATGACTCAACAGAATCTAATGACACCACAGCTTAAGGGTGAGTTGAGTTGTAATGAGAGTCTCAGTGGTATGGTGACTTACAATGTGTTCCCTATAGACACCACCAGATTCATGTCCAGCTCCTCTACTTAGCAGCTGTGCAAAGTTAAGCACATGCCTTAACCTCTCTGAATTTTAGCTCATTGGTCATGGTCTGGAATTACACTCAAAGGGTTGTCTAGAGAATTAAACGAGGTAATTATATAGATATTTTACAGTACTGTCTGGCTGAGAGAAAGTACCCTTTCTCACACTGTTAGCTCTATTATTATTACTGCTTTTGTTATGTCTCCATTGCTAGATTGTGAATATTCAAGGGCCGGGACCATGGCTTATTTAGGAGTGTTTCTCCAGGCTGTGCACAGTGCCATGAACAGAGTAAACATCCAATCAATGTTGCTGAATCAAATTAACAGCCAACCTTCATTAGCAAAGAAAGTCAGTGCAAAAATTAATTCTCAAGGCAAGCATAATCTGTTCATTTTCGGTAGTGAGAAAATGAAAACCGAAATGGTATACAGTTAATAACTAATTATACTCTCTAAAATCATTAGCATGCATCATATTATCAACATTTAAAATCGAAGACTTGCGAGGAATGAAACGTGGATAAATTAGGATTGTTTCTGTCAGGTGACCCTTTGACACAGTCTGCTTTTTGTATTTGAATTCTGTGGACAGTAGCAATTAGGATTTTTAAAAAATTTCAGCTGAAAAAAAAATTCAGCTCATTAATTACACAGTGGAGGAAGTCCAAATTGGATCATAAGAAAACGTGTTATCATCCAGCAGAAGTTCTTCAGTTCACATCTATTATGCGACTTAACATTTTCTTCTTCATTTAATGCTATTATAAATGGAGAATAAGACATGAATTTAACTGTTGTCTTAATCAGAGCCCAGAAACAACATTCATTCCATAGATGTGCCTGATTGATAAATGTGTAGTATTAACATCAATCCTAACACAGACTTGTTCACATTAGAACATGATGAGGCTGTAGACTGTTGTTGAAAGGTCAGCTACTTTATTTATCCTCACACTCATAGTCCTCTATGTGAATGGTGGTGGTTGTTGTTAAGTGCCGTAGAGTCATAGGTGACTCATAGTGATGCTATGAATGAAAGACCTGAACACTTGTCTAACTTTCTTCATTTCTCCAAGTTCATAGAGTTTCCAGAGGTAAGCTATTTCGGAAGTGGATTCCACCCCTGCTTCCCTGCTTATTTTAATTGGGGAGCTCTACCAAACAGTTAAATAAGAGGCCAAATAAATCAACCCACACCCAATGATGAGCAAACGTTGCACCTTAATCCTCACCAGAACCCAAAAACAAACCTCTCTAGAACCTGGCTGCTCCGGATGACTCCCATCCTGGATGCCAGCCCCATGCCATTGACCAAATGCATTTTTAAATAGGAGGCCAAACAAAATCCACTCACGCCCAATGGTAAGCAAACATTCCACTCTAATCCTCACCGGAACCAGAAAACAGATCTCTGTAGAATCTGGCTGTTCTAGATGACTTTCAGCCTGTATGTTTCAATATAATAATAAAAACAGCACTCAGAGTTCTGGAGCATCTTGGGTTTCTTGTGGTGATGGTTCTATTCAGTCCTCTAGCCATTTATGAAAACGATGGTTGTTATTGAGGGCTGTCCAGTCAATTCAGATGCATAGTGACTATTGTGTTTGACCTATTTGTTGAGCAAATAATTTGAGAAGAGCTGGACTATATGAAGAAAACTGTGATGCCAGGATTGGAGGAAAACTCATCAACAACCTTTTATATGTAGATGTCACAACCTTGCTAACCTTTCTTGCCGAAAGTGAAGAGAACTTGCAGCCCTTGCTGTACAAGCTCAAGATTGCACCCTTCAGTGTGGATTACCCATCAGTAGCAAGAACCCAAATCCCTCATAACCTGACCAACAGGTCATGCTAAATGCACAAACAATTGATTTCATTGTACTTAGACTCACAAACACCACCAAAGGAATCAGCAGTCAAGAAAACAAAGGGCATATTGAAATGGGCAGATCTGCTGTCAGGGATCTCTTTAAAGTTCTAAAGAGCAAGGATAACAGTTTTAAGAGTGAGGTGTATATTACCTAGGCCATGGTGTTTTCAGTTGACTCATAGGCAGGTGAAAGATTTTGTTGTTGTCATGTGCCAACAAGTCACCTGCGACTCATAGAAGCCCTATATACAACATCTCTGAAGCTTGCCCTGACCTGAGCCAGTCTCACTGACTCTGACATACCTACCCTCCTTACCCCATATACTGTATCAATCCATTTCGTCTGGAGTACTTCCACTCCTGCACTGTCCCTCCACCCTTCCGAGCATGATGTCCTTTTCCATGGACCGGTCCCTGCTGCCCATATGCTTAAAGTATGTGAGACAGAGCTTCATAATCCTAGCTTCTACGTAGAAACTTGGTTTCACTCTCTCCAAGACAGACTGACTTGTTCTTTTTGGCAGTCTGTGGTATGTTCAAGACTTTTCCAGCATCAAAACTTAAGACATCAATTCTTCTGTCATCCTTAGTCATTGTCCAACTTTCTGATCCATAGCAACTAATGACAAAGACCATGGCCTGAATCAGATACACCTTAGTCTCTAGATTGACATCATTGCTTCCCGGTACTCTGGAAAGGTCCCTGATGGCAGATTTTCTCAATGCAATCCATCTTTTGATTTCTTGACTGCTGATGCCAAGAGTATTGATTGTGGAGCTAAGCAAGCTGTAATAGTTAACAATCTCAGTCTCTTCTCTGTTGATCATGGTGCTGTCAGTTGGCCTAGTGGTGAGAATCTTTGTCTTCTTGATGTTGCGCTTTAGTTCTCGACCTTCTTCAGCAAGCGCTTCAGGTCTTCTTCAGTTTCAGCAAGCAGGGTTGTATCATCTGTACACCATAGGTTGTTGATGAGTCTTCCTCCAATCCTGAAGCCAGATTTCTCCTCATAAAGCCCTGATTCCCGAATGATCTGTCCTTTATACAGATTGTAAAGGTATGGAGACAGTTAGACAATGAGTAAGTAACACTGAAGAAAAATTGATGTCTTTGAATGATGTTGCTATAATATCCCATTGAGTTGGAACTGACTTATAGCTGACCATCCAGTGAATTTTAAGAGCATTAAATTACATGGGAGAATATTGCCCATCTTTCTCCCTTGGAGCAACTGGTGGATTCTAACTTCATGCCTTTGCTTTTGACAGCACAGCTTCTTACCTCTAAGCCACCAGAGCTCCCTGAATTCAAATTAATGATGTCAGTAAATATATCATAGACTGCCAAAAGACTAAACAAATCTGTCTTGGAAGAAGTGAAACCAGAGTGACCGTTTGAAGCAAGGATGATGGGACCAGTCCAGTCCCAGGGAAAGGGGATCATGCCTGTGAAAGTAGACATTCTCAAGGGTGCTCTGGTGGCAAGAAGCTGCACTGCAATCTCAATCCCAAAGGTACGCTGTTCGAATCCACCAGATGTTCTGCTGGAGAAGAAGGGACAATCTCCTTCTGTACCGGTCAGAGCCAGTTTGACAGTACACACACACACACAAATAATAAAATATTAAGAAAAAAGATAGTCGACATTCTCCTATAGAGAGGAAGACCCTGAGAGATGGATTGACACAGTGATTGAATCAAAGCACTCCAGCAGAGCAGAGATTGTGATGTTAACACAGGAGCGAGCACAGTTTAGTTCTTTTGTAGCTAGGGTTCTTATAAGTTTGATTAGATTTGTTAACACCTAACCACCACAACAACAGCAACCACTGATCTTTACGGAAGCAGCTCGATCTCTTTCCCAAGGAGCCCCTGAGTGTGTTTGAACCTCTGACCAACTTGTCAGTTCACAGCCAGTTTCACAGTTTGCATCAGATAAAAGCCTTAGGTTCTCTTTTCCTATGAGGTTCCTTAGACAAACCATCAGCTGTGTTTCTCCTGTGAGGCTGACAGAGGTTAAAGGGATCACCCATTGGCAACCAGCTAGTAAATAGTGAAGCTGTGAGCTTCTGATTTCCGTCCCCTTGGTCTTCCTCCATGGGTTCCGACCTTTCAATAATAGAATCAGAAACCAAAGTTCTCTCTTTCCCAGAAGTCTTTAAGAGAGTCCTGTAATGTTTTCGGCATAACTTGTATCTTTACATCTCTTTCAGTGGCTGTAATCTGTGCATTTAAAAATAAATATGTGGTTAAATGAAATCATAAACATTGTGTTCATTGCCTGCAAGCCAAGTGGTGAAAGATATAATCATGATGAATTTAACAAATTAAATAAGTGTTTGGCGGTGATTTCTTTTATTAGATTTACAGTTTCTCCATAAATAATGATCAGCCGTTCTTTTAAATAAATTAAATCTATATTACAGTGTTTCTGCAGTGTCTAAGCATTATTGATACTGCTCAAGCTGGCTTTTCCAGTGCCACTGGCCACTCCCTCCCATCCGAGGGAATTGATAATGATTATTTGGTATGCTGTTTCTTACTGGAAAAAGACTTTGAAGTATGTTTCAGTAACCATAATGTATACTGGCTTGTAGATTAAAGCTTTCAGGACTTAAAATACATTCACGTTGTTGTTGTTATGTGCCATCAAGTCGCTTTCGACTCATAGTGACCCTGTGTACAACAGCCCTAACCCCTGCTCTGTCCTGTGCCAATCTCATTGTCTCTGACACACTTACCCCCGTTACCCCAGTCACCAAATCAGTTCATCTCATCAAGGGTCTTCCTTTCCTTCCATCCTCTCAAGCATGACGTCCCTTTCTGAGGAAAGTATGTCAAATGAAGTTTCAGAATCCTAGCTTCCAAGGAACAGCCTGGTTTCACCCTCTCTAGGGTGAGCCTGCTTGTTTTCTTAGCAGTCTATGGTATATTCAAGACTCTTCTCCAACACCACAGCTCAAAGGCATCAATTCTCCTTCTATCCTCCCTAATCATTGTCTAGCTCTCTGATGCATAGCAGGTGATTGCAAAGACCATGGCCTGTATTAGACACACCTTAATCTCCAGACTGACATCATTGTTCTTCAGTATTTTGGAAAGGCCTCTGACAACAGACTTCCATGTACCCTAGTGTGTTTTTCTTTCTCTCTCTCTCTCTCTCTGTGTTTACTACTTTATGGGTTTTTCTCTTTCACTCTTTGCTTGTTACAAGTTTAAACGTTAGTAGGGAATCTTTTTTGACTTCTGGAATTTATAAGCACTTTTGTTTCAGCTATCTTTTAAAAAATATTTACTATTGTTGTCAGGTGGTGTTGAGTCATCCACAGCTGTGGACAGCAGGGAAGAGTCTTCCCGTCTCCGTGGCACCCTCACTGTGTCAGTTCATCTTGTTAGTGTCTTCATCTTCCGCTGGCCCTCTGCATTCCCCAGCATGATTCCTTTTTCCAAGGTCTGGCCCTTCCTGACAACGTGCCTGAAGTATGTGAGACAAACTTTCATCATCCTTGCCTCTAAAGGAGAACCCTAGTTGCGCTGATCAAAACCAGATTGGTTTATTCTAAAGCATTTTATGGGGGAGTCTTTGCCAATACCACAATTCAGAGAAAATGGAATGTTTTTTTTTTTTTTAAAAAAAAAGGAATTGTCTGATGTATTATCTTAGATGTCTCTGGTTGACCCTGATGGTTATCACCTGGAAGGTTCAAGGCCATCCAGAGGAGCCTTGGGAGACCCGCCTGGAAATCAGCTTCTGAAAGCTAACAGATCTGCACGACTCAAACTCAGTGCCTCTGCACGACTTAGTCAATGCCGTGGAGTCAGTCCTGACCTATAGAAATGCTCCATCACCTCTCTAGGCTGTGAAGTCCAGCAGGGGGAGCCTGCCTGCCCTTCTCCTCAAGAGCTTTGGGTGGATTCGAACCTCTGAGGGGCACAGCCTTTGATTAAGCAGCATAGCTCACCGCTGACGACATCACAGCCTTGAACAATCTGTGGAGGGGTTGAGCTGTGCACACCAGCCAGCGTTTGGCTGCAGTCATTTCTCCCTTTTCTTGAGAGCTACACATTTTTTTTCTGCAAATAATTTTGTTCCCACTGTAAAATGAACTTGTGAATAGTATAATATTTTTAATGGCTTTCTTGTCAAAAGTCTGTTCTGCAGAGCATCATCCATTGGCCTTTTAAACTCTTTGAGAGGCAGTCTGCCGGGGTTTCCCCCTCTTTGCATGCCTCATTATAAACTTCAGAGAAATCCACGTATTTAATAGGAACTTTGCTGGATTAGCAGATGCACTTCCCAGAATCTTTGTCTTCTGTCAGGTTGCATTTGTGAGAGAGAAGAGAAACCTCTTTGTGAATTTTCTTAGGGGAAAATATTTCTCCTAAATATTTTCTTGGCACCTTCAATTTTAAAGTCATATTCAAATTACTAGTATTCACACTTGCACAATACTTTCATTCAACCCGTATTTGTGGACAGCTGCTGCATTCTGCCTTGTTATAAACACAGTACAGCAGGGAAATGGAATTTATAAGCTAATTCTTGGCTTAAGCAGAATTGTCATTTTTTTTTAAAAAGAAAATATGCCAACTTTTATTGACTTTATAGAAATACTGAAATGCTTAGCTGCGCCTGCAGGCTGATGGCTAGTGTATTGTGCATCGGTTTATGCTGGAAGGTATGAGAGCCTCTTACATTTTGAGGAAGGACACTCATGGAACGCTTGGGGATCTTAGGGCTTTCTTTTCATCCCACGTGGGTGTCAGTGGAAGGGACTTGCCTGATGAATTGGGGGGTGTCTGGCTCAAAGTCCCCCAGCATTTGTGTATGCTGGAATTGAAAAATGTTGCAATGTGTGGCTACACTTCCAGGCTTGATGGCTAGTGTGCCGGAATCTGTTTATGCTGTAAGGTTTGATGGCCTCTTGCGTCTTGAGGAGGGACGCGCTTGTAATGCTCGAGGCTCTTGAGGCTTGATTTTCATCCCAAGTGGGTGTCAGCAGATGGGACTTGCCAGATGAATGGGGGGGGGGTGTCTCTGGCTCATAGTCCACCAGCATTTGGGTGTGCCAAAATTTAAAAACGCTGATGTGTCAAATGCGATAGTGTTTACCCATCGTGGACACTGTTTGGTGGAGCTCCCGATTCAAACAAGCTTGGAAGCAGGAGTGGCATCCACTTCCAAAATAACTTGCCTCCAGAAACTCCATTAAAGTGGTGAAACAATGGAAGTTATACAGGTGTTCAGGTCTTTTGTTCATAGGGTAGCTATGAGTTGACTATGACTCGACGACATTTAACAACAACAACAACAGAGACATTTAGCTAAATGACAGTTTCTGCCAATTGCAGGAGCCAGGAACCAGTAATGTGAGACGTGAGATGTCCTTAGATGGCCCTCAAGTCAACCCCAATCATAGCGACGCTGTGACCGAAGGATCTGAACCTAGCCCTATTCCTGTGTCCTCCTCATCGTCTCTAATACACTGGAGGCCATTATTAGACTCACTGCCTGAATCCACCTCATTGAGGGCCTCCCTCTCTATTGCTGACCCTCTGTCTTTCCAAGCCTGACGTCTTGTCAAAGAGGATCAGTATGACGCAGGATAGAACAGTGTTCAGATCTGTTGTTCAGAGGGTTGAGTAAGTGGTACCTGTCTCAGTAGCACCTAATAATAAGTACGAGCTTATGTAAACTAATGACTCTGTTAAAGACCCTATTTTCAAGCAAGATTATGTTCACAAGTATGAGGGTTAGGACTTCAGTAAATCTTTCTTGGGGGAATGCAATTCAATGCATGATAAGGACAGTATGTTATCTTCAATGTTTTATGCTTTTTAAAAAAGATGGAACAAATAGGACCAATTATAAACAATTATAATCTGACTGTTGTTGTTATGTGTCATCTAGTCACATATGACTCATAGCAAACCCATGTACAATAGCCCTGAACCCTGCTCTATCCTGTGCCAACTTTACTGTCTCTGACACACCTACCCTCATTACCCAAGTCACTGAATTAATCCATCTCTCTGGTTGTCTTCTGCTCTTTCTCTGTCCTTCCACCCTTCCAAGTCTGATGTCACTCTCGAAGGACTGATCCCTCCTTGTAGCATGTCCAAAGTATGTCAGACAAAGCCTCAGAATCCTTGTCTCCAAGGAGCAGCCTGGTTTAACTCTCTCCCGGACGAACCTATGTCTTCTCTTAGCAGTCCATGGTATATTCAGTACTCTTCTCCAGCACCACAGCTCAAAGGCATCAATTCTCTTTCTATCACTCCTAGTAATATGGTTATCAATTGTAAAAATTAAATTCTATTTGTACCAATTTAAGGGGGGAAAAAACACCAAAAGAACCATCACAAACCACTTCCTTGTGAGGGCAGGGTGCGCAGTCCTGAATGTGTCCACAAGAGGCTGCAAAACCCTAGAATGAAACATACAGGCTCCAGCTTTTGTGTTTAAACAGCTCATAGCTGACACTTTGGCAGGTTTTCACACAAGCAGGTTTTCAGGGGCTGGAAATCACACGAGGGGAAAATGCTCATCTTTCTCCTTTGGGGCTGGTGACAGATTCAAACTGCCAAAGAGGCACTGCCTTTGGATTAGCAGTGCAGCTTCCTACAGACTGCACCACCAAAGGCAGTATGTGTAAACCCTAAGCCAAACCCAGCCATGACACTGGTTCTGATTCATAGCGACCTCTATAGGACAGGGTGGAACCACCCCCAAAGCTTCCCAGGCTGTGGTCTTTGTAGAGCCTACCTCAGTGCTGCATCGCTTTCCAGAACTCCTGGTGGCTTTGAACCGTCCACTTTCCAGTTAGCAGCTGAATGCTTAACCACCACCTCACATGACAGAATCTAGTGCAGCATTGCATCAGGGGATGTTTTATGTGCAGATGCCACACACAGGGATCAAGCTCTTGTTAGCTGCCATCAAGTTGGCCCTCAACTCCTGAGCATCCCACGCACAAGGGAAGGACCAGCTGCCTGGCCCAGCACCATCCTTCTGCCTGCTGTGGCTTGGACCCTTTAAGATCTATAGGGTTCATTGACTGCCTTTTGGAAGTAGGTTGCCAGGCCTTTCTTTCTAGTTCATGTTCTTGTGAAAGCTCTGTGGAAATCTCTTCAAGCGTCGGAGCAAAACACAAGCTTCTGCTGACAACAGATAATGGTAGCTACTCGCGTTGTTGTTAGATGTTGTCGAGTTGAGTATGACTCGTAGCGACCCTGTGAACAACAGCTCTGAACTCTGTCCTATCCTGTGCCATTGTCACACTCCCTGAGACACTAGAGCCCGTTGCAGCAGTCACCGTGTCAGTCCACCTGGTTTAAGCTCAAGCTTTTGAGTTTGCATAACTCTTAGCCTTGGGATTAGCAGCACAGCTCACCATAGCTGACCCTACAGTGGGGTTTTTAAGTGACCCATCCTTCTCCCACAGAGCAGCTGGTGGGTTCAAACCGCTTCCCTTTGCACTGGCAGTGCAATTCTTTACCACTAAGCCACCAGAGCTGCCTAGCAATTCAGTTGTAGTTAGTCTGCATGTAAGGAGCCCTCCTGATGTAGCTTATAACAGGCCAGGTGGTCAGTCTCTTCCTGCAAAGGTTTGGATACATAAAGAAGGGTCACCATTAGCAGGACTCAATTCAACAGCCGTGGGTTGTTTGTTAAATCTTGGAGAACCAAGACACCAATTAAATTGCAGTAACGTGATCAGATTTGTATGTGGAGAATTTCTGTTGAAATGAAAATTGGATTGGAGGGAGAGCGAGCGGCTTGGTGATGGATGTGTTTTTCAGATGGGGATTTTTAAGATAATTATTTGCCTTGGTGTTGGTTTTGGGTTTGGGTTTTTTTTTTTTCTTTAAAGGTTTTTCTATTTTTTTTTTTTTCAAATTGAATGCTGTTCATTTATAATACAAACTTTCCTAATACAAAAGTCTGAAAGGCATTGACCGGCCACCCTGCATTTTCACTTGTTACTGTTGACTGCAGTAAAACATTTTCTTTCTTTCTTAATGTGTTTCTTAGCCGTAGGGGAACTTTGGAACAATAAGAGTTTGTTGACTCTAAACTTCTATTATGTTTGTACATTTTCTTCCTTTCTCTGCTGTTGTGTTTTGCATCTCTCTTAAATCACCTCAGAGTTCCACAGGCTTCGATTAATTATACTCCTTTTTGGAGGGCCCCGTCCTTGGAGGAAGCGATCATGCTGGAAAAGGAAGGGTCAGAGAAAGAGCAGAAGACCCTTCACAGGATGGAGTGACACAGTGGTTATAGCAGTGGTCTCAAGCGTAGGATGCGTGGTTGTGACAGTGGCACAGGGTAGCACATGGGTCAGATCTCACAGGATCTCTGTGAGTCGTAAGCGGCTTGACAGTATATAACCCCACCGACCGCTCGCACTCTTACCTTAGATTGCCATTTTGAAATGCCTGAGAAGTAGTGTCATCTGCTTCAACAATATCAACCATTTAGGGAAGATGAATGCTATCCTCTGAAATAATTGCTACTTTGCCTCTTTAACTCTTAGCGATGGGGATTTAATTTCTGTTTACTCAAACTTCTTTCCATGTTTGGCTATTTTTTTTCCTAAAAAAAAACCATTTAAATTTTTTCTTTATATTGTGATTTTTAACAAACATTTACAAGAAAGTTGGATTTTCATTCATTCATTGTTGCACATTTTTCTGACCCAACTATTCCACTACTGGGAATTTACCCTCAAGAAACCATAACCACCACCCAAGCAGATATATGCACACCCACGTTTATTTCAGCTTTGTTTGCAATAACAAAGAGCTGGAAACAACCCAAGTGCCCATCAACAAACAAATGGATAGAGAAGCTCTGGTATATTCACTCAGTGGAGTGAATACAGCATTGAAAAACAAGGAACTCATGAAATATTATGCAAGATGGATGACCCTGGGGGGCATTATACTGAGTAAAATATCAGTCAAAAAAGAACAAATATTGCATAGGGCCACTGTTGTAAAATGGGACTGACATTGGGGTTGATGGAAGACAGAGAAAGAGGGGAGGAATGATGCGGGAGAGATCTGTTTAAAACGGATATATGATCGGGTATTACTGTCATGACAGGAGTCCAGGATGAAGGCTACATAGTGGAGTGAACTTGGGGAGAGGGATTGCATAACAATGAAAGAGTTTTTCTTTTACTTTTTAAGGAGAAGAGTGAACTGTGGGGGGAAAGGGTGGGCAGGGAGAAAAGTGCACCAGTGAATGATTGGAAACCTTAAGTCTCTGTAAACTTTCATTAAAATTAATTTTAAAAATACTAAGTCATTGTTGTATCGTTTCCTCTTTACCCCTCTCTTCCCTTTCCCCAGTCCACATTGCAATGCGGACTAGAATTACCTCTTATTCTAGACTGTTGTCATATGTCTAATACCGAATCATATATATTCCTTTTCCTAATCTGTTCCAATGTAGTGTTCATTATCTATCCACTATTTTCTTAGTGTCCTCCTAACCCCCATGTCAGTCCTATTGTATAACAGTGGTATTATGCAGTATTTGTCTTTTTGTGACTGAGATATTTCACTCTGCATCATGTCCTCCAGGGTCCCCCCATGTTGTATAATGTTTTACAAATTCTTTGTTTTTTCAGCACTATGTACTATTTCTTTGTGTGAAGATACCCTAGTTTTTCTATCCGCTCTTTTGTTGATGGACAGTTAATTGAGTTGCTTTAGTCATGTTTGGCTCTTCTGAGAGTTCAGAAATGCCCCTAGACTGATAACCAGTGTTTTGTTTTAAATGTATTAACTCTTCAATTTTATGTTTCAGCTGCAGAGTTGTATGTTTTATCTGCTAACTTGAACTGCTCTTGGGGTTTTGACAGAATGTCTTCTGATCATTATCAAAAAGCTTCCTATAGAGAATGTTCTGGCTTGTTCTGACTCTATGCCTTCTCTTTTTGTTGTTGTTTTTTTCCAGAATACTGTTGTTGAAGCTTCTATCCAGCTCCCTCCATCCCTTTTCTCACCAAAGCAGAAAAGAGAAGTCAGACCCACGGATGACTCCCTGTACAAGCTCCAGCTCATCGCGTTCCGAAATGGCAAGCTCTTCCCGGCCACCGGCAACTCCACCAAGCTGGCCGATGATGGGAAACGGCGAACGGTGGTCAGCCCTGTAATTCTCACTAAAATAGGTCTGTCTGGGGCCCGCCTCTTCCTGTGGTTAACGGGGAGCAGTGTGACTTGATAACCCCGTGGTCCCCAGAATGCTCCTGCTTTGTTCCTGTTCACTCACACGAGCCCCTGGTGGACCAGGTTAGGGCTCAGCCTCAGTTTGTGGGTAAACGGATGTAATTGGTTATGACATTTGGTTCAGAGCTACTGTCCTTCCGCTTCTCTCCAGATGGTGTCAACGTCAACACGCAGCACGTTCCCGTTAATGTGACTCTCCGTCGCATCGCACATGGGGCAGATGCTGTCGCAGCCCAGTGGGACTTCGATCTGCTGAATGGACAAGGAGGCTGGAAGTCAGATGGCTGCCGTATCCTCTACTCTGACGAAAACATCACCACCATCCAGTGCTATTCCCTCAGTAACTATGCCGTTCTAATGGTAAGGCAGTTGTTGGCTTTATGCATAAACACTTAGCAATCCTATTTTTCCCCCCTGTGCATAAATATTTGAGTATTTTCCTATGCATGTTGTTAATTTACACAACAGCAATGTAAAGTGACAATGAGTATAGGAAAATAATCAAATAGTTATGCACAGGGGCAAAAAAAAATATTCTTACCACTGGATCAATAGGGGCCGTCATGATAGATGGAGAAAAGATTGAAACTGTCAACAACTTCATCTTACTTGGATCCACAGTTCACACTCTCTGAAGCAGTCAAGAAATCAGGAGATGTATTGCACTGGGAAAGACTGTAGTTAGGGACCTCCCCAAATTACTAAGGAGTTATGATGTCAGTTTGAGGACTGTGGTGTTTCTGATTCATGCCATAGTCTTTCCAGTCACGTCTATGCATCTGAGACCTAGACAATGAATAAAGATGACAGAAGAAGACATGATACCTTTGAGCTGTGGTGTTAGAGAATAGCACTGAACATCCCCATGGACGGCCAAAAGAGCAAACCACTGTCTTGGAGAGAGTCCAGCCGGACTGCTCTTTGGAAGAAAGAATGATGAGCTTCATATACTTTGGGCTTGTTGCTAGGAGGGGCTATTCTTGGAGAGGGACATGATGCTCAGAAAGGTAGAGGGTCAGCAAGGGAGAGGAAAACTCTCCACCTGGTAGATTGACATGGTGACTGCGGCAGTGAGTGCTTCAGGTAGTGTGAGGATGGGACAGCATAGGGCAGGGTTCACATCCGTTGTTCATAGGGTAGCTATGGGTCATACTCAACGGCACCCAACAACTAAAACAATTACCTTCAAGATGATGCTCGCCTTTGAGTCTGATTTTAAGAGGAAACTGAGTTTACTACCAAGTAATTCTGGTGGCCTAGTGGTCAGGTGCTGCTCTGCCAACCCAAAGGTTTGGAGTTTGAATCCACCAGCTGCTCTGTAGGAGAAAGATGGGAAGTCTCTGCCTGTGTGTTTTACTGCCTCTGAAACTCACTGGAGAGTCAATTATGACTTGGTTCTGACTTGATGGTACAAAGCAGCAAAAATAACCAAGTAACTTGTCTGAGAGACAATTCAGTGTAGAATTATTTTATTCAGTTTTGCAAGTGAAGCACTTAAGCTTGGAGAGCTCTTGGGCTGTAGTCAGTTCAGCACTCTCAAGCCAGAAGTCGGGATGGATTTCCCCACAGGTCCACGGGGAGTAATGAAGATTTTCCTGCTTTGCCATCTTGTGCCATTTCCCATCCTTGATTGGTAGAAGCTAATGCATCAATGCAGACTTGTCGCGACTAATGAAAACAGACCCAGACTTGTCTCACCTTCACACTGGCTGCTGGATTTGAGCCCAACATTGTAACAAGTCAGTCAGTCCATCTGTGGACGGTCTCTTTTCTTTGGCTACTCTACCAAACATGATGCCATTGTCTAAGGATCTGTCCATCCTGATAACATGTCCAGAGTACCTGAGATCAGGTCCCACCATCCACTTTAAGGAGCCTTCTGGCTACACTTAATCCAAGACTTAGAAGTTTGTTCTTTTTATTGTCTATGGGGTGGTTGTTCTGTGTTCTTCCCAGCACTACAGTTCAAACATCAGGATTCTTCAGTGTCTTTCCACACTAGAGGGCCTTTGATGTAGACCTATTGTGATGTCTTAGCACTTCCACTTAGTCACCTCTCTGAAGTCTGGCTAGGAACAGTTTTTCCTCAATTTTAATGCCAGTCAGTCCAATGTTTTCTCTTACTCTTTTCTTTTTTAAAAAATGTATTTATTAATTTTAATGAAAGTTTACAGAGACTTAGAATTTCTAGTTACTCATTGTTGCACTTTTCTCCCTGCCCACCCCCTTGCCCCAAATCACTCTTCTCATCTAAAAGAAAAAGAAAAACTCTTTCATTGTTATGCAGTCCCTCCCTGTTCCTATGCAGCCTTCACTCTGGACTTCTATAATGACAAGATTACCCATTCATATATCTCTTATCAACAGATCTCTCCCTCATCTGTTTGAAT
>NW_006399785.1:687604-690067 GCF_000299155.1 Elephantulus edwardii
AACAAAACACCTGCAAGATACAGTTCTGCTCGGACCCACCAGGGGCGTCATGTGTTCTAATCTATTGAATGACAACTGCTTAAGGTGGAAGAACATTTCCAGGTTGAAATAATTTTCTCTGGATTTGAATCTAAAACAATGATGTAATGAAAGAGAAATAATATAAATCAAAGTCTAAAATTGTATGCAGTAATTAACTAGGAAAAGTTAGGGTAACTGATTGAAACACAAAATACACAGAAAAGTATTTTATAAGCTTCTCTATTAAATGACATGGTTCAGCACCATGTGAAACTTTTCTTTTACTTAATACGTACCCGTTGAAAGCATCTATTTTTGGATTTCCTAGCTGTTCTTCTAAACTATTTAAATTAGTGTAATCCTTTCCTAGAAGGAATAAGCTATTCTTTTATCTTTTCTACTTTTTAATCTTTTAAGAAATGTAATACACAATTCTTTAAAGCTAAGATACAGTTCTAAGATTTTTTTTTTCTATTTTCAAAAAATAGCTTTTTGCTTTTTCTAAATCTAACTGCACCACCTAGAGGTAGAAAAGTGTAATGCACCTGGAATTGTGGACAAAATTCCGATAACAAGTCCTAACTTAATCCTTGCTGACCCTCCAAAAAGTTTCCAAGGCTGTTAATCACTTAGAAGCTGACTGCCCGTCTTTCTTCCAAGGAACTGCTGGTAGATTCAGACTGACAGGGAGACATGGCCTTTGAGTCAGCAATGCAACTCTGTGTACTTGGCCAACAGAGCTCTCCTCTAGGATTTTTAAACTGGCAACGGAAAAAAAAACCAAAACCCCAAAAGCCTAAAGTTCTTGTCAGTGTTAAGTGCTGATGAGTTGATGCTTACCTCTTAGTGTCCCTGTTTCTGAATGATCAAAACTGTGGCCAATCCTGTGCCAGTACCACAATCTCTGCTGTGCTTAAGCCTATGTTTGCAATATAATTAATTCTTTTCTGTGGTAAATATGTCATTTTAAAACATATGTTGTTGTGTTATCATCAACAAAGCTGATCTTCCGGTGGGTTTTCGGAGGTAATTAATTGCACGGGAGGAGATTGCCTAACCTTCTACCATTTAGCAGCTGGTATATATTCAAACTACATGCTTTTGGGATGTCAATATAGCAGTATTTCCTTGCTCTGTTCTGAGTACTGCCTCTTGGTCCAAGTATAGGTTTCTCATAAGCTCAATCAAATATTCAGGGATTCCTATTATTCTCAGAATCAGCCATAGCTTGTTTTGATCCACACAGTCAAAAGTCTCTGCATAATCAATGAAACACAGATAGACATTCTTCTGGTACTCTCTGCTTTCTGCCAAGACCCATCTAACATTAGCTGTAATACCCCTAGTACCACAGCCTCTTTTAAACCCAGCCTACACAGTATTTTTTTTTTTATTTTAGTGAATGTTTGCGAATCATACTGTGTGTCATTAAGCCATTCATAGACATTTTGTTTTATAGCATAAATGAAAATGCATTCAGGTCCTTCAATACCGTGTCTAATTTATTTTGTGTATTGCTTTCCACTCACTCAGCTTATTTGCCTCTTAGATTTTGCTCCCTTTTGCCTCCCTGTCTTAAAGATAATGGTGGTAATAGTGCAGGTTGTGAGGGCTTTAACTGCTATCTGGGAGAACAGTTTTACTTGAGCACTTGGTAGCCTGGCCTAGTGTCCTTTATGATTGAGTATAACCTTCAGCTCCAGAGATAGACACTTTTTGATGTCTGTAGTTTACCTGTTCTTAACCCTCATATCATTGGAATAAAAAAATGTCTACTTTGTTGTGTCTAGTGCCTTTCCTGTCATTATGTCTCTAAAAATGCGCCTTGATTCTGCACATTCTATCTTTTTGTGCTTTTATTGCAGTGTTATAATTTATTGTATGAGTATGTTACAATGTGTCCATTCTTCTACTGTTGATGTTTATTTCTTTGTTTTAGCAATCCATGTCAGTCCTCTGTCAATACCACAGTTCAAGATAATCAGTTCTTCTTTGGTCTCCTTTGTTCGGTGTCCAGCGTTCAGATGCTTAGGAAGTGGTTGGGAATACCGTGATTTGGGGCAGGTGCACCTTAGTCTTTAAAATGGCATTTTTGCTCTTTAGCACTTTAAAGAGATTCAGGACAGCATATTTGCCCAATGTAACATGTGTTTTTATTATTTTATATATTTATTTATTTATTTGTTCATTTGTTTATTTGTTTATTTACTTACTTACTTTACTGACTGACTGCTATGGTGATAGATTGTAGAGCCAGGCAAGATGAAATCATTGATAATAGTCTTTTCTCCATCATGATGTTATAGCTTTCAATCCAGTTATGAGGACTGTTGCAGACCGAGGGTCCCAAAGAATGGAATAATTTTATAATTATTAATAAAGAGACAAACAGCCAGGAATGTGATAGAGCAGAGAGCATAAAACAGGGGGCCAGCAGTTCTC
>NW_006399785.1:690402-708523 GCF_000299155.1 Elephantulus edwardii
GGTTTTCATATAATATTTGGTATAAAGTTTGGCTTCCCATAGAGGACTTGTGTTTTCTTGCTGCTGAGATGCAGTTCATATTGAAGGCTGTCGTCTTTGGTCTTTTTCAATAAGTGCTCCAGTCACTTTCCACATGTGAGTTCTCTTTTGGAGGACGTGTACCAGGGCGCTCCTGTAAGGCACGGATTCTGAAATTTCCTTTTGCGTTCTTTGAGCATGCTGCTGGGAGGGGCCAGTCCTGGGAGAAAGACATCATACAGATAAAAGTCAAGGGTAAGAGAAAGAGAAGAAGAAGGCCATCAGCAAGATGGATTGATACAGTGACTGCCCCAGTGGTCTTGAGTGTATTTGACAAATTGAAGTTTCTTACAAGCTTGAGATACTGTATTCAGTGTTTTTGCATAGTTGGGTATACTGTTGTTTGATTAGCTCAGAGACGCATATATTGTAACTATTGGTCAAGAACTGTGGTTGGCGGTTTCACTTGCCCTCTTTCTGTCACACAACTAAACTGTTAGGTGCTTGGTGATGGTTCCATTTCATGGCGATTTAATTGCGTTATTCATATAGTTAAATACGTGATGAAGTGTTCTTGAACATTTCTTAAAGACACCCACATAAAAACTCCACAGTGCTTGAGTTGATTTCAACTCATAGTGAATGAATGCTCTAGGACAGAGCAGATGGCCCCATAGAGTTTCCAAAACTTTATGCAAACTTTATGCTTCATGCAAACCTCCTACCTCATCATTCCGCTGAGAAGCGCCAGGTGGATTCCAGTTTTGACTGTACAGTTTGTTTGCCTCTGATGGATTGAAGTGATATTTGAATGCTACCAACTATGGAAAAATGGAAGAAATAAAAAACAAAACCATAAATTCTTAGGGGAAATAATAAGAACGCACTGTGAAGGATTAGTCAGGTGGGAGTTAAGAAGGCCAAGGAATGTCTGCAGGAAATAGCATGAACCGTGAGCCTTTGGGCAAAATGAAGAGTTTTCGGCGTCAGTGTTAGCAAGTTGCTGCAGGAAATCTCTGTTGCTGCGTCCACATCTCTGCCGCAGGAATCATGCCTCCTTCTTCCCTCACAGGATTTGACGGGCTCTGAGCTGTACACCCAGGCGGCCTCTCTCTTGCATCCCGTTGTGTATACCACTGCTGTCATCCTCCTCTTGTGCCTCCTGGCCGTCATCGTCAGCTACATATACCATCACAGGTAAGGAGTTAAGCTGGATGTGCCCCAGTCTCTGCACGTGGCACTGGGGGACCTTACCACAGTGGACTAGGTCAGAGCACTGCTGAGTGCTGTGGTGTCGTCCAGCCCGAGGACTGCTGCTTTAGAACACACCCAAGCTTGCTTCGTTCCGTGCAGTTTGAAACATAGATCAATACATGGGCTGGCCAGTATGTCTTTGAAAGCTTCCCAGTCACTTTGTTATCTTTGGGGGATTTCTGCTGAAGCATAAGTAAGTTATAGGCTGGTGGGCACCTGCTCTTTTTCTTGTGCTGCTGAGAATCTGTAAGAGCACCAAGTGTTTAAAAATAGGAGTGGCCTTGGTAGCGCAGTGGTTAACGCACTTAGTTGCTAACCCAGCAGTTGATACTTTGAACCCTGTTTTCAGGAGGGAGATCTCCAGTCTGCACCAAAAAGATTTACAGCCTTGGAAACCCTGTGAGGCCGTTCTGCTCTGTCACTCAGGCTCACTTTGAGGAGCTCTTACCACTTCGCCAGCAGAGCTCCCTTATTAGCAAGAAATATTAGTTCTCCATAATTATTTATTAATTAAATTCATTATTAATAATTAATTAGTAATTATTTAGTTACTGACTTTTGGGTTGGAGATCCTGGGTCTGCAGAGTGTTAAGCCAATAACTAGAAAGGAATTCAGCTGTCACCCAGAAGCATGTTGGAAGAAAGACCTGGCTGCTACTTCTAGAAAATTAGCCTTAGAAACCTTCTGGAGCGTGATTCTGTTGTGACATGCAGAGATGTGTTACCTAGAGTGGCAGTTAGCAAAAGCTGTGTTTAACTACTGGGTCACTGGCAGTTAAAGTCATTGTTTGCAAAAGAGTTTGGAGGAGTGGGGTATGTGCTGTGGATATTTCAGTGAGGGGAGCACAGGGGAGCAGTGGATGATGTTAGCTTCCCAGCGTTGTTACCTGGAGATGCAAGCCGGTGTCTGAATACCAGACTGTATTTTTTTTTATTTTATTACTTTTTCCTGGTGTGGTGTTTTTAATTTTCTCAATGGCCTTTCTAGGAAAGTGGCATTTACGTGTGGGATGTGGTTTTTGCTAATTGGCAGCAAAACGACAGAAAACTATAGAAATGTTTACCTTTCTAGGAGAAAATGATAAAATAAACGAATTCACTAAACAGAAAACCACGGTACAGAAAACTTTGCGACGATGTGTTTTCCTTTTTAAGCCAGACAGGTAGGACATCTCTTGACATTTAGTTAAATAGTGAAAGGGGATTATGCTTTTCAAAAGAAAAATAAAGAGGAAAACTTGGACATTTATAAAAGGCCAGAAGAAAATGTATAGGGCATTTAGATCGTGTTATCCTAGCTTCTCTAAGAGGAAAATATCCTTTGACACCTTGCAGAATCCTCCAGGAAGCCAGGCAAGTCATCCTGGCATAGAAGACATAAACACAAACTGATGTGCTGCTTGTCATTGAGGCTGGGTTGGGTTTTAGTCAGGGCTGAAGTTCTAGAAAATATCTCGGCTTTTTAATGTCAGGCTAATTGCTTTTTTAAATCTTTTATTGTTATTATTATTATTATTAGTTCTCATGGAAATTTACAGAGCTTTTGGATTTCCATTTATTCATTGTTGTACTTTTCTCCCTACCCACCCCTCACCCCCAGTTCACTCTTCTCTTTGAAAAGTAAAAGAAAAATTCTTTAATTGTTATACATTCTCTCCCCTGAAGTCCACTTCTCTATGCAGCCTTCGTTCTGGACTCATAAGAATTAATACCCAATCATATATCCCTTTTAAAGTTTTCTCGCTCATCTGTTTCAATGCAATATACATTATTTATCTCATCTTTCTCGGTCTCCCCCAACCCTGATGTCAGTCCCTTTTTACAACAGTAGCACCATGCAGTATTTGTCTTTTTTTGACGGAGATATTTCACTCAGGGTGAATGTCCTCCAGGGTCACTCATTTTGAATACTGTTTCATGAGTTCCTTGTTTTTCAATGCAGCGTGGTATTCCATTATGTGAACATACCACAGCTTCTCTATCCATTTGTTTGTTGACAGGCTAATTGTTAAAACAAAGGAGCTCTGATGGCCCAATGGGTAAGTGGTTATGCTATCAACCCAAAGATAAGCAGTACGAATCCACCACTGACTCTGAGAGAGACAGATGGGCTGTCTCCATCCATGCCATTTGGTCTCCAGAAACCTGATGGCACTTAGCTCTGAGTTGACTGAATCAGTGGTAGTGAATGTGAGTTTTTGAATTCTTAAACTTGTGTTGAACGGAAAGAATTTTCCAAGTTCTGTACGTGTACGTATGTGTGATAAGTATAGTTTTAAAATAAAATCTATGAACATGAAACATTTACATGTGCTCTTGCTTGACATTAAGGAGCAGTTCTGGTGACATAATACATAATGGTGCTAACAAAAAGTTCAGTGGCTTGAATCTTCCAACCACTTTGCTGGAGAAAGATTGGCCTCTATAAAGATATCCAGCCTCAGACACCTAATAGAGGTTGAGCTGTGGTGTTGGAGAGGAGCACTGAGCATCCCATGGACGGCCAAGAGAATGAACAGATATGTCTTGGAGAGGGTGCAGCCAGAGTGTCCTTTGGAGACAGGAATGTTGAGGCTTCTCTTAACATACTTTAGACATGTGGCTAGGAGGTGCTATTCCTTGGAGAGGGACATGATGCTGGGAAGAGTGGAGGGTCTGCAAAGGAGAGGAAGACCTTCAACCAGGTGGATTGACACGGTGACTACTGCAACGGGCGCTTGTGTTTCACGAAGTCTGAGAATCATGTAGGATAGAGCAGGGTTCAGATCTTTTGTTCATAGGGTTGCTATGCGTCGTACTTGACTCGAAGGCACCTAACGACAACAATATCAATCAGAAGTGACTTGCAAGTAGTAAGTTTGGTTTCGGTTTGTTGTTGTGAACATGCCGTGGAGTCTTACCAACTCATAGTTGACCCGCCAGCAGATTCCCAGAGGTTGTAAATCCCACAGGAGGAGGTGGCCCTCTTTCTCACCTGGAGCGCTTGCTGGATTTTAACTGCGCGCCTTTGGTCTGGTAACGCAACTCCTTACCCTTCAGCCACCAGAGTTCCTCTTTCTAAATAGTAGATGAATTTAGGGTCCCAGGCGGGTTACCATTTTATGCCTCTTGTGTTGGTACCGCTTTAATATTTCACACCCCCTTTGCTCTGTTTTAACAGTTTGATTCGCATCAGTCTAAAGAGCTGGCATATGCTCGTGAACTTGTGCTTTCACATCTTCCTGACCTGTGTGGTGTTTGTGGGAGGCGTAACCCAAACCAGGAACGTCAGCATCTGCCAGGCCGTAAGTCAGTGCGTGTGGAAGTGGGGGCAATATTTTCATTAGAATTTAATCCTCTGTATTTCATAAACCATGAAAGGAAGAATGTTTCTTTAAAGTTCTTTTCTTAATTAAAAAGTGAAATTAAACGGAGTGTCTTATCACTCAAACACTTTACTAATACACTTCAAAGTTTTTGGGTTTTTTAAAAAATATATTTTTTATTGGCCTTCGTATAATAATTATATTATGTTTCATATTCTTATGTTTTATACACTTCAAGTTTTGAATCATCTCATTAATACTGAATATGTGTTTTCAGAAACTCATTTGTCTTTGGGAATTCCTGAGTTCCTTTTATATCTGCTATAATTATTGTTTTTGTCATGTGCCATTGAGTCGCTTGCAACTCATAGCCCTAAACCCTGCTCTATCCTTTGCCAGTCTCACTGTCTCCTACATGCCTTTCCTCATTACTCCAGTGATGGAATCAATCCATCTCATCAAGGATCTTCCTCTCCTGCGCTGTCCCTCCACCCTCCCAAGCATGATGTTCCTCTCCAAGGACTGGTCCCTCCTCACAACATGTCCAAAGTATGTCAGACGGAGCCTCAGAATCCTTGCCTCCAAGGAGCAGCCTTGGCTTCACCCTCTCCAGGATCACCTTGTTTGTTCTATCAGTCCATGGTATATTCAGTACTCTTCTCCAGTACCACAGCTCAAAAGCATCAACTCTCCTTCTATCATCTCTAGTCTTTGTCGAGCTCTCTGAAGCACAGCAGGTAATGACAAAAGCCATGGCCTGTATCAGGTGCACCTTAGTCTCCAGACTGACATCGTTGTTCCGTAGTACCTTCGAGAGGTCTCTGACAACAGACTTTCCATCACAATTCTTCTTTTAATTTCCTGGCTATTGGTACCAAGAGTGTTGATTGTAGAGCCAAGTAAACTAAAGTTGTCAGCAATCTAAATCTGATGCTGCCAGTTGGCCCAGTGGTGAGAATCTTTGTTGAGCTTCAATCCATGTTGAAGACTGCAGTGCTTGACCTTCTGCAGCAAGCACTTCAGTCCTCCTCAGTTTCAGCAAGCAGGGTTTGTCATCTTTTATAATAGCTGACATTTGAATTCTAAACATATAGAATCGTGACTTTGACTTAATGAAGTAACACCCACTCCTCATTCACCAACACGTTTAGCTTCCAAAGACTGGGTCATTATGTGAAAAATTGGTGTTACATGAGAGTCAGGGCTATGCCCAGCCTTTGTGACTGATGTTGTTTGCCTCACTCCTTCACCCCTGCTGCTCATGGCCCGTGGGGTGTGTGGAGTGGTGGATCTTCACGCCACACTTTCCCCATCACCATAGAGCCCTGGGGTAGTGGTAGTTCTGGGCAGGATTGCACTGAGCCTGGAGTAGCATCATTATCTGTTCTCCCTCAAGGCCCGTTTACAGAACCCCACCACTCACCTTTTTACCTTCCTGCTCTACCAACCCTGGGGTAGCCTGTCAGTGGGGGGCAGTGCTCAGGTCTGTGGGCAGGTGAGACCCAGCCGCTGGGGCCGGGTGGGGACTGTGAGGCTGGCAGAGGGCCATCTTTGGAAGAAGCGACTTTGAAACCTCCACCCACTTCCTTCAGCCCCAGCTCCCACCCTGTCCTGTGACTCAGCTGCCTCTCGCCCTCTACAACGCCTCCTGTGTGAAGTGATGTGTTACAGACTCGGAGGAGCTAGCCATGATCTGGACAACTGCTGGAATGTCTGTATGACTTGCTCTATAAACTGCCCCCGCTGAGATGGGTGCAGACAGCCCAGTAGGAAAATGGACAAGAGCGTGGACAGGGCGCTGCACGGACGGGTGAATGTGGACAACTAATGTGTGTGAGAGTAGGTGTCCAACATTGTTGGTTGTTTATGTAGATACAGAGAGATTAAAACCACAACGGGTGACCATTTATACCTATTCTGTTGGCAAAAATGAAGCCTGATGATGGCACATATTGTTGTGACACCATAGGCTCTTTGATGCTCTGCTGGTGAGAATATTAATGGATATTCTTGGGAAGACAGTTGGCTTTGCTTCCTAAAGTGAATCATTCCCACACTGTCCCTGGGACCCAGCGGTCCCTCTCCTGGGCTCCTACCCTGGAGAGTCACCTTGTCCCCATGTACCAGGGGAGCATGTGCATGTGAATATTCATGAGGACCCTGTGCACAGGAGCTAAACCTGGAAACAGCCCAGATGCCCATCTCTGAGAGAAGCGGCAAATAAACCATGGTGGTGTAGGAGAGTCAGACGCGGGTGAATGCTAACAGTGCATAACAATCCTGGGGAATGCAGAAGGGGAAGAAAAAACTGAGCAAAGCCCCAGCTCTTCCACCGTGACTCCATATTGTATGTTTACAGTGTTTTTGTAAAGATAAAAATAACTAAAACAGCACACATGATGAGACTAAAATACAGTGTTGTGGGTGTGTGCCGTTGCGTTGGAACCAACCCATGGGCAACCCTCCATCAGGTTTTCAGAGGCAGTTAATCGTACAGGAGGAGATTGCCCAGCCTTCTCTCATGGAGCAGCTGGTGGATTAGAACTCTGTGCCTTTTGGGATTTTAAAGAAGCACAGCTTCTTGCCAATAGGCCAATGAATGAAAGAAACCAAAACCCACTGCTAAAAAACTACCCCGTAGGGTTTCCAAAGCTTTCCCTGAGAAGAGCCGGTGGGTTTGAACTGGTGACCTTTTTGTTATCAGCAAAGTGCGTACCCACTTGCACCACCAAGTCTCCTTATAAATTCAGTACAACTGTACATAAAAGTAAACCATGGGGGAGTGATGCTCTCCTTGCGGGAAGGGCTCCCATGTTCATCTGATGTCATTGTCAAGGTCCTGCTGTTGGTTTTGCTGGTAGCAGTCTGGCTGCTTATGTTAGCGGAGTCCACTGG
This sequence comes from Elephantulus edwardii, assembly GCF_000299155.1. NCBI lineage: Eukaryota > Metazoa > Chordata > Mammalia > Macroscelidea > Macroscelididae > Elephantulus > Elephantulus edwardii. Next base: position 697,875 of record NW_006399785.1, read on the forward strand.
GCGTTGTGCTGCTAACCCGAAGCCATGCCTCTTTGCTGATTCGAATCCACCAGCAGCTCTTAGGGAGAAAGATGAGCAGGCTCTTCCCATGTGGATTGTGGGCTCAGAAACACACAGGAGGGTCAGCTGTGAATTGTCATGAAGGTTCACTTCTGCCTCGATGGCAGTAAGCTGAAAGATTTCATTACTGATCACAAGCATCGGAAAGTAATAGAAGAGTAAGCATTTGTCTTATGCTACTAAGGAGTCCTGATGGCATAGTATGGTTAAGCTGCTAACTGCAAGGTCACAAGTTCGAGCTCATCAGCTGCAACAAAGAGGAAGCAGTCTCACCCTGCAGAGATTTACAGCTTGAGAAAGCTGAGGACAGGTTGCTGTGAGTCAGCACTCCTCAGCAGGTGTGTGTACACACACACACACACACACACACATCTTTTATTACATTAATAATAATAAAAACAAGCTATGATTGACCCAATAATTACACTGTGCCATGAACTATGATTTATGTTAATCCTATATTGTACACCAGAGATCTTGTTTAAAATGTACGTGTGTAAGAATTTTTGAGAGGATGGAATGACCCAAGAATGCCAAGCATACAGTAATTGCTTACTAAATCTCAGGGCATGTCATCAGGAGGGAGCCAGTCCTTGGACAAAGATATCAAGCTGGGAATGGTAGAGTGTCAGAGCAAGAGAAGAAACTGCTCAGCATGGTGAACCGACGCAGTGACCATGTAACAACGGACATGAGCATGTCAAAGACAGAGAGGGTGTTCAGAGAAGGTCCCAAAGGGCAGATCTGTGGTTCATGGGATCACTGGGCACTGTGGCCAATTTGACAGCAATTACTGTGACTGTAACTGATGAACAGGGAGCCCAGGTGGCCTGTTGGTAGGAAGCCACATTGCAATACCAGGCAGCTCCTTGGAGGCAAGGATTCTGAAGCACCATCTGACACACTTTGGACATGTTGCGAGGAGGCACTAGTCCTTGGAGAGGGACATCACGCTTGGAAGGGTGGAGGGACAGCAAAAGAGAGGAAGATGAGATGGATTGACTCAGTGACTGGAGTAGTGGGGGAAGATGTGTCAGAGATTATCAGGTTGGTTCAGGATAGAGCAGGGTTGAGAACTGTTGTACATATAGGGTCACTGTGAGTCACAAGCGACTCAATGGCACATAACAACAACAACAACAATTTATTTCTTCATTTTACGCCATCTCAGAACACTGGGAGATCTTTGTTTGGGGCCTGCAGATAAGTCAGATCTCAGATTTGGATGAATTTATAAAAACACTGACAGCTGTGCTGTTGTTCTTGTATTAGTCATTCCACCACTTTGTCACGTGACTGACACCCCCTTATCCTGAGACCCCAGTTCAGTGTATCAGAGATGGAGAAGATGACACAGGCTAGGACAGGATTCAGATCTGTTGTTTGGAGGATCACTGTGAGTTGTATTCCACTCAGCAGCACCTACGAACAACAGTTCAGTGTGACAGTTCTGAGGTCCTGTGCCACAACTCCTCTAGTTAGTCTGTGGTAGTGTTTGCACTTTCATGGTAATGTCTAAGCTGTGTCGTAGACTATTTTTGTGTTCCCTGGTTATTACAATATATACCTGGACTCCTAACTTTGAGGGAAGGAATATACTTGGATTTTATTCACCAGGTCTTGACCCAGTGCTCAGCACAGGGCCTGGACCATAGGAGGTGGTCATCAAACGCTTATTGAATTAGTAAACAGGAGAAATCTCTATAAATTGTAGAAATCACTCTACCCTAGCCAAATTTTTAGTATAGACTCAAGACCTAGTACACAATCATAGTAACCGTCTCCGTTTTATCTAAACATAGACATTGTTCCCATGAATGAGGAATGTTTTCTTTGAGTATATTTCACTGTGGAAATGAATAGAAGAGGCTGTTTTAAAAGTGGTATTTTGTACCTTTCTACAAAGAGAAGGGGAGGAATGACACTGAGTTTTTAGGACCTCGAAAGCAAAAAAAATGCCCATTAGTTCAAGGATTGCAAAAGAATAAGAATGTCAATATGATTCCAAAGAGTCATTTGTGTGTTTCTGATTCAGTCACTATCTACTTCATTTGTCATAAGAATACATTTTTGCAGTAGTCGTCATCAGCTGAGAAGAGGGTTCCCACTGCCGTCAAGTGGACTTGAACTTTTGATGATCCTCCATTGGGTTCACTGACCTCTCAGTTAGCAGATTGACTTGTAACAGTTCACCACCAGAGCTGCTCCACCGGGAGGCTGATAGAATACAGAAGCCATAGCCTACGATTCCAGGCATGAGTAGAGAGGTTCTGATTCTTTGTCTGCCACAGTGCCTGGACGATTAGTCACATCACCTTGAAGCGGCTCAGTGCTTCATCTATAAACTAACAAGGAGCCATAACAAGGAGCCGAGGGCGCCTGAGTGAGCGAGGTGCATGTGCCTGACCACCAGGTGGAGCTGCAGGGCAGCACACACAGGGTGGTCGGCCCGGAGAGACAGAGAAGCGCACAGCCTCCAGCTTGAAGGCATGTTCTGCATGTCATTCTGGGACCCAGTCCTGCTCCTCACCATCACCATCATTGACGTGACGGTGCTCATATTGGTCCTGAGGAACAAGAACTCAAGAAAAAGCTTATCACTTTACAGAACCCTGAAACCAAGTACCCTCTGCCCTGAATTGAAAAAGAGCAAATCAGCCATAACACCAGGGAGTTTCGCTTTGGACTGCCCTCAACAGACCATGTCTTGGGCCTCCCTATAGGTAACTATATTCATCTCATAGCCGAAATTGATGACGATTTTGTGACCAGGACTTATACCCCTGTCTCCTGTGATGACGACCAAGGCTTTGTGGACTTAATTATGAAGATCTACTTCAAAAATGCAGATGACATAACCCTGCTTGCTGAAACTGAGAAGGACCTGAAATGCTTGCTGCAGAGGGTCAAGGACTGCAGGTTTCAGTATGGATTGAAGCTCAATGTCAAGAAGACAAAGATTCTCACCACTGGACCAATTGGCAGCATCAGGATGGATGGTGAAGAGATTGAGATTGTTAACAGCTTTAGTCTGCTTGGCTCCACAGTCAACACTCTTGGTACCAGTAGCCAGGAAATCAAAAAACGTATTGCGATGGGAAAGTCTGCTGTTAGGGACTTCTCCAGGGTACTGAAGAGCAATGGTGTTACTCTGGAGACTAAGGTGCGTCTGATATGGGCTATGGTCTTTGCAATCACTTGTTATGCATCCAAGAGTTGGACAATGACTAAGGACAGAAGGAGAATTGGTGCCTTTGAGCTGTGGTGCCGGAAAAGAGTATTGAATGTACCCTGGACTGCCAAGAGAACAAGCAGATTCATCCTGGAGAGGGTTAAACCAGGCTGCTCCTTGGAGGCAAGGATTCTGAGGCATTGTCTGACATACTTTGGACATGTTGTAAGGAGGGAGAGGTCCTTGGAGAGGAACATCATGCTTGGGAGAGTGGAGGGACGGCGCAGAAAGGGAAGACCCTCTATGAGGTGGATTGATTCAGTGACTGGGGTAATTGGGATGGGTGTGTCAGAGACAGTGAGATTAGCACAGGATAGAGCAGAGTTTAGGGCTGTTGTACATAGGGTCGCTATGAGTCGCAAGCGACTCCACGGCCCCTAACAACAACAACTTCAAAAGTGTACACCCCAACTATCCTGAAGGGGGTAAGATGACTCAATACTTGGAAAACATGAAAATAGGGGATACCATCCTTTTTTGAGGGCCCTCCGGACGCCTGTTCTGCCATGGTCCAGGGAATCTTGAAGTCAGAACAGACAACACAAGTCAGCCGGAAAAAAACCTGGCCCTTCACCTGGAAATGATTGCTGGGGGGACAGGGATCACACCCATGCTGCAACTCATCCGCCACATCACCAGGAACCCCAGGGACACGACCAAGATGTCCCTCATCTTTGCCAACCAGACAGAGGAGGATATCTTGGTGAGACAGGAGCTTGAAGAAACAGCCAGAACTCATCCAAGTCAGTTTAAGCTGTGGTACACCTTGGACAGGCCTCCCACCGGCTGGATGTATGACTCCGGCTTCATTACTGCCAACATGATCCAGGAGCACCTCCCTCCTCCTGGGGGGTCCGCATTTATCCTGGTGTGTGGCCCACCCACCATGGTCCAGAATGCCATTCACCCTAACCTAGAGAAACTAGATTACACTAAGGACGTGATTTTCACCTACTAACACATCCTGTGTCTTGGGCAAATTTGCCTGGCCCCTTTTTGCTGTTTCACCATGTTACACTGCAGTGCTTTCCAAAGGGTCTCTTAATGCACCCCTGGGCATGTACGCTGATACCCTTCTCTACATGTGAGCCTATGTAGGTGAGCTTGAGGACAAAGTGGCTTCTGAAAATGTCCTCAGGAGGCGTGAAAGAGCCCCATTTTAGTATCTTTCTCAGGAGTTGGTGAAATAAACATAAGTACAAAACAAAATAATAAAAAAAAAGTAACGAAGAGACTGTTCGCACTTCTGTCTACAGAAGTGTTTGCACATGGTTCGCGGTCTGGTAAGGGGTTCTGATGGCACAGTGGTGAGTTTGTCAACAACTCTACGGGAAAATACTCCAGGAAGGACTACAGCCTCGACAATTCTATAGGCAGCTCGACTCTGTCACCTGGAGTCCTTAAGGGTTGAAAATTCCTCATTGGCAGCAAACATCAGCCTCAGTATGGTTTTGCGTTGGTCTCTTTAAGAGGTCGCATCTTCTGGACATGGTGAGTGTCAGTCCTAATATTCCCTCTCAGTCCCTGTAGTGGTGTTGGAGGTTTTCAAAGGTTGCCAGCTACTGCCCACCCTGCTTCCCGGCTCAGTTTCCAGAGCATTGACGGCATTTAGCTCTTTGGCCGAAGGAGAGCTGAGAAGTCAAGGTGGTGGGGGAGAAGGGCTGTTGACCCGAGGTTGGAAGAGATCCTGGTGTCCAGGATCCTGATGTGCTGCCAAGTAATTGTTTGCTCGTTAATTCTCTGGTTCTCGATTTCCACAGCTATTTGCTGGAGGTATTCGGCTGGATCTAATTTAAGCCACCTTGTGGCTCCAACACTCCATGATTCAATCTATTAAATGTGGTGCCGGCTGACCTTCGCGAGTGTCCCCTAAGATCTGTTATCTAGAAGGTCACTGCAGTGGTGCGTGAGGTGCATTGGGAAAATCCAATCAGTGGAAGAGCATTGAGAGTGTTCTATTTGCAGCTACAGCAAACAGACAGTCTTGTCTTTCAGATGAACCCGAAGAAGTGCTTCTTACTCATACACTTTATGGGTAAATAAACTGAGCTAGAAAGAACTGAATGACTTTGCCCCAATGCACCAAGGCTGCTGGGTGGCCAAAGTGGGATTCTACTCTAGTCTCTTTGACTCTGATTCCTTGAGCCCTAGACAGTGCGCTTTAGTATACAGCATGGTGTGAGAGAATGGGCAGAGGTTTAGAAACCAGTGGACTTGAGCTTGAACCATATCCCTGCCTCCCACCAGGTAGCATCTGGTGGATGATTGAACTTACTTCCCTTGGCCTCAATTTCTTTGTTGCTAACTAACTCAAGATTAATCACATTGACTGGACAGTAATATGAGGTGGATAAAATGAAATAAACAAAACTGTCTAGTACATATTGTGGCATGTAGTTGTTGCTATTTTTAGGTGCTTGTGGGTCAAGTACAACTCATCACAACCCATGGTGACCCTCCCTATGAACAACAAAGCTAAACCCTGGCCTGGCCTGTGCCATCCTCATCATCTCTGACATACTTGAGCTCATAGCTGCAGTCACTGTGTGTCCTCCATCTGATTGAGGGACTTCCTCTCTTTTGCTGACCATCCATGATGTCCCTCTCCAAGGAATAGCCTCTGCTAGCTACATGGCCAAAGTACGAGAGACAAAGCCTTGGTATTTTTGCCTCCTTGGAGCACTTTGGCTGCACCTTCTCCAAGACATACCTGTTTGTGCTTTCGGCAGTCCATGGATTATTCAGTAGTCTTTTTCCAACACCACAGCTCAAAGGCATCGATTCTTATTCTGTCATCATAGGAGGCATTCAGTAACGGAAACTCATAATTTTCATATGCTTGAGCCTGTTAGCTTGTGAGAGTGGTGTCAGATAGGACAAGGTTCCGATCTATTGTTCATAGGATCATTGTGAATCTTGGTTGACAGCACAGAACAGCAGCAATAATATACTGTATATGTAGAAAAGAGAAATTTACTATATATAATATTAATTATAATATAATGTTATATATTATATATCATTATATATACCTATAAATAGATATTATTCTATTATATATTATAATTAATAATATAATATTTATTATATGTAATACTTATATAATATATTTCGAATATATAATATATAACATATACTTATATGATAAATGTATATTAGGTATGATATCTAATAAATATATTTATTAGATATGATATATATTTATTAGATATAAAATACATATAATATGTATTTGTTTTATATTTATATAATACAAATGTATCTCACATTTATCATACATATCAATTACTTATTCATCTTATATTAAATGTAATGTTTTGCAACATGAACCTTTGGTGTTTACCGGCTGTTAAAGTAGAATTGTTACGAAGCCTAGACTCAAGTATGAGAGTTCCTGGTTAGGTGACGTATGTATGTGTCTGTGTGTGTTGTGTCTTATACTGGTCTTAGAGTTTTTGGGGGTTGATGTCCCACCAGTAACTTACCCAAGTATTGAATGGAGAATACAGTCAGAAGTAACACATAACAAAACACAGGAAAATTATTTTTATTAAATAGTGCTAATGAGAAATCTGTACTTGGACCAAGAGGCAGTCTTCAGAACAGATCAAGGAAACACTGCATGGTTCAGAACTGGGAAGGGCGTACTCCAGGGATGTGTCCTGTCTCCATACCTTTTCAACCTGTATGCAGATTATCCGAGAGGCTGGGCTCTATGAGGAGAAATGTGGGGTCAAGATTGGTGGAAGATCTATCAACAATCTGCATTATACAGATGTCACAACCCTGCTGGCTGAAACTGAGGGGGACCTGGAATGCTTGCTGCAGAGGGTCAAGGACTGCAGCCTCCAATGTGGATTAAGGCTCAATGTCAAGAAGACAAAGATTCTCACCACTAGACCAATTGGCAGCATCAGGATGTATGGTGAAGAGATTGTTCACAGCTTTAGTTTGCTTGGCTCCACTGTCAAAACTCTTGGCACCAGTAGCCAGGAAATTAGAAGACATATTGCAATGGGAAAGTCTGCTGTGAGGGACCTCTCCAAAGTACTGAAGAGCAGTGGTGTCTCTCTGGAGACTAAGGTGTGTCTGATACAGGCCATGGTCTTTGCTATCACTTGTTATGCATCAGAGAGCTGGACAATGACTAAGGAGAATAGAAGGAGAATTGATGCCTTTGAGCTGTGGTGCTGGAAAAGAATATTGAGGGTACCGTGGACTGCTAGGAAAACAAACAGATTCATCTTGGAAAGGGTTAAACCAGGCAGCTCCTTGGAGGTAAAGATTCTGAGGCTCCTTCTAACATACTTTGGACATGTTATAAGGAGGGACTGGTCCTTGGAGAGGGACATCTTGCTTGGAAGGGTGGAGGGACAGCGCAGGAGGGGAAGGCCCTCTATGAGGTGGATTCATTCAGTGACTGGGGTAATCGTGGTGGGTGTGTCAGAGACAGTGCAATTGGCACAGGACAGAGCAGAGTTTAGGGCTCTTGTACATAGGGTCACTATGAGTCGCAAGCAACTCGGCGGCATATAACAACAATAAATAGTGCTACCATCTTCTTGATGGAACAGCTGTGTCTCAGAGGAGTGCATCCAGGATGCCCCTGGGAGGCAAAGGTGACACCGCTTTGTCTCACGTGCTTTGGGCATGTTGTTATGATAGGCTGCTCTTTGCGAAGATAGAGGCTCTGTGAAAAAGGTGAAGGCCCTCAACCAGAAGGACTGACCAGTGACTGCAGCTGTGTTTTCAAGTCAGGGATTTTGAGGGTGGCATGGGATAAGACAGAGCTCGTTCATAGAGTTGCTGTGAGTCATACTCGACTCGACGGCATCTAACCACAACCCCCTGATGTCTAAATGTTGTAGAATATTTGTTCATTTGTGACTTAATTCCTAGGACATCGGAATTCTCAGAGTGCCCCTTTAGTAAGAATTGCTTACCTGGGGAGCATTTGTATCTTTCAACTTCCTAAGAAATTTAGGGATGCCATCAAATCCACGTCAGATCCCAAAGATCGAGTTTCTTCCCTTAGATCAAAAGTAGGAAAATTCTCGGTGTTGCACTTCTTCCTCTGTTTGAAGGTCTTTATAAACCTACCTTGGCCACTAATAAATCTGAAAGCCTGTCTCATCGTTTGACCTCTGCATCAGAGAAAACTCCCTGCAATAATCTCATCTCCCATTTGAGTCCATGCCAGGGATGTTTTCTTCCCCTTGCATTTTATTGGTGTCTGTGCACCAAATTCATTTATACTGTTTTTATTTACAGTATTTGATGTGACTCTAGGTAGCTCAGAGGGCATTTTATGCTTTTTGTTCCACTTGCCGTCTATAAATTTTGTTTTTGCAGAATAGTCAGCAAAAGTAACAGGAACTGAGGAGTTAGTTTTCCTCCCTAAGAAGATGATAAACTTCCTTTACTTTGACCAAATGAAGCCCGCCCCATTGCCACTTTCACAGTCCTTGGAGGATTTACTGGTCACAGAGATTGGTTGTCTTAGGGCTTGTTATTTGTTTGTTTTTATTTTTTTCACCCCCTTTTGCAAAATAAGACCTGTGCTTTCATGCAGTGCAGTGTTGACTCTGAAATGACTGGCTATCAAGAAGTGAATGAACTTTGGGAGGAAGTTGAAATGCTTTTATTATTGACACAGGTTTGACCAGTCTGTTTGATTTTCTAGACATTAATAAGCAGTTCCTTTAAAATGAGAGGTTGATTGCTTTAGGATGAGAATAGATTTTCACTTGTAATAATTATAAAAGAAGATATGAAGAATAAAAAGAGCAAGGAATTTTGTAATCCTGAAAGCTGAAATTTTTCCTGGATAGCACTACATGGTTCAAAATCAGGAAAGGATTACTTCAGGGATGTATCCTATCTCCATACCTTTTCAATCTATATGCAGAACAGAACATTTGGGAAGTTGAACTTTCTGAGGAGGAATGTGGCATTGAAATTGGAGGAAGACCCATCAACAAACTGCATTATGCAGATGAGACAACCTTGCTTGCCAAAACTGAGGACAACTTGGAGCATTTGCTGCAGAAGGTCAAGGACTGGAGACTTCAATATGGATTCAAGCTCAATATTAAGAAGACAGAGATTCTCCCCACTGGGCCAATTGGCAGCACCATGATAGGTGGAGAAGAGATTGGGATTGTTCTGTTTCAGCTGTTTTGTTCCATAATCAACAGAGAAACTCACAGTTAAGAATTCAAAAGTTAAATTGCACAAGGAAAATCTGCAGTCAAGGACCTCTCCAGAGGACTGAAGAGCAATGGTGTCAATCCAGAGACTAAGGTGTGCCTGATCCAGGCCATGGTCTTTGCAGTTACTTGGTAACATCAGAGAAATGGAGAGGAAGATCTAGATGATATGGATTGACATAGTAACTAAGGTAATAGGGGTAGGGGTGTTGGAGACAGTGAGATTGTTCAAGATAGGGCAGAGTTCAGAGCTTTTGTACACAGGGGTCACTTTGAATTGCAGGTGACTCGATGGCACATAACAACATCACTCTTCTGCCACATGAGTTTATTTTTTGGCTTAAAATTGGATGGATAGCTCCCTCGCTGTTGCTGTTATGCCAGCAGGCTTTCAGAGGCTGTAAATCACACAGGAGGAGATTGCTCATCTTTTCCCCACAGAGCAGCTGATGGATTTGAACTGCATGCCTTTGGGATGGCAGTGCAACTGCTTGCTTACCCACTTGGCCACCAGAGCTGCCTGGACACCTCTCTTAGCCCACTCATATCTTCCCCTGGAAATTCACTGTTAACTGGAGTGGTTTCACAGTCATATGTTAAACATGTGTCTTGTTTTATTGCTGTAAAGAAAGTTGATGTAGTCATTTTTGAGGGCCTTTTAGCTGCTTCTGAGCCATGTTAGTGGTGCTATACATTAAGCATTGAACGTATACCCAAAAGTCTGAGGAGTCAAACCCACCAGGTACTCTTGTAGAAAACAACCAGACAGTCTCCTCCTCTGTGAGTGTGTAACCTTGGAAGGCCTTTGGGGTCATTTCCACTCTATCCTGTCAAGGCACCGTGTGTCTGCATTGACTCTACTGCAGGGAGGTTAAGGACTGTGGTCTTCAATATGGATTGAAGCTCAACATCAAGAACACAAAGATTCTCACCACTGGGCCAATTAGCAGCACCATATTAGATGGAGAAGAGATTGAACTTGTGAGCAATGACAGCTTGCTCGGATCCACAATCAACACTCTTAACACTGTTGTTGTTGTTATGTGCCGTCGAGTCGTTTGCGACTCATAATGACCCTATGTACAACAGCTCTAAACTCTGTTCTATCCTGTGCCAATCGCACTGCCTCTGACACACCCATCCCGATT
>NW_006399785.1:710228-733114 GCF_000299155.1 Elephantulus edwardii
CATTCCGTGCTGCTTTTTGGAATCTTCTGTTCAGCTCTTAACACTAGCAATCAGAAAATCAAAAGAAAAATTGCACTGGGAAAATCTCCTGTCATGGACCTCTCCAAAGTGCTGAAGAGCAATGATGTCAGTCTAGATACTAAGATGAACCTATTCCAGGCCATGGTTTGCTCAATTACTTGTTATGCCTCAGACAGTTGGACAGTGACTAAGGATGCCGGAAGAATAGATGCCTTCAAGTTGTGCTGTTGGAGAAGAGTCTTGAACATACCATGGACTGCCAAGAAAACAAGTAGGTCTATCTTGGACAGGGAAGGGTTCAGAGCTGCTGAACATAGGGTCGTTATGCATCTCAGGCAACTCAATAGCACATAACAACAATATCATACTATGACATGTTTGGAAGCAGGAGAGCTGTCCAATTCCTAAAAAACAGGCTTCTGGAAGCTCTATGAACTTTGATAACTGTCAGTAGTTGTAGAGGGGCTTCAGACCTTTTCTTCATAGGGTCGCTCTGAGTCGTGCTCAACTTGAAGAAAATCAACAGCAACAACATTATTATTATCTAGATCTGTTTATTCCTATTAAATCCCTTCTCCCACTTTTCATATGTAATTTCATGCCAGAGATTTGACCATATTTCTTCCAGTCCACACTCCTGCTATGCAATCATAACATTGAGTGTATTTTCTCATTTGTTGTTGTTGTTGGGTGCTCTTGAGTTGAGTATGGCTCATAGCAGTCCTCTGAACAACAACAGTTCTGGACCCTTTCCTGTCCTGTGCCATCTCAGCATCCCTGACACATTGGAGCCAGTGCTGCAGTCACGGTGTCAGTGCATCTAGTTGAGGGTCTTCTCTCTTCTGCTCATGCTCCATGCTTTCCAAGCATGAAATCCTTCAATAGCCTCTCCTTGTAACACGCTCAAAATATGTGAGACGAAGTTTCACCATCCGTGCCTCCAAGGAGCACTTTGGCTGTGCTTTTTAGCAGTCCATGACATATTCAATATTTTTTCCAACATCACAACTCCAAGGCAACAATTCTTGGGTAATGTTTTTATTGACATATTATCATAATAACATGTTGTTGTGTTTTGATTGCCTTTGAGTCAAGCATTACTCATATTGAACCTATGAACAAAAGGCCTAAAACCTCTATAACTATAGACATTTATCAAAGTTCATAGAGTTTCTGAAGGCATGTTATTAAGGAAGTGGATTCCTCTCCTGCTTCCAAATCTCTCATAGCATGTTATTGTTGTTATTTGCCATTGAGTCGCCTGCAATGTGTAGTGACCCTCTATGCAGCAGCTCTGAGCCCTTCCCTGTCCTGAGCCAGTCTCACTGACTCTGACACACCAACCCCCATTGCCCAGTTATTGTATCAATCCATCTCATCCGGGGTCTTCCTCTCCTGCACTGTCTGTCCACCTTTCCAAGCATGATGTCCTTCTTGCCAAGGACCGATCTCTCCTGGCCACATGCCCAAAGTAAGTGAGGCAGAGCTTCAAGGAGAGACTTGGTTTCACCCTCTCCAAGACAGACCTATTTGTTTTCTTGACAGTCCATGGTATTTTTATTGAATTGCTTCTCCTGGTAGGTATTCTCACCATCGTTTTATTCTGTTCTTAGTATGAGGAACCGAAGTTATTAGAAGTTGTGTAATTTTGTTAATGCACAGAGGGTAAGAGATGGACCCCAGATTTATACCAGGCAACAGTTTCCAGACTTTAGAATTCTCTGCCTGAATCACCATCCTATATTCCTGTGAATCATAAAACCCTTATTTAGAACACAGGGCCTTGAATTGAATGCTAACTCACTCCTGTGGACCGTGACCTTTGCCCTCTCCCTTTCCCTTCCCAGCTATGTTTCTGTTTAGTAATGGACTGTATGTGCTCAATTCTAACTAACAACCCTTTAGAAAATTAATATATAGAAAATTTAATTTATTGAAAGATATTTCTAATTATAAAAACACGTTTTGGGCATTTTTTATTTTTTCCTTATTTGGGAGCTAATTCAGTGCCATACTAAGAATTATCTGTGTGTATGAGTTGTAATCTCTGGCCTCCTGTGTCCAGTTACAGGTTGGTGTGTTGGAGGGTTGTTGTGGTTGTTGATTGCTTTCAAGTCGAGCATGGCCCATAGCGACCCAGTGAACAAAAGTCCTGAAGCCTTTCTATAACTATCAACATTTATCAAAGTTCATAGAGTTTCCAGAGGCAAGTTGTTTAGGAAGTGGATGCCACTCGTTTTATTATCAGAAAACATGCTTGACAGGAAAAAAGAATTCATCATTAAAATATACCATAACACAATACAGGGCCAGATACTTGAAAGTTAAATAACCTGTCATTTTGATAAGCTTTAGGGAGCACTGGTGGTGTAGTAGCAAGAACCTACGCTGTAATCCTGAAAGCATATGGTTCGAATCCATCAGCTGCTCCACAGGAGAAGGCTGGGCAATCTCTTCCCATGCAATTAATTGCCTCTGAAAACCCACCAGAGGGTCAGCTATGGGCCGGTTCCGACTCAACGGTCCACGACAAGAACAAGAGTGGGCAGTACTGTATATCAGGTCCCCACTACTCCCTATTTTTCCTCCTTTGTTGTCTTTTTCTTTTTAAATATTTTATTTTCATCAAAATTACACCTGATGAAATATATACAACAAAAAACACTCTTTATAATTACACTGTATTTTGTTTTTAATTGCTGACATGAATTAGATGGATATATATTGTTCGCAAAATGCTTTCAATCTTAATTAGAATATTCATTTTTAAATTATCAACCTATATTATTCTTATATCCCACACTAATTTCTAGAATTAATAGATTTTTTTAAATTTAAAATGTTATCTCAGACTTATTTTTTTTTAAGTTTGAAATTGTCAACAATTTTATTTTACATGGATCTACAATCAACATATTTGCTACAGCAGTCAGAAGATCAAAGATGTTTAACACCCGCAAAGTCTGCAGTCAGGAACCTCTCCAAATTACTAAGGAGCAGTGATGTCAGTTTCAAGACTAGCATACACCTTATTCAGGCCATTGTCTTGTCTTTTTTTTGTTTTGTTTTATTTTATAAAGAAACTTTCATTATTAAAATATAGCTACTATGCTTTTATGCAAAGAACACTTGTTTTTTAAAAAAATTTCTTTTATGAATTTTAATGAACATTTACAGAGATTTGGGATTTCCATTCATTCGTTGTTGCACTCATTTTGCCTCCTTTGTGATGTGTGACTCTTCTCTCTAGGTTGGAATAATTCTTCATTATTCCACTCTTGCCACGGTGCTCTGGGTGGGAGTGACAGCTCGAAATATCTATAAACAAGTCACCAAAAAAGCCAAGAGATGCCAGGATCCTGACGAACCGCCGCCGCCTCCAAGACCGATGCTCAGGTACCCGCCATCAGCTCGGTTTACCGTGTCCTGCTAGACGTTAATCAGAGAATTAGGTTTCTGTAGTTGAAACAGTCATCATTTGTAACAGGAAAATACAGAGTAAGCTGTTGAAAATGAATGGATGAACTTGGAAACCAGCCTGCCGTCTTTTGAATACTGACTCTGCAGCCTTGTAGATAGGAGGCCTCAGCCGCTCCATAAAGGGGTAGACCACATACGGCTGTTGTGAGGAATAAGTGGATTAATGTGTAAGGCACTTGGGATGGATGGTGTTGCCAAATAATATACACTATAAGAATATTAGTTGTTTTGTTTTGTTTTCCAAGGTCATATGTCTTAGATTTTAATCTACTCAAGTGTATAGCAATTTAATAATTCTCTACATCAGATGAAACAGGTTTTGAGTTATGTCCTTGGTAAATAGATTATTTTGTTTAGGGAGTGAAAAAAGATTAGACACTGAGTTTATGGAAAGTGTGTTAGGTAACAGGCAGAGCCCCTGAGTGGATTACACAGTTAATGTGCTCTGCGGCTGAATGAAAGGAGGTTCAAGTTCACTCAGAGAAAGAAAGATCTACTTCCAAAAAATGGGAGCTGTGGGAGAATTGTACTGTCAAAGGTATACGATTTGAATCCACCAGCTGCTTTGTGGGAGAACGATGGGCAGTCTGTGTTGTGTGCCCTCCAGTCTCCTGTGACTCATAGTGACCCCTTGTCCATCAGCACTGAAGTCTGCCCTCTCCTGAGACAGTCTCACTAAGTCAGTCTCACTGATTCCGACACACCAACCCCCATTGCCCTAGTTGTTACTGTATCTATCCATCTCATCTGAAGTCTTCCTCTCCTGTGCTGTCCCTCCACCCTTCTAAGCATGATGTCCTTCTCTGAGAACCAGTCCCTTCTGGCCAGTGCCTAAAATATGTGAGATGGAGCTTCAAAATCCTAGCCTCCAAAGAGAAACTTGGTTTCACCCTCTCCAAGACAGCATTACTTGTTTTCTTGATGGTCCATGACTTTTATGGTTCAAGACTTTTCTCCAGCACCACAACTCAAAGGCATTGATTCTTCTTCTGTCATCCTTAATCATTGTCCAGCTCTCTGATGCGTAGCAAGTAACTGCAAAGACCATGGCCTGAATCAGGTGCACCTTACTCTCTAGACTGACATTGTTTCTTCTCAGTACTTTGAAGAACTTCCTGTCAGCAGATTTTTCCAGTGCAGTTCTTCTTTTGATTTCCTGACTGCTGGTGTGAAGAGTGTTGGGCATTCTCTCCCTGTCCAATTTATTGCCTCAGTAAACCCGCTGGAGGATCAGCTAATGGTTAGTTGCAACTTGATGGTACATAGCAACAAGAACTAGTTCTTAAAAAGTCAGCCATTGAGAAGCCGAGGACACACGGGTGTACATATACACGTGGGGTTGCCATGATTCCGGGTCAATATAACGACAGCTGCTTTTTTCTGAACTTCACACTCAGCAGAGATGTCAAGATCCATGAGGGTTTTCCAGTCTGTTGGCAGAGACACACATGGAAGGACTGACTATGAAGAAGTATTACAAGAACTCCTGTAGAGCTGTGTGTTGAGGGTGCAAAAAAGAAGGAGCCGTTCATTTGAGAAGGAGGAATGTGGATATTAGAAAATGCTTTGTACTGGCAGGAAGCTTGATGCGTGTTCAGAGTACAGCGTAGAGGTGATGCTCTCACAATAAGATGACGGTGAGCCAGAGAAACCTTGCGAGTTTTGGCTCTGTGATAGAGAATGGCAGGGACTTAGTGGAGAACTAGATTTGGGGCCTGTTGGGGTGATGTCCAAAGGTCAGCATCCATTGAAGATTATTATCTATAACAGAATGGTCGGACCGGGTGCCAGCTTGTAACATGAATGGAAATGTCTGAGAATAAAGAATTCACCCTAGATCTCTAAAATAATACCCATGAAGACAGAAACAACACATGATTTAGGGAACAGAGTAGATACTTGTTCAAGAGACTGAGGCTGACAAATGGTATAAAGTGTGAGAAAAAGAGAAGTTTGAACATGGTTGTAAATTTTTCATCGTTATTCAGCAGATGGTGCTGCCTTCGTTTGAGATCCACACACGGGAAGTAGATATGGGGGAGTTACGGGTTGAATTGTGTTCACCTAAAGGGAGCTCTGGTGGCCTAGTGCTAAGAAGTTGTGCTGCAATCCCAAAGACATGGAGTTCGAATCTGCTCCATGGGAGAAGGATGGGCAGTCTCTTCCCATGCGCTTCACTGCCTTCAAAAACTCTCTGGAGGATCAGCAATGGGTCAGTTCTGACTAAAAGGTATAAAACATCACAAAGTTATATTAGTGTCCTAACCCTCATATCTGTGAATAAAATCTTATCTGGAAATACAGATTTTTCTGTTGGCGTAGTCTGATGGGAGCTGAGCTGCTAGCCCAAAGATTCTGAGGGGAAAAAGAGGAGCAATCTTCTCCCTTGCTTGAGGGTCAGCTGTGAGTTGGTTCTGACACTAAGGCAATGAGTGCATTTGAGTTCTTTTGTTCTATTAAGGAGGTGGTGGGTTCTAAACCTAAACCTTTCTTGGAAGTTTGGGTGGCCTGGTGGGTAGGGCATTACTTTGCCAACCCAAAGGCAAGTGATTCACATCTACCAACTACTGCAGGGAGAGGGATGAGTGGTCTCCTCCCGTGAGATTTACAGCCTCTGTGAGTGGCCTGGTGGCAAGAGGCTGCACTGCAATCCCGAAAGCATGTGGTCTGAGGCCGCGAGCTGCTCTGTGGGAGAAGGATGGACAGTCATTTCTGACCTGACTTGACCCTTTGTAGAAGCAGAGCTCAGAGACCTGAAAGCCAAACCTACCAACTTTAAAGTGAATGATGTTTTAGAAAGGAGGACAGAAACACAGAGAAACATGCATGAAAGTCAGCTGCTTCCAAGGCAAGCACCGCTGAGGGCTACCAACAGAGAAAGGCCACTCCATCAGAGCTCATTCCCTGCACTGGGACTTACAGTCACCAGAAATCTCCAGTAAGTACCTGTTGTCCTGAAGCCTTCTTTCTACCTGTTGAGGTTTTTGCTGTAATGATAACAGGCCCAGGTAACTGGCTTGGGGAATGAAGGATAAAGGTGGGAGACAGGCTTACCAACACTCTCATGGAACAATCTCAATTTTGGAAGCTGCATTGCAATCCCAAAAGCACATGGTTCGAATCCATCAGCTGCTCTGTGGGAGAAGGATGTGCATTTTCCTTCTCTGCCATTTATTGCCTCTGAGAACTCACTGGAGAGTCAGTTTGGGGTCAGTTCTGACTTGATGGTATGTAACAGTAACAATGGTGGTTAAAAAGTGGAGCTGTCAACCGTAAGGTATTCTGATCCCATCAGCTGCTCCATGGAAGTGGGGTGAACAGTCTGCTCCTGTGCGATTTAAAGGAAGCCCACTGGAGGGGCAGCTCTGAGTTGGTTTCGACTTGATGGTACACAGCAACTAGGGCTTAGCTGGACATACTGCAGATGGGTGAAGAGACGTGTGTGTGTGTGTGTGTGTGTGTGTGTGTCCATGGAAGCACTGAGAGTGAGCAGGACTTCTCCTAGCGAAGTTAGGTAAGAAAAAATATGATCCCCAGGCCTTGTCACTGTTTAGTAGATAGACCATGAAAAAGTCACAGGAAGAACTGAAAGAATGTCAGAGAAATAAGGAGGTTTGGGAGGAGAATGGGGACAGCCAGAGTGTTTGGCTCAGGTCAGGGTGAGAGATTTGTGTTGAGAGGGTGACATAGAAATCTGGTCCTTAGTGTTGTCTGCTGCTTCCGGTACACTTAACCATTTGTCACCCAATCTGTTCTGGCTCATAGTGTATAAGAGTGGAACTCTTACTCAGAAAATTTTCAGTGACAGATTCTCAGGAAGTAAATCTCCCAGCCATTCCTTGGATCCATTTCTAGTGGATTTGAACCTACCTGCTTCAGGTTGAGCTCTAGAAAACAAACAAAACCAAATGGATAGAAAGAGTCCAGTAAAGGACAAGTTGGACATGAAACCTATAGTAGTCTCCTAATGACCCACCAAATCCAAGCCCGTGTCTTTGCGGTAGAGTCTGACTCTGTAGGGTCGACGAGAACAAGGGTTTTCTGGCTGCAGGTCTTGATAGAAGCAGATTGCCACATTGCTTTCTTGAAGAACAGCTGGTAGGTTTGACTCACTAGCCCTTTGGTGCCTTTGAACTTAAAAGTCGTGACTCTTCCACTATGTAGAAACTAGGGCAAGGACTTGTCTGCAAGCTCCTTCTAGCCGCTGAGAGGGCTGATTATGGTGAAGATGCTGCTGCTTCTATTCCTCCTGTCCCTGGGGACTTGTCACTGAAATGGGAGAGAAAGGAGGCAGTGGTAGGTAAAAGGGCTCTTTGCAGAATGGGAGAAACAGGAGTTTTTATAGAGTGAAAATAAGTGGTGGGAAAGAGCTGAAAACTCAATGAATGAATATGAAAAAAAGTAAACTGGGGGAGGGGAAGGGAGAGAGGGGGTAAAACTGCAGCAATGAATGAATGAAAATAGAATGTGTCTGTAAAAGTTCATTAAAATCACAATTAAAATAAAATTTGATTTTGTTAAAAAAAAAGAGCTGAGAACTGCAGAATTAGTATTAATGGGTAGCAAGTCCAGATGGGAACAATAATTAGTGGAGTTGTAGTTGTGTGCCATCAAGTGGGAACTGACCCCTACCTGACCCTCTAGTGGGTTTTCAGAAGCAGTAAATCACACGGGAGATTACACATCTTTCTCCAATAGAGTAGCGGGGGGGGGGGGGGGGATTCAAACTGTGAGCCTTTGGGTTGGTAGTGCAGCTCCTTACCACTAAGCCATCAGTTAGCAGGGAGGTTTGTAGAGTACAAGGTTAAGTTTGGAAAGGAAGCCTTCTTTTCAGGGCAGAGATAGCTGTGAATTCCAGGAACAGGAAACAGAAGGGCACAGGTGCTGGTCAGATTTCCTCGAGCTGCAGTAATTAAAACTACCACAAGGGGGTGGCTGAGGCGCAGCATGTACTGTCTGCTGGTTTGGGAGACCGGATGTCCAGTGGCCAGAGGGGAGGATCCCTCTTTGCTCTCCTGCCACATTCTCAGATCTTGGTCTTCCATAGTTTGCTTTTCTGTCCATAACTACTTTCCTTTCTTAGAAGAAATCACTCTTCAGAATTGAGCTTAATCAGAACTGTTGTTGCTTTGTACCATTGAGTTGAAACTAACTCACAGTTAACCTTCTGTGGGTTTTCAGAGGCAGTAAACTGTCATACAGGCAGGGATTGTGTATCTTTCTTCCACAGAGCAGCTGCTAGGTTTGAGCTGCACTCCTTTGCACTAGCAGCACGATTCCTTAATACTGAGCCACCAGAAGTCCCTTAATTAGAGCTGAAACCCCAGTACTTCTGCATGGCCTCCCGAGCTTCCACAAGATACCCCTGTGTCCAAATCAGATCATGTATGCAGGTTAGGGTGTCCACACACCTTTTTGAGAGAGTGCATTGTTGTTGTTGTTGTTATGTGTCTTCAAGTCTCCTGTGACTCATAGCACCCTGTGTACATAGCTCTGAAGCCTCCCCTGTCCTGGGCCAGTCTCACTGACTCTGACACTCCTACCCCCATTATCCCAGTTACTGTATCAATCACTCCATCTCATCCAGGGTCTTTCCTGCACTGTCCCTCTACCCCTCTGAGCATGATGTCCTTCTCCAAGGACCAGTCCCTACTGGCCATGTGCCCAATCTGTGAAACAGAAGAGTCACAAGAAACCCATCACTGTCACCTTGGAATGGACTCAGAGCTGACTCTCTAGTGGGTTTGTGGAGGCAGTAAATCCCTTGGGAGAAGATTATCCAGCTTTTCTTCCACAAAGCAGCAGGTACATTCACACCACCTGCCTTTGGATTGGCAACATACCCCCCTTTTTAAATTATTTTTGTTTGTTTTCAATCTTATACTGATATATTTGCAAAGTTTGAATACATTGTTTTTCACAAGAGATCCTTCCCATTTCCTTCATACCCCCTATTGAACTTTACAACCTTATGATTAACATCCCACCACTCTTCACCCATTCGACCATAGAAAACTTAGCTGTGTTTTCATCAATATTCACATATCAGAATCAGTGATTGATATAAATAAGAAGCGGTGGATGCAAACCATATCATGAAAATACCTTTGTTCAGTTCAGAATTGGGGGTTGTATCCCAGAAAAGAGCAAATGAGGAATTAAAATCCTGAGTGTCCAGATGGGCGAGCCAAGGCCTTCAGTCCCCGTTCCCTGTTCTCTTTGGAAAGGACAGAGACATTCCTGTCACGTTTTCATTGTAGCAGAGGCTCAGCCTCATTTAGATCTTCCGCACCATCCTTGTGCTACGTCTCTCCGTGGGAAGGGGGTTAGGGAGAGCTGCTGCCTTGTGTGTGGCTGCTTGGGTCTGGGTATCTTCCTGCCTCGGTCTGAGAGACTGATGTTTAAACACACAGTCGGAGGTTCTGGAACATGCAGACTTATTTATTTGCTGTTGGGTTGGACTCGACCCATCACTGATCCTCCAGCCGGTTTTCAGAGGCAATATATAGCACGAGAGCCCATCCTTCTCCCAAGGAGCGTCTGATGGATTTGAACCATGTACCTCGGGGATTGTTGTGCAGCGTCTTATCACTAGGCCATCCGAGATGCTGTATTGCCAACTCCATATAGGACAGAACTAACCCTGCCTGCACTGCATCGTCATCACCTTTGTAACGTCTCTGCTGCCCTTAAGCCCATTGTTGCTGTCACTGTGTCAGTCTATCTCATGGTGGCATAGAGTGCAGTGTGTTGAGCTACTGACCAAAAAGGTCAACAGTTCAACTTCACTAGTGGCATTTGAGAGAAAGGTGGGCAGTCTCCTCAAGTGAACAGCCATAGCTCTGGCAACCTAACGGATGGGCAGTAGAAGTTGCGAACAACTTGATAACAGAAACTTTTTTCTCTTTCTCGTCGCTGTTGAGTCAGAACGGACCCTCCATCAGCTTTTCAGAGGCTGTAAATCACAGTCGGCGAGATTGCCCATCTTGTGTCCTGTGGAGCTGCTGGTAGATTTGAACAGCTGTCTTCAGATTACGGCAGCAGAGCTACCCAGAGGCTTAATTAGGTGCTGATACCTAGTTAGGGACCTCTGGTGGCTTCGTAAGGAGTAGCACTGCCAACCCAAAGAGAGGTGGTTTGAATCCACCATCTGTTCTGGGAGAGAAAGGAAGGCCGTCTCCTTCTGTGCCATTTACAGTTTCTGAAGTGAGACTGTCTCGCTCACTTACTCACTGCTGTTGGGTCTAAATGACTCATCGAGCTAGCTGACCCTCTTTGGGCTTCCAAGGCTGTGAATCACACATGAGGAGATTACCCATTTACTTTTATGGAACAGCTAGAGGATTTGGAACCCCAGAAGGTGTTAGCCTTTGGATTAGCAGTGCATCTCCCTGCAGTCTACACCCCCCAGAGCTCATACAGAGCGTAGGAGGTCACAGATCAACTGGATGGTAGTAGTTTTTTCATGAGACTGCTGCTCACAAGGTCATTGGTTCAAATCTGTTCGACGACCTCCTGTAGAAATGTACAGCACAGAAAGCCAGTGGAGTATTGCCATGAATCCAATCGGCTCTGAGGTGGTGATTTTGGATTTAGAATCCACTGTGACATAATCTTAATTTGACTAACGACAAAGGACACCACAGGGATTGGGGTTAAGACTAGTTTTGAGGAGTCATCCCACTGTGTGAACCAGCTGCCAAGAGAACAGGTCTGTCCTGGAGAACATGAAACCACGATGCTCTTTGGACGCAAAGTTGGGGAAACTGTGTCTCACCTACTTTGGTCATGTAGTCAGAAGGGGCCGCTCCTTGGAGAAGGCCGTCGTGCTCAGAAGGGTGAAGAGCAGCGCCAGAGAGGAAGACCTCAGTGAGACTGGATTGACAGGATGACTGTGGCCAGGGGGTCAGGTGTGTCAGAGACGGTGAGGCTGGCTCAGGATAAAGCAAGGTTCAGAGGCATTGTCCATAGGGTCCCTGTGAGCCCTAGTCAACAGCACGTAACAGCAGCAAGCTTAATGTAAAAGAAACCACGTTGTGAGCCTAAAAATGTAGCTGTGCATTCTCTGGCATGACCACAAGGTGGCAGAAGCTGATCAGCTTTCTTCAGCTTTAAAACAAATAGACTGCTTGCACTTTATGAAAGGAAATCCAAAACAAACACAAATCAAAAAGATGTTACTGTTAAAGGAAAGAGCCTCCAAAAGTTAACTCCAGTAACTGATCGCTGGAATAAAAGGAAGAGCTTTTTTTTTTTTAAACAACACATGAAATGTTCAAAATCCCTATCTCTAAGAGAGATGCAAATCGAGACAACTATGAGATATTATCTCACCCCAGTAAGACTAGCAAAATTTAACAGAACAACAAGCAACAAATGCTGGTGAGGTTGTGGAGAAACTGGAACCCTTACTCACTGTTGGTGGGAGTATAAAATGGTGCAACCACTGTGGAGGGTGGTGTGGTGCTTTCTCAAAAAGTTGCAAATAGAGATACCATTTAACCGAGCAATTCCACTACTGGGAATATATCCCAAAGAGACCATAACTGACATCCAAGCAGATATATGCACACCCATGTATATCTCAGCTTTGTTCATAATCACAAGGAGTTGGAAATAACCTAAGTGCCTATCAACAAACGAATGGATAGAGAAGCTGTGGTATATTCACACAATGGAATACTATACTGCATTGAAAAACAAGGAACTCATGGCACTATTATTCAAAATGGGTGACCCTGGAGGACATTATGCTGAGTGAAGTATCTCAGTCACAAAAGGACAAATACTATATGGTGCCACTGTTGTAGAATGAGGCTGACATCAAGGTGGGGGTAAGACTGAGGAAAACTGGATAAATTATGTATACTGCATTGAAGCCGATGAGGGAGAGAACAGTCTAAAAGTAATATATTTTAGGGCATTATGATTATCATAAGAATTCGGAGTGAGAGTTGCAGAGTGGAGTGTACTCGGGGTGGGGGTGGGGGGCGGTTGCAGGGGGATTGTATACCAATAAAGGAGTTTTTTTTTCTTTTGCTTTTCAAGGAGAGGAGAGAACTGGGGGTCGGGGTGGGGTGGGCGGGGAGAAAAGTGCAACAATGAATGAATGGAAATCCAAAATCTCTGTTAATGTTCATTGACATTAAAAAACAACAACGATGCGCTTTTGAAGCACTGAGACACTGTGATACGTGTTGGCAGTACTGGCACGGTGACCCCATTGTCCCTCCTCGTCCTAGGTTTTACCTGATTGGTGGTGGCATTCCCGTCATCGTCTGTGGCATAACAGCTGCAGCGAACATCAAGAACTACGGCAGCCGGCCAAACGCCCCTTAGTGAGTATTTGACATTCTCTGTGTACCTGACCCTGCTGCTTCTCTTACATTCCACAGGCTCTGGGGCTCTAGCGGTTCAGACAGTTGGCTGCTAATGGAAAGGTTGGTGGTTTGAGGCCAGCAGTGGGACAGAGGTATGGTCGTCTACTTCCATGAAGATTGATGGCCGTTGGAAACCTCGTGGAGCAGTTCTGCCCTCGGCTGTTGGGTCTCCTACGAGTTGAAATGACAATTCATTGGTTTTATTTCACGGGTTGGGATAAGGAGGTTTATTACAATGACTCCTATTTTTTTGCAGTGTTTTGTGCTGAGCTATTAACTGAAAGATGAGTGATTGAAACCTACTAGCCGGCCTGTGGGAGAAAGAGCTGACAGTTTGCTTTAGTAAAGATTAAACTCAAAGAAAATGGTGCCGTCGAGTCGAAGCCAATTCCTGTTGACCCTCCATCGCTGTAAATCCGTGGTGGAGGAGACTGGCTCTCTCCGATGGAATGGCCTTATGCTTGTCTGTTCAGTACGTCCCACGATGCTCCTTGTTATGTGCCATTGACCATAGCCAACTCTTGGCTGACCCTCCAGTGGGCTTTCAGAGTAACTAAATCTCATGGTCAGAAATTGCCCATCTTTCTTCCACAGAGCAAGTGGTGGATTAGAACCATTTGCCTTTGGGTTGGCAGTGCAGCTTCTTAGCACTAGGCTCCCAGAGCTCAGTGATAATATTGTTAGATGCCATCGAGTCGAATACGATTCATAGCCATCTTATCCTGTACCGTCCTCCTCATCTCTGACACACGTGAGCCCATTGCTGGAGTCACTGTGTCAGTCTCTGTGGTTGAGGGTCTTCCTTTCTTGCTGACCCTCCATCTTTCCAAGCGTGAGGTCCCTTTCCAAGCAGTAGCCTCTCTTAGCAACATGTCCACAGTATGTGAGATGAAGCTCTGTTGTCTTGGCTGGTAGTCCTCATTAAATATAACGGCCCTGGGAATCCACAGGGGAGCAAATCCACCCCTCCCTGGAGGATCTCCGTAAATCAGAATCGACCAGATGGCAGGACAAATAAGGCTTATTGCAAGGAGCCCTGGTGGCACAGTGCTTGAGTACTTGGCTGCTATTTGAAAGATTGGACTAAAGATCTGATGGTGTCCCAGTCCTGTGAAGATGTCAGCCTGGAACCCAGTGGGCCAGCTCTCTGTCACACGCAGTCACTAAGAAGGGACCACAAGGCTTCCTGTTGCTAGGTTACCGTCGTGTTGACTCCATCTCATAGAGACTGTGCCGCAGAATGACGCCCAGCCTGATCTGTTCCCTCATCACAGTCAGCTGTGCTCACCGCCCATTGCTACAGCCACTGTGGGCCCATCGTATCGAGGGGCTTTATCCTTTTACACTGACCCTTGACTTTTCCAAGCATAATACCCTTCTCCAGGGATGGACCCCCTTGAAAACATGCCCATAGTACAAAACATAAAGTCTCATCATCCTTTCTTCTAAGGAGCCACCTTTCTACCAAAGTTGAGTTCAATCTGGCCTCTTAACTAGTGTCTGGGGACCTAGGGGGTCTAGTGATTCAGGAGTTCTGCGGCCAGTTTAAGTTCACCAGATGCTCTGAAAGCGAGAGATACTCAGTCTCTGCCTGTGAGATTTAAACTTCCTGGCGGGTCGGCTGTGGGTCGGTTCCGACTGGACAGCAGTGGGATTTTGCAGGGTGGGATGATTGCTTTGAGGCTTGTAGCCACTGAGCTGTTGGTTTCCTCACTTTCTCTTCTAGCTGCTGGATGGCCTGGGAACCGTCGCTGGGTGCTTTCTACGGACCTGCCAGCTTCATCACTTTTGTGAACTGCATGTACTTCCTGAGCATATTTATTCAGCTGAAGCGACACCCCGAGCGCAGGTACGAACTCAAAGAGCCGGCCGAGGAGCAGCAGAGACTGGCGGCCAATGAAAACGGCGAGGTCCCCCACCAGGATTCCATGTCCCTGTCGCTCATCTCGACGTCAGCCCTGGAGAACGAGCACACGTTTCAGTCCCAGCTGCTGGGGGCCAGCCTCACCTTGCTGCTGTACGTGGCTCTGTGGCTGTTCGGGGCCTTGGCTGTGTCCCTGTATTACCCTCTGGACTTGGTGTTCAGCTTCTTCTTCGGCGCCACCTGCTTGAGCTTCAGCGCCTTCATCATGGTCCATCACTGCGTGAGCCGGGAGGACGTGCGCCTGGCCTGGATCATGACCTGCTGCCCAGGGAGGAGCTCCTATTCCGTGCAGGTCAACGCCCAGCCGCCCAGCACCAGCGGGCCCAACGGCGAGCCCCCCAAGTGCACCAACAGCAGTGCAGAGTCCTCCTGCACCAACAAGAGTGCGTCCAGCTTCAAAAACTCCTCCCAGGGCTGCAAACTGACCAATCTGCAGGCGGCTGCCGCCCAGTGCCATGCCAGCTCGCTGCCCTTGAACTCAGGCCCTCAGCTGGACAACAGCCTGACCGAGCACTCGATGGACAACGATATCAAGATGCATGTGGCGCCCCTCGAAGTCCCCTTTCGAGCCAACGTGCACCCCGGGCGCCACCACAAAAACAGAAGCAAGGGCCACAGGGCCAGCCGACTGACGGTGCTGAGAGAGTATGCCTACGACGTGCCCACCAGCGTGGAGGGCAGCGTGCAGAACGGCTTGCCCAAGGGCCGGCCGGGCAGCGGCGAAGGCCACTCGAGGAGCCGGAGGGCGTACTTGGCCTTCAGGGAGAGGCAGTATAACCCACCCCAGCAGGACAGCAGTGATGCGGGCAGCACGCTTCCCAAGAGCAGCCGGAATTTCGAAAAGCCCATGCCAGCCGGTAGTAAAAAAGATGCATTGAGGAAGCCCATCACCGTTGAACTTGAGGGGCAGCAGAAGTCTTACGGCCTCAACTTGGCCGTTCAGAACGGCCCAATGAAGAGCGGCGGGCAGGATGGGCCCGTGCCCGGCCCAGACAGCACTGGCAACGTTCGGACGGGCTTATGGAAACACGAGACTACTGTGTAGGCCCATTCTCACGAATGCAGGGATGGTCACCTTCCTTTAAGCTAGGAACGTAGACTCAGACTGCTGGCGGATGCACACGGATTTTCAGTAAACTTCTGAGTGTGGGATTTTGCTTCTTTTCTAGCCCTCCTGCAGTGTGGCGTGGTTGGTTTTTTTTTAATGATTTTTTTTTTTAGACTTTCAGAGCAATACACAAGTTGTCAAAACAGTGACCAGGACCCTTTGGGCCCCTGAATTGTCATTTCTGGCAAGCCGTTAACACCTACTTAACATTTCAGACTTCTGTTTTATAATAAATAGGTGGTTGTCACTGCGTCTTTCAGTTCCATGCTTTGCAGTGTTAAGGAAGTAGAGCTATTTTTAATGATGTTTATACATTGGGGGGTTTTAGTGAAAAGTTTATGGAGAGAAATTGTCAGATATTTTAAATGCTTATCGCTACTGAAATGGCACATGAAACATTAGTTTATTGAATAGATGCATTTATAAAGAGAGTTTCGAAAGATACAAAGTTTTAAAAACACAAGAGTATATTTTTTAGTAATATTACTTTAGATGCTTTTAACTAAATTGCATTACATTTATCTTTTCGTTTTCATTTGCTCAACTGAATTCACTGCTGTCAAGTTGGAACGGACTCTTAACCCACCTGCCATTGGGATTCCTCCGCTACACATCATATTGGAGATTGATCGTTTATCTCCAGAGAAACTGCTGGTGGATTTGAACCAGCAGAGATAATTGCACCACTTTTGGGTTGACAGCATCACTCCCTACAGCCTGTGCTACCTCAGAGCTCCTTAGTTCAATCCTAGTAACACTAGGTTAACTCTTGGCCTGTTAAGCAATATCTGTGTGGGTTTCATTTCCTTTTCTGTTTGAATTCTTCAAGCACGTATATTATTATGGCGTGTGGATGAAGAGCTATGGTCATTTTTTTCTGGACTCTTCACTACAAGCTGTTACCTTGTTCTTAAGCAGATAAAATTCCATTTAGGTTCTGGTGATAGTCCTGCCATTTAAATGTCAGTCTGTAAGGCAAAAAAGCCCGTTCTGATCCAGAAGTTGTTGTTCAGTTGAGCTTGCTGATACCTCTGTGATCCTGTCTTTTTTCTTTTTCTCTCTTCCTTTGGAAACTCTTTGGGGCCTGATCTAGAACTGCCTTGCAGATAAAACTCCATGAGCCCTGACTTCAGTGGACATCCCTTCCTTTTACCTTGCTGTGACCCTACCTAGAACAGAATGAAGTTCTGTCTTATCCTGTGCTGTCCTGATGGACACGGCTATGCACTTGAGAAGAGTGGTACAGTCCCGTTCTGTCTTCAGCCTCTGTCTAATGGGGTGCTGTATCAGACAGCGTGATCCCAAAGTCTTTATTTACAGAATGGTCTGAAAGCCAAGCAGCTTAGCTTCAAAACCCTTCCAGTCTGATTTACTGCTTACTTGGTGGTTGACAGAGACATCACAAGCTCACCCATCAGAGTTTGAAGGTCTGCTTTTCATTTAGTTGCTGTTGTTGTTGTTGTTGTTATGTGCCGTCGAGTCGCCTGCGACTCATAGCGACCCTATGTACAACAGCCCTAAACTCCGCTCTGTCCTGTGCCAATTGCACTGTCTCTGACACTCCCATCCCAATTATCCTAGTCACTGAATCAATCCACCTCACAGAGGGCCTTCCTCTCCTGCGCCGTCCCTCCACCCTCCCAAGCATGATGTCCCTCTCCAAGTACCGGTCTCTCCTCACAACATGTCCAAAGTATGTTAGACGGAGCCTCAGAATCCTTGCCTCCAAGGAGCCACCCGGTTTAACCCTTTCCAGGACAAATCTGTTTGTTTTCCTAGCTTTCTTTGCAATAATGAAGCGGATAGTTCTATGCAGGATTTTTTTTTTTTTTTATGCTTTCAGCAGTCAAGAAGAGTAGTCTCCAAAAGGGCGCCAATATCCACCTACATGCTCAGATTTAGACTCTCTGTGGAGAAAGAACAGTTAAGTCAGATATTTGGGTCTGTTGCTTTCATGGGATTTAGGTTCAGACAGTCCAAACTAAAGTTGGTTCAGGTCCTAACAAATGAGCAAGTGTAAAGTACTCTGAGAACATCTGATGCAAGGCTTAAATTATTAAGGAAGCTGATATATATACAACAGCAATCCAAAATGCAAAGTGCTTTTCTTTTCATATTCTTAGAGTCACTTAATTAAATGTGTAGTTCAATGCTCTTACCTGAAATAGGAGTTGATCACTTACGATGACTTTAGGATATACTTTCCAGTCCAAACTTTGAGTCATTTGTCAAGCATAGGTTTAGCAGTTTTTCATTTAATATCTGTATATATTGCTGTTACGTAGAATAGGTTGCTTTTTGAACAAGAGTATTAGAAAGTCCAATTGTTTTTTTTTTCTTTCTATAAATAAACTCAAGATGAAATTTGAAACTGTTTATAATCTATCAAGAAAACAAAGATCCTCGCTGCTGGGCCAGTAGGCAGCGTCATTATGCTGCTGCTGCTGTTGTTAGGTGCCATTGAGTGCAGTATCACGCGTGGTGATTCTGTGAAGAACACAGTTGATCCCTGTCCTTTTCTGAATGTGCCATCATCCCAGTCTCTGACACACTCGAGCCCATTGCAGCAGCCACTATGTCACCCCACCTGGTTGAGGGTCTTCCTCTCCGTCACTGTCCTTCTCCCTCTTCAAGCATGAGGTCTCTGTCTTAGCAGCATTCCCAGACTATGTGACAGGAAGCTCCATCAGCTTTGCTTCCAAGGAAAACTCTGGTTGCACCTTCTCCAAGACATGTTTGCTCTCTTGGCAGTGCTTGAGATATTCAGCACTCTTCCTTAACACCACTGTTCAAAGACATCAGTTCTTCTGTCATCTTTAGTCTTTTTCTAACTCTCATATGCATAGTAAATGACTAAAAAGACCGTCCCTTAATCAGAGCTCCTTATTTTAATCCTCGTTCTCATACTTAACATCATTACTCATCGGTAATTTGAAGAGCACCATGATTGATAGAGAAAGGATTGAAGTTATCAAAAATTTCCTCCTGCTTGGATCTACCATCAACACCCCTGGTACAACTAGTCAGGAGATCAAAAGGCATATTTGCATTGGGGAAATCAGCTGTCAGGGACCACTCCATAGTTCTAACGAGCAATGATGGTAGTTTAAAGACTAAGGTACACCTGATTCAAACCATAGTCAGTTATTTGCTGTGCATCTGAAAAGTTAGACAGTGAATAAGGATCACAGAAGAATCGATGTCCTTGAGTTGTAATGCTGGAGAAGAGTACTGAATGTCCCATGGACTGCCAAGAAAGCGTACATATATGTCCTGAAGAAAGTGCAACCCCTGTGCTCCTTGGGGGTGAGGACGGGATGTAGTTAGAGGGTGCTTGGACGCCATGCTTGGAAAGGTGGAGGGTCAGACAGTGGGAATCCCAGTGGAAGAGACCATGATTCAGACTCACCAGCAGTGGGTTTTGGATTTGCGAATAATGTACTTAGAGCATAACTTTTTCTTAGGGAGTTCAATGCTTAGATATTTCCCAGATTTGGTAGAGTTTTGTTCAGTAAACTGCCTTTCAATCTATTTGAAACCTGGCATTATTTGATGTTGTTCTAATGTACCATGTTTGCAAAATAGAGGAGGAACAGAGAAAGAATGTGTGTTCCAATATCTGTGCCATTGCCATCTGGTTTGGGAAGATACGAAGGCCTTTTTTTTCACAGATTCTACACATCTTCAGAAAGTTCCAGATATTTTCAGAAGACTCTTGATGGTGTTCCTGATCATAGAGAATCCAGCTAATCACAGGGCTACAGTCATTATGCAATCGTTCACTGTTCAGTGGCATTTAAGACTGATGAAGGTTTGCTTGAACAGATAAAACCTAGTGTACAAATGAAGACGGGTGTACTACAGAGATGAGTGCATACAAACTGGGCCTGGTGGGATGTATCAACTTAGAGGTGGAGGAGTGTGTCCAAGAAGACATTCCATAAGAAAGCCTTGTGTTTCAGTACCAACTGGGTGTTTATTTTACCAATAACCACTGCTTTATAAAATGAACTTAAGAAAAAATGGTCAACCTAATTGTCCCATTTGACTGTCTATACAAATTGGTTATTGATGTAAGTTACATTTTACACAAGGAGTCACCATTTTCATTCTTCTCGTTGTTGTGTTTCCCATGCTGGAGTTTCTCTACTCTTATCTTTGCTTTGGAGTTATTTGCAATCCCAAAGGCATGTGGTTTGAGGCCACCAGCTCGCAGGAGAAGGATGGGCAGTCTCCTCCCATGCAATTAACTGCCTCTCAAAACCCACTGTGGTCAGCTATGGGGCAGTTCCAACTCTACGGGACACCACCATCACAACATCAACTACATGCCATGTTAAATACTTCTTCAAAACCTTGTGTTGAGTATGAGTAAGCTATCTGCTGGTTTTGTTTTGTTAGAAATGCAACATTTCAGGGACTGAGCCCAAGTTTCCAACTCTGGCATATAAATCCCTCTTCATAGCTCTCTGGGGATTCTCTTTACTCCAACCTAAACCAAACTCAGCCTAATTCCCCCAAGTTGACGCCGATTCCCGGTGGGCCCTCGGCTCACTTTCTGAGGCTCTAAGTCTTAACAGAATCAGGCTGCCTTTAGCTCTCTTCCTTGAGCTGCTGGTGGATTCAGACCTTCTGGGGAGCAGCCCACAACATGACCCTGTGTGCCACTAGGAACCCTTCTCAGTTAAGCATCAGCTACATGGTGGTTATACCATCTTCTAGGTCCTTCTCACACACTGACAATAGTGCCTTTATGGACTACCCCTAGAGGTGCACGTGCCATTTCCACACTTAGACCATTGTTCAGAACTCCCTGGAGCCTTTCTTAACTGCAAAGGCTGCTGGGAAGTACAGTCTAGTTATGTGTCCCAGAAGCAAAGAGTGATGGGTTCATGAACAAATATCTCTGAGCTTTATTTCATCTATTTTCAGCTACATTTTGAAATCTTATTTTTAAGTTCTGATTATGAGTTGTAGAAATTTTTTACTGCAAATGGCTTATTTGCTAAATTTTGTAAAGAGTAAATTATCTTTCAAAAGAATTCAGTGTTGTGTATGGAAATTCTCAATACGTTCTAATGATCATGTTGTTATGTGTCGAGTCAACCAAGACTCATAGCCACCGACCTCAGCAACCTTAGCTCTGAACCCTGACCTATCCTGAGCCAGTCTCGCGGTCTCCAATACACCTGTCCACACTAACCACAGTCACTGTGTCAGTCTACCTTATCCAGGATCTTCCTTTCCTGAGCTGACCTTCCAAGCAGGAGGTCCTTCTCCAAGCACTGGTCTGTCCTGGCAACATGCCCAAAGTATGTAAGATGGAGTTTCAAAGTCCTTTCTTCCAAGGAGCAAACTAGTTCCACTCCCTTCAAGACAGACCTGTTTGTTCTCTTGACGGTCCATAGTATGTTCAGTGTTCTCTCGCACCACAACTCAAAGGCATACAGTCTTCTTTTGTCATTCTTAGTCATTGTCCAGCTCTCTGTTGCCTAGCAAGTAATTGTGAAGACCATGGCCTAGATTAAGCACACCTTAGTCTCCAAACTGACACCAATGCTCTTCAATCCTCTGACGAGGTCCCTGACAGCATACTTGTCTTGATTTCCTGACTGCTGGTGCCAAGAGTGTTTGATTGTGGATCCAAGCAAGCTGTAATTGTTAACAATTTCAATCTCTTCTCCATCTATCATGGTGTTGCCAATTGATCTGGTGGTGAGAATCCTTATTTTCTTGGTTGTGAATGATAATTTCTAAATGTGGGCCATAAGAATATAAACCAAAGATCAAATGGTTAAGAATCCAGAAATGTCACCTCAGAGCTCAGACCCAGACAGAAACTTACCATCCGGATTTTCCCCTACAGATGAGAGGCTTTCTCCCCATGCGTAGTTCTCTGAGGGCCTCATCTTTGGTAATCAGGTTAGATACACCTCCTATGCAACCAGGAGACTCCTTGTCTTGTTTATACACAGTAAAAGGTAAGCTCTTCAGACACTTGACAGGTGCTGTAGATTAGACACTAGGATTACGCAAATGCTCCAGAACTGTCATGGATGGTGCCATCTTGCCAACTGAACTACATATGCAAGTTCCCAAAAGAGTCACAAGACTACTAAGCGGGTAGTGTTCGGCAAAGTAAAAGCCTTGTGTTACAGGAAGGACAAGGAACAGAGTCATGGTCAGTCTCACCTGGGTTTGGAAGGTGATTCCCAGAAGGTTGTCCTTACAGGGTGGAGACATTCCTATGTGTGCCCCATTCCAAAGTAGATCTACACCATTTTCTACTCCAAGGGATGCACTGACCATGAAAGAGAACGATAAAGTGTTTGTGCCATTGAGTGGAGTACAACTCATAGAGACCGTGAACAGACATGAATCCTGCCCTAGCCTGTGCCATTCTCATCTTTGTCACACGTGAGCTCACTGCCGCAGTCACAGTGTCCCTCCATCTCCTTGAGGGTCTTCCTCTTTTGCTGACCTTTACTTAGCATGATGTCCCTTTCCAATGACTAGCCCCTTCCTAGAAACATGCTTAAAGTATGTTGATGAAGCTTCACCATCCCTGCCTCTAAGGAGCTCTCTGGAAGCACCTTCTCCAAGACATATCTGTTTGTTCTTTTGGCAGTCCATGCGATGTGCAGTGCTATCCTCCAACACCACAACTCAAGGCATCAATTTTTATTCTGTTACTTTTCATCATTGTCTAACTCTCAGATGCACAGCAAGTGATTAAAAAGGCAGTGACTTGAAACAGGTACACCTCAGTCTTCAAAGTGATGACATTGCTCCTCAGGTACTTTGGAAAGGTCCCACACAGCATTATGTCTTTTTGATTTGTTGACTGCTTGTGTCAGGGGTGTTGATTGTGGAGGCAAGTAAGATGAAATAGTTGACAATTTCAGTTTCACCATCTATTACTGTAGAGATGCCAAGGTTGAGATTTTCACTCAGGACTTGGCTTTGCAGGCTT
>NW_006399785.1:733214-736205 GCF_000299155.1 Elephantulus edwardii
TAGTATTATCTATTTAGAACATGCTATCCCATTTCTTTTTGGAATCAGGAGTGGCATCAACTTCCTAAACATCATGCTTCTGAAAAGTCTATGAACTTTGAGAAGCAACAATAGTTATAGAAAGGTTTCAGTTATTTTGTTCATAGGGTCACTATGAGTTGTACTCGACTTGATAGCAATCAACAGCATTATGATGTTACCTATCGGCCCATGGGTGAGGTTTTTTGCCTCTTCGATGTTGAGATGTAATTCGTATTAAAGGCTGAAGTTCATCAAACAATATAATTAATATTACACACAAACAAAATGCTGCTAAAGATCATCCAAAAATGGGTACAATGGTACCTTGACAGTTGTGAGAAGTTATCATTGATGATGTCAGATGGATCTTGATGGAAGGCAGAGAATGCAGGGAGAATGTTTATATGTGTTTTATTGACTATGCTGAGGTATTTGATTTTGGATCATGACAAAGTATGGTTAACAATGAGGATGTTATTGTCCCAGAACATTTAATCATGCTCTTACAAAACCTGAATCTAGGTCAAGAAGCTATTGTCCAAACAGAGTAAGAGAATACTGCATGGTTTAGAAGACAGAAGGGCATGCATCAGAGCTGTAACCCTTCTGCACACTTTTTCAATCTATATACTGAGCAAATCATTGGAGAAGTAGAACTTTATGAAGAAAAAATGTGACATCAGGATAGGAGGAAGATTCATCAGCCTGCATATTACAGGTGACACTATCTCGCTTTCTGAAAGTGAGGAAAACTGGGAGCACTTGTGGCAGAAGATCAAAGACAATTGATTGCCTTCAGCACTTGTTATATGCCACCCAGTCAGCTCCAGCACTGTGTCCAACAGTGATGCTGTGTCAGACCCTTGCCATCTTCACTGTCTTCACTGCACCATCCATCTCTTTGAGGGTCTGCCTCTCTTTTGCTGACTCTCGACCTTTTGGTTCCAGGGAAGTGACTGCTTTTCTTGCCCTGCATCTCATACCCAATTCCTCAATAAACTCTACACCATTAAAATGACAAGGTTCTATTCAAGAGAAGATAACATGAAAAGAATAATAAGCCGAGTACTGGAAATAGTTGCAGTGCATATCAGATGAAGCCCTGGTATAAGAAGAAAATACCTTTTTAAAAAATGTTTCAAACCAGCACTTGCTAGAGAATATCCAAATGGTTGATAAGCATATGAAATGGTATATAAATGATTAATCTTTAGAAAGTACAAATTAAAGCCACTCTACCTCTACCAGAACTTTATTACTGGTGAGGGAATAGAATATTTAAAATTCTCGTGCATTCTGGTGAAGCGATTTGACAGCTTTCGATAAGTAAGCAACTTATGATCAGTGCATATATATCCAAGCAAAAAGAACGCTCCTGTCTGCCGGTAAATGCGAGAATGCTCCCTAAAGCTGGTTACTGCCTAGTTAACTAACCCTGGTGATTCCGCGTGTGTAGAGGCTCTGAATCCCTGATATTTTGGAAGTACAAGCAAGCTGTTTCTTTTGAGGAACCTGTGGGTAAACTCAGCCTTTCCAGCAGCAGGTAAATACATTAACTCTTTGTACCACTTGGAGGTGCCTCTACCCGCATTCTAGTATTATGCCAAACAAGAGTATCATCATAATCAGTGACCTTACTAGGTACCCAAAATAGTATAACACTGGACTAACTCTTAACCCAGTTCCTGTGAGACATGGGGGAGTAAATGTGAACTGTCTCTTAGGTATTTATTCAGTCTATTCTCCAAACTTTTTAATTGGAATGAACTTCTGTAAATGTCTTTCTTGTATCCTTCCCGCTCATCTGTGTGGATGAACAACACCAGAGAAGCTATTTTCATACAGTATGTTTGCATGTCATGAATTCACCACTCCAGGACTGGGCACAGGGCATGTGGTCACTTTTCCAGGAACTTGAATGAAGATGATGTAGCTTCTAGCAGCTTGATTGGTTACTGGGGGTGATTTGGCACCGTGTTCTGTGTTGCCATGTTACACGGCAGCCAGAGACAAGGATTCAGGAAGGCAGAAGGAGAAACCATTGAAACCATTGCTCTGAGATCATGATTAAATGTTAAAACCAAAACTATCACCCTAAAATCTAGCAGTGTTATTGCTGCTCTTAGGTGTCATTCAGTTGACTGTGACTCAGAAAAGCTATGAACAATCGATCGGAATGTTGCCCTCACCAGGACCAGCCTCACTACCCACCACACTCAAGCCCATGGTGTCAGTCTGTCTTGTTGAGGGTCTTCCTCTCTCTCACTCACCCTCACCCTCGACTTTTGCAAGCATGATGTCTTTTTTCCAAGGGCTGGCCCTCCTGATAATATACCCAGCGTATGTGAGTTGAAGTTTCATTATCTTGGCTCCGTAGGTGCATGTCCTCCAACACAGAAATGTATGTTCTTTATGCAGTCTGGGTTAAGCACAGTCAATAATACCCTTCACTGACACCACAATTCAAAGGCATCGACTCGTCTCATCTTCCTTATTCATTGTCGATCTTCCCATAAGTGTGGAAAACAAAAATACCATGGCTTGGGTGAGGGGTATGTTGGTCTTAAAACTGACACTCTTTAGCATTTGAAGAAGTCCTTGACCAATTTGCTCAAAACAGATGTCATTTGATTTCTTGGCTGATGTTTTTGTAGATGTTGATTGTGGTAAATCACTGCCAACTTTAATCTTTCTTCCATTTATCATGACGTCACTTTATTGGTCTGAATAATGATTTGCTATTGCTGTGTGCTGTCCAGTCAGAGTCGACCCCCCAGTGACTTTTCAGAGGCAATAAATGGATTCGTACCACATGTCTTTGGGATTGCAGCACAGCTTCTCACTACTAGGCTACATGAGCTCTCTGAATAATAGCTGAAAGGCGTTTGACTGTGTGGCTCATAACAAACTGTGACTGACTCTGAGAAGAATGGGAATCCCAGAACATTTAATTGTGCTAATGCGAAACCT
>NW_006399785.1:737262-743762 GCF_000299155.1 Elephantulus edwardii
AACAACAACAACCTAATAAAACAATACCTCTTTGGGGGCATCATGCTTTTTTTTTTTTAAGAGCCCTCTATATCAGATCAGATTCACAATATCAGCTCAAAACATTAGAGAGGAGCTTTGTGAGCAATGACTTTAGGCTCATGGAGGAGGAACAATTCAGAAAAGGTGGGCACGTGATTATATAACAAGGAAAACGTAGCCACTGACTTCAAATTGTGCAAATGGACAGTTACAGAGACTGTGGAACTAGTGGACATTTGCATCTCTAGTCAACAACAATATAAATATTTAGTGACTGAAGCAAATAAACAAAAAATAGCAAAGAAAATGAGATAGTGTTCTAAAGGCTTTTAACTAGCTGGGGTTAGACAGTGCCTTCATTCCTACCTGTGAGTCCTAGGGTACATACTTTATTACTAAATCTCCCTACTCCCATTTTTGCTTTAAGGTGGAATTTGTTTCTGTTTGTTGTTCGGTGCCATAAAGTCCCTTGCAACTCATAGCAACCCTATATACAACAGCTCTGAACTTAGTTCTATCTTGAGCCAATCTTATTATCTCCACACATTTACTCCAGTTACCATAGTCGCTGAGTCAGTCCATCTCATCCAGGGTTTTTCTCTCTTCTCTGTCCCTCCTGCCTCCCAAGTATGATGTCCCTCCCTCTCCACAGAATGTCCCTCCTTGCAACATGCTCAAGGTATTTCAGATGGAGCTTCAGAATTCTTGCCTCCAAGGAACAGGCTGGTTTCACTCTCTCCAGGATGAATCTGTTTGTTCTAAACACAACACAACACAACACAACACAACACAACTCAAAGACATTAATTCTCCTTCTATCATCCTTGTTTCTGTTCACTCCATCCAAAGAAAGAGAAAATTAACAGCCTCAGTCTTATTACTTTTGGATATTCTTAGAAATGCAGCATCTGCAACACATTGAGGAAACAGCCCAAATTTGGCAATCAAAGACTGCAATTCCATCTTGGATTGAACAATCTAATCTACCCTTTTGTTTGAGTGAAAATGTCTAATACGTGGATTTAATCTGTTATATAATTTTGTGAGTATAAAACTCACAAAAGTTATAAAAGAATATAAGTGATTCTAACGGTTATACTACTATGTTGTTATGTGCTGTTGAGTTGGGACCAGCTCATAGCTGACCCTCCAGTGGGTTTTCAGAAGCAGTGAATCACACAGGAGTTGACTGCCCTTCTTTTCCCCATAAAGTAGCTGGTGGATTTGATCCATGAATGTGCCTTTGGGTTGACAGCACAGCTCCTTTGCGCTAAGCCACCAGAGTTCCCATTATATTACTATAGTGAGAGGTTTGACAACAGCAATAATAATCGCCCTGCTTTAGGGAGCTCTGATGGCCTAGTGATAAGGAGATGTACTACAATCTCAGAGGTGCATGGTTGGAATCTGCGAGGTGCTCTGCAGAAAAAAGCATGGGCAGTCTCCTCTTACGCGATTAGCTGCCTCTGAAAACCCACTGAAGGGTCAGTTATGAGTCGGTTCTCAGCCAGCAGCACAGAGTAACAATCAGTGATTATGTGCCGACTTCACATACCATGTTCAATTGTCCAGGTAGTGTTAGCCCTCCAGCTGAAAGGATTCTTTTTTCTATGAACAGATGATTGGTTGAAGGAATCAGTATAGCTATGACTGAAAATATTCAGAAGGAAAAACATTCTCCTAAAACATTTATGTGCCATATAAACTATCATTTAATATTCACTACTGATGGATTAGAATAGAGGGACATAGAGGGTGAAAAATGTGATAGAAAGAACAACAAAAATACTCCACAAATGAAACAAAACCCAACAACAGAAAACCAAACCAAAACAAAACAAAACACCCCCAAAGAAACGAACAAACAAAACAAACCCCAAACAGAGGCTGGTAGGAGCTTTTCAAATCTGGAGTAAAACTTACCCCTGTGGTTCATTTTATCAGCCAAGTAAATAGGCCTATAAGGTGAACAGTAACTCTAAGTAAATACTCACTCCTTTAAACATCATCCATACAAGAATAAAAAGGTCACAGTTGCCTGTGGATAGAGCTCAGAAGGCAGGAAGGGGTTGGATAGAAAGATTAATAGAAACAGGACTCACAGGGAAGGAGCTGGAAGAGTGAAGTTATATTGTAGACACTCTAATTAATACCATCACATAAAATGTATCAGTGAAGAACAAATCCCCTTTATATACTTTACTTCAACTGCAATAAAGAATAAGGTTAAAAGACCTATGAATATTGGAAATTTCTTTTTGACAATTTATTGTGGTTTGGTTGAAAGTTTACATCGCAAATTAATTTCTCATGCAGTAATTTATAAACATTTTCTTTTGTGACAGTAGCTGCAATCTCCTCTAAACATTTATCCTGTAAATAAATAGATGCTATTTACTGATTTAACAATTCATGCAGATTAATTGATAAATTTGTGTTTTTAATTAAAATGTTATGTTCAGGATGTTAGAACTCTTCCTGTCACAGTTTCTAGCTGACTAACAGGATACCAAATGTGAGTGAAACACTATCTAACAGATTGCGGAAATGAGCAATATCTTTAATATCAGATGATGGTGAAATCTTGTTGAAGATGACTCAGAAATGATTGAGTAGTCCATTGATACATACGCATGTTGAATTCAGAAGAGGACATAGAACAGAGGATATGACTACTGATGTCAGATGGAATTTAACCTAAAAAAAATAAAACCACCAACATGTTTCTTGATATTTTATTGATTTTGCAAAGGCATTCAATCTATAGAATATAACAAATAGTGGGCAATATTGGGAAGAATGGGGAGTATTCCAGAATACTTCACTGTGCTCAGGCAAAGCCTATCTGTAGACCAAAAGGCAATTGTTTGAGTAGAATGAAAAGAAATGGAATGATTTAAAAATCAGAAAAGGTGTGTGTTGGGGATGTTTTCTTTAACCACATTTATTCAGTCTCTAGACAGAGCAAATAATGAGACGTTACATGAAAAAGAAGAAGAACATAGCATCGGGATTGGAGAAAGACACTTCAACCACCTGTGGTATACAGAAGTTGGAAAAGCGAAGGGATGGATTATCTTCTAGGCCTTCAGAAG
Organism: Elephantulus edwardii; assembly: GCF_000299155.1. Taxonomy (NCBI): domain Eukaryota; kingdom Metazoa; phylum Chordata; class Mammalia; order Macroscelidea; family Macroscelididae; genus Elephantulus; species Elephantulus edwardii. Next base: position 740,379 of record NW_006399785.1, read on the forward strand.
GGATGACACCCCCACAGTAACCTGATTTTAATCCAGCAGAACTCTTTGTAGATGGCTAAGCTCCCGAAATGCAGGCTAAAGCCTTGTTTTAAGCTGATGATGCTTTTGTGACTGAGCCCTGAGAGCATTACAGCCATGCTAATGAAGATGGAAATTTGAGAAACAGCAAATGCTTGGAAAGAACAACCTCAATGTTTCATTATGATCCCACCAATTGTTCATGGTGGACAGTCAAGGAATAAGGAACAAAACAAGACAAAGAGAAGACTGAATGAAAACCAACTATAGACAACCTGGGAACAGGGGTTCCTACTATATTTTTTTGTAAATTTTGAGTACCTTAGCTGGCAGTGGCAAAGAGATGATTCAAAACATTTTCACTTTCTGCAAGCAAGATGTACAAGATGCCATGTGTACAGCGCTAGGCTGTTGATGAGCCTTCCTCCAATCCCGATGCCCCTTTCTTCTAGATACAGTTCAGCTGGTCCACAGTGTGACTGGGTAATAGTTAATCCATCTTGTCTCCATATTGGCATGCCAAGGGAAATTTCTAGTTTGGTATTATGGATATAATTCCAGTTCGCTATCCTTTGGATATACAATTCCCTATTTTTGCAAGTGTATCTTTGGGACACGAATAATATTTTGGGGCCAGAGTATAAATACACTTAGATTTTTGTTAGAAATTGCCCAAACTCCTTTCGTATGGTTTGAAACATTTTGCACTCTTAACAACAGTATATGAAAGAGGCAATTAACTTACAGTTTCCCAAATACAGTAGATTATGAAACTTTTTTTTTCAGTCTTAAAAGTTAAGATGTACATATAATTTTTATTTTAATTAATTTCTCAAATTATGAATATCTTCTTACAAGCTTAGGGGCTATTTTTACTTTCTATTTTAGGGGCTATTTTTTAATCCAATAATCTACAAGCTTTTTAATCCTTTCTTTTGCCATTCTTCTGTTCAATATCGGCCTTTTATTTCTTTCCTAAGCTCTATGAGGAGAAGTGTGGCATCAGGATTGGAGGTAGACTCATCAACAATCTGCGTTATGCAGATGGCACAATCCTGCTTGCTGAATTTGAGGAGGACCTAAGGCACTTGCTGTAGAAGGTCAGGGACTGCAGTCTTCAGTATGGATTGAGGCTCAATATCAAGAAAACAAAGATTCTCACCACTGGGCCGACTGGCAACATCATGATAGATGGTAAAGAGATTGAGATTGTTGACAGCTTCAGTTTGCTTGGCTCTACAAACAACACTTTTGGTACCAGCATCCAGGAAATTAAAAGATGAATTGCACTGGGAAAGTCTGTTGTCAGAGACCTCTCAAAGGCACTGAGGAGCAATGATGTCAGTCTGGAGACTAAGGTGCACTTGATACAGGTCATGGTCCTTGCCATTACTTGCTATGTATCAGCTGGTAAATGACTAGGTATGATGGAAAAAGAGTTGATGCCTTTGAGTTTTGGTGCTGGAGAAGAGTACTGAATACACCATGGACTGCTAGGAGAACAAACAAGTTCATCCTGGAGAGGGTGAGGCCAGGCTGCTCCTTGGAGGCAAAGATTCTGAAGCTCCATCTGACATACTTTGGACAAGTTGCAAAGAGAGATCAGTCCTTGGAGAGGGGCATCATTTTTGGGAGGTTAGAGGGACAGTACAGGAGAGGAAGACTATCAGATGTATTGATTTCATCACTGGTGTAATGTGGATAGGCATATCAGAGACAATAAGATTGGCAAGGGATAGAGCAGGGTTTAGGGCTGTTGAACATAGGGTCACTATGAGTTGTAAGTGAGCACATAACAACAACAAGTTTTATGTAGCTATATTGAATAAGCCAAAACAAAGAGAAAAGATGCTGAAGTAAAAGAAGAGAGGATTCCCAAGGGCAGCTCAAAAAGACAAAGTATTAACATCAATTGTTCTGTCATCCTTATTCACTGTCCAGCTCTCAGATGCATAGCAAGTGATTGAAAAGACCATGGCATAAGTCAGGTAGTTACACCTTAGTCCTCAAACTGACATCATTGGTCCTCAGAAATTTGGATAAGTCCCTAACTGCAAACTTTCCCAGTGTAGTATATCTCCTGATCTCCTGACTGATGGTAACAAGAATGTTGGTTTTGGATCCAATGTGAAGTTATTGACAAATCTTTTCTCCATCAATGATGATGTTGCCTATCAGTCCAGGGGTAATAATTTTTGGGTTTCTGGACATTGAAATGCAACCCATTTTGAAGGTTGTATTGTTTGTTCTTTTGCAGCAAGTGCTTTAAGACCTCTTCACTTTCAGTAAGCGAGGTTGGGTTATCTGCATATTGTAGGCTATTGATTAGTCTTCCTCCACTCCTGATGCCACGTTCTTCTTCATAGAGCTCAGCTTGTTAAATAATTTGATTAGCATACAAACTGAATATGTCTAGAGTGAAGATCCAACCCTGAGGAAAATCTGTATTTTTTTTTGTTTTGTTTTTTGTTTTTTTGAAAATCTGTATTTTTAAACCACGTAGTATTCCTTTGTTTTGTTTGCAAAACAATCTCTTGCTTGAGGTACAGATTTTGTCTGAGCACAACTTAGTGTTCTGGGATTCCTATTCTCAATACTATCCATAATTTGTGATCCATATAGCCAAATGCCTTTGCATAGTCAATAAAGCACAAATAGACACTCTTTGGGTATTTTTAATATCAGCCAGGATCCATCTGACATCAGCAATGATATTCCTTGGGCCATGGCTTCTTCCAAATCATACTTGAACTTCTGTCAGAAGTCCTATACCAGATGTCAACTGTCATCTACTAAAGCTGAGGTAGAATAAAGTCATGGTCGTGTGTGTGTGCGTGTGCTTTGTGTGCCTGTACAGGTGTGCACTTTAAGAGATTAAACTAATTGTTTACTTGTTTGAATCTGGGCTAGTCTATGTGACTCGCTTTAACTGTTGGTGGAAGCATAAAATGGTGTAACCACTATGGCAGGCTGTATGGTACTTTTTTAAAAAGTTGCAAATAGAAATGACATTTGACCCAGCAATTCTACTATTCTACCATAACTACCACCGAAGTGGATATATGTACACCCATGTTTATTGTTGGAAACAACTCAAGTGTCCATCAACAAACGAATGGATAGAGAAGGTCTGGTATATTTACACCATGGAATACTACGCCGCACTGAAAAACAAGGAACTCATGAAATATTATACAAAATGGGTAACTCTAGAGGACATTATGCTGAGTGAACTATCTCAGTCACAAAAGGACAAATATTGCATAGTTGTATAATAGGACTGTTGTATAATAGGACTGACATTGGGGTTGAGGGAAAACTGAGAAAGATGGGATAAATTATGCATACTGCATTGAAACAAATGAG
>NW_006399785.1:744063-745472 GCF_000299155.1 Elephantulus edwardii
GAAAGACCTGAACCGGTATAACTTTATCCTTTCTCCAGGTTCATAGGGTTTTCAGAGACAAGCTATTTAGGAAGTGGATTCCACTTCTGCTTCCAAGCCTGTTTTAATCAGGGAGCTGTCCACCATGAGTAACCATTACCGCATTTGACACATCAATGTCACAGTGTTCAGCTTCACAGCAACCACGAGTTACCTCTGTATAGCACATACAAGGAAAAAAAGTTTTTTAAAAAAATAAATTTTACAATGCAATTTCCCTTTTATCGGGCTTTTTTCCCAGAACATTATACAGGTTATTATACAGAACATTATACAGAACATTATCTAGCCTTAATTTGCATTTTTGAGACTGAGCAATCATTTTTAGTAGAGGTAGACTACCTGCCCCCTAGATGAGCGCCCCAGACCAGCTCCCAAACATTGAGTCTACTCTTCATGTAAATTCAGACTGAATCCCGATTTGAAGAAGCAACAAACCAACCCACAGGATATTGAGAAAGGACAGACTGTGTTGTTTTAGATAATACATTATGGTATCATTTGTTATATTGAAAGGTTAGTTGACATAAGAATTGATAGTCTATAAGTATGATAGGAACACAACAAAATCTAAACATGATATTGGCTTTGTGACTGTTCTCAGGAAAAAGTTCAAAAGTGAGGCCACGAATTGCCAAGGGTCACAAAAGAGGTTAAAAAAAATGCCAAAGGACTTGCTCACAAAATTTGAGGCAATACCAAATAAATTAGGGTGAAAGCTGAAGAGTTTTCAGAAAAAATTCAAAAGCCCCCTGGAAAGCTAGTGATATGTGTTGAGTAACAACAGCAAAATAGTTGGACAAATTTTTGCCTGTGTTGAGTGTCAAAGAAACACTGGTGTTGGGGGATTTTAACAGTGAAATGAATTTGGAGATTAAAAACAAATCAAAGACCTTTTGTTAAGATCTCTGAAAGACAACAGTGTTTGTTTCTATTTAGAACACGATGCTGCTGAGAAAGCATGATCAGATTGTAGTTTGGTACATGATTAAATTAGAGAGGGTCCTACCTGTCTAGAAGACTTGTAGATGGACTTGGAGTAGACCCAAAGAAGTTTCAGGAAACCCATATACATCTTAAGAAAATGATATTAGAAAAATTAATATAAGTTAGGATTTAAAGGGACAAAAACAGTAAAAAAGTGTAAAAAGACCTCTGGAATCCTAATTCATGGACAGGATGTTGGCAGAGAAACACTGTTTGTAGCAGTCACTCTGTCAATCCATCTCTTGGCGGGTCTTCCTCTCTTTCACTGGACTTCCACTTTGCCAAGCTTAAAGTCTTTTCCCCAAGGATTAGCCCCTTCTCATATTATGCCCAAACTATGCAAGACTAATCGTCAGCATTCTTCTCTCTAAGAAGCACCCTTG
>NW_006399785.1:749653-751489 GCF_000299155.1 Elephantulus edwardii
GTTTTTTTTTTAACTTTTATTTTATTAATTTAGTGAACATTTACAGAGATTTTGGATTTTCATTCATTCATTGTTTTTTAATGAAAATATTTGCTCTTAATAAGTCATTGAATATACAAAATTAGATCATGCTACTTCTGGTCTCATTTTTGTCATGTTGGTTTTTGTATTGTCTAAGATTTAGTGGCCTAGTGGGAAGAAGCTATGCTGTATTCCTGAGGGCATGCGGTTTAAGGCCATCAGCTGATCCATGATAGAGAGATGGGCCAATCTCCTCCCATACAATTAACTGCCTCTGAAAACCCACCGGAGGGTCAGCTATGGGTTGGTTCCAACTCTATGGTACACAACAACAACAACAACAACAATATGATTTAGCCAGTTTTCACTGAGTACCCGACTGGCATGTGAACGATCCTACTTAGGATACAAAGAATTAAGCATATAGGTGCCTTAGTGGGTAAGCGACTCCTCTGTGAACCCAAAGTTGTGCAATCTGAATCCACCAGCTACTCCACAGGTGAAAGATGGACAATTTTCAGCCTATGAAAACCTGCTGGAGGATTCCGAGTTTATAGTATACAACAACAGTATTTCAGTGGAGAATAAAAGCAAATGCAGAATTATCCTGTTGTGGTTAAGTTCCACTGTTCTGCATCACCCTGTGCTGTGTCACTTCAGCTCCTTTAGAGTTTTTCTCTGACCATCCATCTTTCCCAGCATGTTGCTTTTGTCCAATGACTGGCTCCTCTTGACAACATGGTCAAAGTAAGTGAGATGAAGTTTCACCAGCCTTGCCTTTAAGGAGCACCTTGGCTGCATTTCCTCCAAGACACACTTGTTCCTTCTTTTGGCAGCTCATGAGATATTCAGTGCTTTTCTCCAACAGGTATAAACAATGAGAAATTCAAATGTTGAAGGAAATTGGTCACTGCTTCATCAAACAAAGATAAAAACAAAGCAAAAAAACAAAGATAAAAACAAAGCAAAAGTTACATCAGTTGTCTTTACACTGGAGTATATTGTTTTTCCCAGAATCACACAGGAATGGTTTTTGACCTAGGACACAGGAAATGGGGTAATAATATGATCTTGAAAGCAAAGGACAACTCCATGAAATATGAGAACATGGCATGGAAAACTGGTAATCTGAGAACAAGCTAATTAGCTTCCATTAAAGCCTGCTTTCCTGGAGCTTTTCCTTTCAAATAATAGCACCAAGCCTTAATCAATCCCAACTGATACACGAAACAATTAGCTTAAAGTTGATATGCTTTCTTTTCTTTTTAAATGATAACTAGAGAAACAATTCTTAATAGTATAATAACTGGTTTTGGATTCTGCACATTTCCTGAAATTTCTCAGTGGAAGAAATGGTTGTGCCAAATCTTGTTAATACGTTTTATATCATGTGGGTAGGGGGCAGGAATTTAAGTTTCATCTCCAGAATCTTAAATACATTGAGTCACAGTTCATAAAGTTCATAATAGTCATTTGAAATTTACTCAATAAAGTAGCAGCTTAAAGAAGAGGGAGCCACTGAACATTAAATGTAAGCAGCTTTCATTTTGGATATACATGATTTGCTTTGAAATACAAATACAAATCTTTGAGGCAGTAAATAAGTTTCTTTTTTTTCTCTCTAGTTCAGTTCAAGGATTCGTTTTGAGACATGTTTATTGAGTAACTGTAATATATAGTACACATGCAGGTGAGCAGTCAAAGCTATTAGCTATGGAAAAACATGTATACTATAATTGTTAATTGTCCTTGAGCTGGCTTCAATAATGTTATTGTTCTTGTTAAATGTCATTGAGGCAACTACAAGCCATAGTT
>NW_006399785.1:752288-761952 GCF_000299155.1 Elephantulus edwardii
TCATTGTTGTAGATTTGTCCCCTCCCAAGGCTCCCCCCCACCAGACATTACCCTCTTGGAGAAGTAAAAGAAAAGATTCTTTCATTAAGTAGCATATCTCAGCTATGCTCAGGTTCATTGTAATCACTGTGTCAATCCACCTCATTAATGGAAGTCTCCCTCATCTTCCTCTCTTTTAATGGCCTTCTTTCAACTGTTAGGCAAAAGAGAGCTAGACAATGAATAAGGATGACAGAAAAAAATGATGCTTTCGAGTTGTGGTGCTTGAGAAGAACACTGAATATCTCATGGACGGCAAAAAGGGGAGACATGGCTAGGAAAGAGTGTGGCCAAAGTGCTCTTTAGAGGCAAAGAAGAAGCTTCATTGCTCATACTTTGGAACTGTACCTAGTCATGGCTATTCCTTGGAAAAGGACACCATACCTGGAAAAGAGGGAGGGTCAGTGAGAAGAGGAGGATGCCCAACTAGAGGGGTTGACATGGTGACAATAGGCTCTAATGTTTCAGATCTGATGAAGATGACAAAAGACAGGGCAGAGTTTGGGCTGGCTATTTATGGGATCACAATGAGCTTGACTTAAAGGCACTAACAGCAATAGCAACAATCCAAAGGATGAGCCCGGATGTGTTAGTAGTAAGGAATTGGCTGCTAAAGCAAAAGTATGTGATTCAAATATGTTGGGGAATGTTGGGGAAGAGGAGAGACCTCTGGCCAGGACGAATTGCCTAGCTCTGGATAAGTGCAAGTCTCTATCTGACTCAACAGCCCTTAATATGGGATAGAGAAATTTCTCCTGTCTTTGGCTGTGCTGGCTTCAGAAAGCTTGCCACCCAGAAAGATGGTTGCCGCATCTGTTGAGCTGGGAGTGGTCTACACTGAGCTCAGGTTCTACTATCCAATCCACATGCCCCACATCTACAAGCCCACCCTATCCTGCTTTCCTTTTTTACTTGCCTGTATATAAGTGCACTTCAACCCCTAGTAAAGTTGAGTTGGCTCTCTGAAGCGCTCCTGGAGTGGTGTGTCTTCATCCTGGAGTGGTGTGTCTTCATCGTGCTTACCCCATCAGGGTGTTGCTCCTCCCTGCGGGCAAACAGTGATAACAATCCACCAGTTGATAAACCAACAGTGACACCAACTCACCAGCTGGTCTGTGAAAGACAGATGGACCTTCCCCTCCCATGCTATTGACTGCCTCTGAAAACCTGCTGAAGGGTCAGCTGTAGGGTAGTTCCATATTGATAGTATTCAACAACAATAATAATAATCCAAAGAATGAATCTCTTATCATTTGAATCCACTAGTAGTAGATCCATAGGAGAAAGATTAGCAGTCTCCTCCTTTGCTATTACAGCCCTAAAAACCCAAAGAAGGGTCAGTTATGGGTTGGTTACATCTTGGCGGCAATAAGTGAATGAAACGCAAACCATAACAACCTTCCAAACAAAAGAAAAATGCCTTTTGCATCACTTCCATTCTGCTTTGTTGGAGCTAATTGTAGCTGCTAGGGAAGTCATCATTTAGCATATTTCAGACATATTCTACTGTGATTAATTGGGTTTTCATTGGCTTGCAGAAAGTGAAGAATACTTAAAGTACTTATGGAAGAAGATCAATGAGAACAGCTTAACATAATAATTACATATCATCACCAAGAAAACAGAAATCTTAATCACTGAACAAACAGACAACATTTTGATAGAGAAAAGATTGAAATTGTTAACAATTTAATTTTACTTGGCCCCACAGTCAACACTCCTAGTAAAAACAGTCAATAAATCAAAAGATACATTACATTGGGATAATCTGCTGTTATGGACCTGTCCAAAGTGCTAAAGAACAAGGATATCAGTTTAAAAACTAAGGTGTGCCTGATTCTAGATATGGTCGTTTCATTTGTTTCCTATGCATCTGAAAGTTGGACTATGAATAAGGATGACTGAAGAAGAATCAATGCCTTTGAACTGTGGTATTGGAGAAGAATGTTGACTATGTCATGGACTCCAAAAGAACAAACAAATCTGGCATGTAGGGAGTGCAGCCAGGTGCTCCTTAGAAGCAAGGATGATGAAATTCCATCTCACATTCTTTGAATACAGTAACAAGAGAGGCCAGACCTTGGAAAATATACTTCATCCTGGGAATTACAGAGGGTTATTCAAAGAGAGAAAATTCTCAATAAGATGGATTGACATAGTCACTGTAATGATAGGCTTAAGTATGTTGGAAACTGTGAACATGGCACTGGATAAGAGAGGTTCTGATTTATTATTCATAGGATCACTATGAGTTATAGTCAACTTCTTGGCATTTAATATCAACAACCATTTTTTTGAAGGTAGTTTGCTAGGTTTTCTTTCCTAGTCTATATTAGTCTGGAAGTTCCTCTGAAGTCTGTACAGCATTGGTGACTCCTTGTAAGCTGTTGTTACGTACTGTTGAGTTTGAACCAACACATACCTGGCCTTCCAGCAGGTTTTCAGAGGCAGTTAATCATACGGGAGACTACACATCTTTCTCCTGTAGAGCAGCTGGTGGATTTGAACTCCATGCCTTCGGGATTACAGTGCAGCTTCTTAAAGCACAATGGCATACAGAGCTTACTTCTAGGACTTGATATTAAAGGGAGCTGGTGAGTATCCTCACTCAGTGATCACCTGGACCCACTCGAATGGAAGTAAGAAGCCTACAATGGAGAGACTGGCTGAGCTTGGACATGTTCCTTTAGCACTGTCTACATAGTATGCACAGACGTATGGAAAAGCAAGAAAGAAGAAATGGAAGAAATATGGAAAATCTCTCTTGTGATTTATAGTCTCTGAAAACCTATTGGAGAGTCTGCTATGAGTCTGGACTTGATGACACATAATAGCAATTCAGTTCTCCCTTGAGAAGCAGGGAGTCATGAGGACCCCTAGCTTATTGACTTGGCTTCACGTGGGGTTAAGGCTGAGCAAAGGAACAAACTGATTTGGAATGCAGGGAGATGTGTGGACTCCTGAGTTTCCAGCTGATTCCTATTTGGACTTAGCCACAGATGGCTGGGGATGAGTTGACCAGAAGCCAGCCAAGTGAAGAGAAGATGATCTGAGCTGTGAGCTAGGGTTGATTGCTGCAACCTGATGACTTGCTCTGGAGTGGACTTTGCTAATGAACGCAGATGCTCAAAAGTTTCAAAACTAATTATTCAGCAAAAGGGACATACCTATTTCCTCAGGCTACTGCTTTGATAGTCATGGGTATCAGAAATTGACTATCCAAAATAAGGATATTAAGTTATGAAGTAGCTAAATTACGGACTTTCATGAGTATAGTTATTAGAAAAATGATTGTAAAATGAAACAATAAGCATAATACACACACAATGTAAATGAAATATTGTATAAAATATACTGCACATGCATGAAACACAATATCTGTGAATGATTATGTTGTTTGTTGTTGTTGTTATGTGCCATCAAGTCGCTTGCGACTCATAGCGACCCTATGTACAACAACCCTAAACCCTGCTCTGTCCTGTGCCAATCGCACTGTCTCTGATGCAATTCAATAAAAATACTTAATAAAAATAAAAAAATGTATACGCACTTTATGGAGCTTTTTTTGCCCAGTGGTACGAATCTGTGCTGCAATCCTGAAGGGACACAGTTCGAATCTTCCAGCTGCTCTGCAGGAGGGTAGGCAATCTCCCTCCATGTTTACATAGCTAAGTTCAACGGGAGTGCCTGGCTGAACTTTTAGGTTCCATCTTCTTTTGCTTCTTTAGCTGGCAGTTATATTTCCCTTCTGTCTCTGGAACTGGGTTCAGGATTGAGGTTCTGGAACAAGAATCAACTTTCAGTTTACCTATGTAAAATGGGGCAAATCTGGAGAGAACAAACTTTGAGTTATAAAGAAAACAGCTTTGGGGGTATTACTTACAGGTGTACTGGGAGAGGAGATGGAAGAAAGTGGCTTGGCTCATGTTCCTCCTACACACCAGGCAGCTCTCCCCAGGGGCTGGGTGGCTCTCTCTCCAGGGACTGGGACCGTCTCCCATGCCAGACGGCTCTCCCGAGGGGCTGGACAGCTCTCCCCAGAGACCAGACAGCTCTGTCCCCCAAGGCTCTTTTGAGATCTGGACTTTGCACCTTTCCTGGGACCAAAGCTGGGGACAGCACTTCTGGCTTCAGCACTCCCATCATTGCCCTCTTCCTCTCCACCAAGTGGTCTAAATGTAACTCAGAGTAGGTATTATTACTTTCCCCTTCCACAAATGGAGAAAGGGCTTCCAGAGTGGTGAAAAGACTTGCTCAAAGTTGAAAAAGTAATGAAGGCAGTGGAATAAGGACTCAAACCAAGTTTGTCTGAAGGCCCGGTCATGAGGTGGCTAGCTTAACATGACAGTCAGGCCAGCCATCATCTTTGGTAAGTTTATTTCTGAGTTCTTTAGAAATGAGAAGCTTCCAAAAACTGTCATCCTCACAAATACTTGGAAGACAAGAGAAGGCCAAGGCCTGATCCAGTCACAGGATAATGATACAAGTCCTTTGTAGATTCTGACTGATTATCACTTACTTTGACAATGAAAAGTAGCATAAGCCAAAGAGATTAACTCCAAAGCCCTTGTCCCACATACCCAAAGAACTAAACCATTATTAAGGGGCAATGCCTACAGTGTCATGGGAAGGATAGTCCATTGCTAATGAAGTTATAGTTAGACATTAGCTTAAATGCACTGCCAAAAAATGGCTCCCAGCTCACAGCAATCCTCCATTAAGTTTCTAAGACAGTAATCCCAAAGTGCCTACCTTTCTCCTGAGGAGCAAAAGGTGGGCTTGAAATGTTTGAAATATACAGCCTTCAAGTTAGCAACTTGATAAGCAACATGCAAATTCATGAAGCATTCCATATTGTTAAGATTGGCACAGGATAGAGCAGGGTTTAGACCTGTTGTACACAGGGTCACCATGAGGTGACTCGACGGCACATAACAACAATAAAACAACATACTTGAAGAAGAACTGATGCTGAGGAAGAACATAACAAGGACTGCCATCAGAACGAACAAGTCTGTCCTGGAGAAGGTAAAACTAGTTTGTTCCTTGGAGGCAAGAATTTTGAAACTCCATCTCACATAATTAGGTTATGTTGTCAGGAGAGCCCAGTCACTGGAGAAGGAAACCACACTTGGAAGGGTGAAGATTCAGTGCGTGAGAGGAAGACCTTGGATGAGATGGACTGACACAGTGACTGGGGCAATGGGGTCAGGCGTGTTAGAGATGGTGAAGTTGGCTTAGGATAAGGCAGAGTTCAGAGTCATTGTCGATGTGTCATTATGGATGTGGAAGCTTCTGAGAGTTCTCTGCCTGCTTCTCTTGTGTTCCAGGCTGTTCATCAGGTGTCTCAACAACATGCCAATATTCTGCATCTCAACACTTTCTACTCAAAATTCTTGCCATTGAGTGAGAATTGACTCATCCCTGCCCCCCCACTGAGTTTCTGAGGTTTTAAATAGCATACGAGGAGATTGTCTAGATTTATGCTGTGAAGCTGCTAGTGGGTTCAAACTTCTGGAGTGTAGCCCTTTGGGTTAGCAACACATCCCTACTGACTGCTTCTCAAGAGCTCTCTGCTCTAAGCTTTACTTCTATAAATACAGGCAAGCTCACCAGGGCATCATGGCAGAGACATTCCCTTCCACAAACCGGCAAACTGAGATGAATCTAGGGGGAAAAACTTAAATGAGAAAATTTGTGATCACCAAAGAGATAGTATGATTAATAACAAAGTACAATTTAATATAAATGAAAGTGTAGTTATGACTTTTATTACAGGAAACAGATCTACAAAATACATGGATTGACAGAAACCTTTAAAAAATAAAACATAATGGTCAAAATGTCCCACATGTTTACTCCACAGCTTAACCGAGTTTGCCATGTGTAAGAGTAGAAAGACTATTACCTTCTATTAGTATAATACATGTTTCTAAACTCGTGAAAATAATGGGCTTAATCTAACTATTGTGCCTGAGCTTATCCAGAGAAGCACTCTGCAGGCACACAGCTTAGGCTGAGGGAACTGAAACCATGGCTAAGAAGAAAAGTAAAACACATCATAATTTAAAGAAGAGTGAAGAGGAATTATTACCAGTTTTGAAGCTGCCAACTGCTCTGTGGAAAAGAATGATGTAGCCGGCTTCCATAGCTGTTTACCACTGTGGAACCTTATGCTTATTTCTAATCTGTCCTACAACATTTTAATGGGCAGAATCAACTCAATAACAGAGGGTACAGTTCTACTTTTGATCCAAACCCAAAAAGTAAACCCACTGCTGTTACTTTGATTTTGACCCAGTCTGTAATCTTTGAAGAAATGGATTACCTCATATTTCTCCCCATAATCTTACTGATGAAAATGAAGATTTTTGTTTTGTTATCTTTGCACTTAAGGTGACATACTTATCACCCCACATTTTGTATGTAGCTGACATGTGTGAAGTCTTTCTTAGTGGTTTCGGGAGACTCTCAGATGTAATTTTTGGACTGCAAGTGGTCGGCTTTGAGTTGTTTCTGGTTCCTCACACAGATTTCTGTTCTCTGTGGTTTGGGTCGCTTATGGATGCTAGTCTGCACCTCAGGGAGCTCTGGTAGTCTATTGGTAAGAAGTTGAGTGACCAACCCCAAGGCATACGGTTCAAATCCATCAGCTGCTCTATAGAAGGACTATGGGCAGTCTTCTCCCATACAATTTATTGCCTCAGAAAACCTGCTAGAGGGCCAGCTACAGGTTGGTTCTAACTTGATGACACACAACAAAAACAACCTTTTTCAAATAAAACTATAAAATGAATAATATAAGGGAGTAAAAAAGGATTTAACCTCATAATTATTTCTCCCCCCCCAGGATAATCTTGCTGGATAAAATGAAAGAAATTATAAACTTTTCCTTCTATAGGGATTGACACATTGACAATCTATGCTAATTGTATACTCTTCACTTCAAAACAAAACCACCTAATCTTTAAATTATGAAACATTTCCAAAATAAGAAAAAGTCTTCGTACCTCTCTTTCTTGGCTTCTTTCTGTCTCTTTCTGGGTCTCACTCTCACTCTCTCCCTCACACTCTCTTGCTCTCTTTGTCTCTGTCTCTCTGTATTTCTATCTCTCTGTTTATCTCTCTCTCATTCACCCACATCCCTCTCTACACCGCAGGTCTTTACAGTAACTGATAAGAACATCAATAACCAGAGCTGCTGCTGTAGGAGCCACTGAATGGATTCTTCTCACAGTGACTCTGTGCCTCAGGGAAGAACTGTGCTAGGAACTTTTCTAGGCTATAATCTGTGTAGAAGCCAGTTTCTAGGTGTTTCTCTTATACAGCCTCAGGCTGACTTCAAATCACCAAACTTTTGATTAATATCTTAGTGTTTTACATGTTGCACAACCAGGACTCCTTATGGATCCAGAGGCAAAGGGGATATTACTCCAGTGAGGACACCCTCTGACACACTTTCATGGGCAGACACCTGCTGTCAACAGCCTAGAACACCTGGAAGTTTCTCCCAAGTAGAGGACAGGGAAATGGATCATTTTTGTGGGTGTGGGAACTTAAAAAGGGAAATTTAGTGCTCAGGATGAAGGTTGATCTGGAAAAAGCCAGTGGAAGTTTCACAAAGAATTATAAACATCACTGTTAAATTCAATACAGGAATCACTTGTTTTTCATCAGAGAGCTGGACAATGACTACGGAGGATAGAAGGAGAATTGATGCCTTTGAGCTGTGGTGCTGGAGAAGAGTATTGAGGGTACCATGGACTGCTAAGAAAGCAAACAGATTCATCCTGGAGAGGGTTAAACCAGGATGCTTCTTTGAGGCAAGGATTCTGAGGCTCCGTCTAATATACATTGGACGTGTTATAAGGAGGGACCGGTCCTTGGAGAGGGACATCATGCTTGGAAGGGTGGAGGGACAGCACAGGAGGGGAAGGCCCTCTATGAGGTGGATTTATTCAGTGACTGCGGTAATTGGGATGGGTGTGTCGGAGACAGTGCGAATGGCATAGGACAGAGCAGAGTTTAGGGCTGTTGTACATAGGGTCACTATGAGTTGCAAGCAACTCGACAGCACATAACAACAACAACAGCAACCTAAATAATGAAAAAAAATTTGTTATTCAATATCCCTGAGTCAAGTAACCGTGTGAATAGCAGATCTAAACTCTGTCTTATCCTATGTTTTCCTCATCATCTCTGACACACTTGAGCCCATGGCTGCAGTTACTGTGTCAAAGTATTTCCTTGAAGGTCTTCCTTTCATTTGCCTGCCTTTCTTTTGCTCCACTTTCACAAGCATGATGTCCCTTTCCAAAGACTGATCTCTCATAACAAAATACCTAAAGTATGAGATTAAACTTCATTATCTTTGTCTCTAAGCAGTACTCTGGTTACACTTTCTCTAAGACATATTTATTTGTCCTATTGGCTGTCCATGAGATAGATTTCCAATACTCTTCTCCAACATCACAACTCAAAGGCATCAATTCTTCTTCAGTCATCCTTATTTATTGCTTAACACACAGATGCATATGAAGTAATGGAAAAGACCATAGTTTGAATCAAGTGCACCTTAGTCTTTAAACTGACATCATTCCTCCTTATTATTTTAAAGAGGTCATTTACAGCAGACTTTTCCCTATGTAATACGTCTTTTGATTTTTTAAGTGCTAGCAGAGGTGTTGATTGCAGATTTAAGTAAGATGAAATCTTGACAATTTCAGTCTTTTTCCCTCTCTATCATGATATTGTCTATTGGCCTAATGTAGATTTTTGTTTTCTTAATGTAATCCATATTGAAGGCTGTAGTCTTTAATTGTCCTTGGCAAACATTTCAAGTTCTTTGTTGTCAATAAGGAAAGTTGTGTCTGCATAACACAGTTTGTTGATGAATCTTCCTCTGATCCTGATGTTACATTCTTCCTCAGAGAGTTCAATTTCCCAAATGATTTTCTCAGCATACAGATTGAATAGATGTGCAGAAAGGCTATAGCATTTACACACACCTTTTCTTTTTTTAAAAAATTTTTAAATACTGGCTCTGTTCAATAACAGCTTCTTGGGAGGTGTGTGTGTGTGTGTGTGTGTGTGAGAGAGAGACAGAGAGAGAGAGATTTGATCTTATAATTTTTTTCTTGTTAACCTTATTCATTGTCTAGTTCTCAGAGGCATACCAAGTGACTGAAAAGATGATAGCTTGAATCAGACACACCTTCGTTTTCAAATTGACATCATTGTTCCTCAGCACTTTGAAGAGGTCCCTGACAGTGTCCTTGCCCAATGCAATATGTCTCCTGCTCTTCCTGACTGCTGGTACCCAGAGTGTTGATTGTGGATCCAAGTAATTATTTACAATTTCAATCTTTCTCCATTTATCAAGATTTTGCTTATTGGTTCAGTAGTGAGCATTTTTGTGTTCTGGGTGTTGAAATGCCATTAATATTGAAGATTGTAGTCCTTGATTTCTAAAGAAAGTGTTTGGAGTCCTTTTCACTTTTAGTCAGGAAGGTTGTGTCATCTACATAAAGCAAGTTGTTGATGTTATTGTTCAATCCTAATGCTACATTCTGCTTAATGAAGTTCAACTTCCTGAATGATTTGCTCAGCATACAGATTGAACAGG
>NW_006399785.1:762622-775698 GCF_000299155.1 Elephantulus edwardii
AGAGAGAGAGAGAAAGTTATAGATTAAATTATGCTTCCCAAATATATGTTAAAATACTAAGTTCTTACCTTTATTTCTGTTGTTATAGTCCTATATAGAAGTGTGATTCTCCCTCCCCTTCCTTTGGTAGTTAGATAGTACTCCAGTAACTTGGGTTTTGAATCTATTTTAAAAAGTAAACATTGATGAACACTTGGGGAAGATAGAAGCCACT
This sequence comes from Elephantulus edwardii, assembly GCF_000299155.1. Taxonomy (NCBI): domain Eukaryota; kingdom Metazoa; phylum Chordata; class Mammalia; order Macroscelidea; family Macroscelididae; genus Elephantulus; species Elephantulus edwardii. The sequence goes on from NW_006399785.1 coordinate 762,837, forward strand.
TGAGGATTGCCATGGATGCAAGGAATGCCTAGTGCAATGAACAAGAAAGAATTCTACACAGCTGAGACCATGATTTAGGCTTTAAGCCCCACAAACTGAGAAAATCCAGTTCTGGAATTTGTGTTACAGCAGCACAAGGAAACCAAGTCATGCATCTCCAAGGATACATCCATATTAGAGCGACCTGAACAAGAAAGGAGGGAGATGACAAACTCGTAAATTATGAAGGATCTCATGGAGCTTATGAAGATGATTAACACATGTGGGAGGAAAAGAAGGTAAAGGATCAAAGCAGTTTATAGTCACAACCTCATTGATTGTTTTAGGTGCTTCTGAAGTTTGAATCCCAGCTAAGCTACTTACTGTTTATATGATGTTGGACAGGTTGCTTAACTATGCTATCAGTTCTTTACCTGTAAGATGGGAAATACTCATAAATATCTGAAAGACTTGTTGTTAGTTGTTGAGTCAAGTTGTCAATTGTTGTTGTTGAGTCAAGTACAACTCATAGTGACTCTGTGAATAAAAGATCTAAACTCTGTTCTATCCTGCGCCATCCTCATACTTTCTGACACACAAGAGCCAATTGCAGCAGTCACCATGTCAGTCCTCCAGGTTGAGGGTCTTCCTATCCTTTGCTGACCCTCTCCAAGGAATAGCACCTCCTAACAACATGGCCAAAGACAGTGAGACGAGATCTCATCATTCTTGCCTCCAAAGAGCACTCAGATTGCACCCTCCCTGAGATGTATCTGTTCTCTTGGCTGTCCATGGGATGTTCAATGCTCTTCTCCAGCACCACAGCTCAAAGACGTCAATTCTTTTTCCGTCACCCTTATTCATTTTCCAGCTTTCAGAAACACAGCAAGTAATTGGAAAGACTAGAGCCTGAATCAGACACACCTTAGTCCTCAAACTGACACCATTACTCCTCAATAATTTGGAGAGGTTCATAACTGCAGATTTTTCAGTGCAATGCATCTCTTTACTTCCTGACTGCTGGTACCAAGGGTGTTAATTGTGGATCCAAGGTTGAAACTATTGACAGTTTCTATGTCCTCTCTATCCATAATGATGGTAAGAATATTTTCTTGACATTGAGATTCAATCCATACTGAAGAAGGGTGCATTCCTTGATCCTCTGCAACAAGCGCTTCAAGTCCTTCTCAAGCAAGGATGTGTCATCTGCATAACATAGGTTGTTGATGAGTCTCCTTCCAATCCTGATGGCACACTCCTCCTCATAGAGTCCAGCTTCTTAAATAATTTGCTAAGCATACAGATTGAATGGAGAAAAGATACAACCCTGACACAGTCCCTTTCCAGTTCCAAACCATATAGTCCCACCTGCTCCATTCCCACAACAGCCTCCTGGTCCAGGTATAGGTTCCTCACAAGCATAATCAAGTGCTCTGGGATTCCAGTTCTTCTCAATGTCAGCCACAATTTGTTATGATCCACACAGTGAAATGCCTTTACATAGTCAATAAAGCACAAATAGATCTTCTTCTGGTATTCCTTACTTTCAGCCAGGATCCATCTGACATCAGCAACAATATCCCTCATGCCATGGCCTCTTCTGAAAGAGTTAGGCTGGTGCATTTTACTGCTCAGACGCCTCTGACTTTAAAGCCAGGCTGGAAGGAAACTATTTGACTCACTTATTATGAACTGTCTCTGAAAACCTGCAGGAGGGTCAGCTATGGGTCAGCTTCACCTTCTCCAGGACAAACCTGTTTGTTCTCCTAACAGTCCATGGTATGTTCAACACTCTTCTCCAGCACCACAGCTCAAAGGCATCAATTCTCTTTCTATCATCCCTATTCACTGTCCAACTCTTTGATGCATAGCACATAATTGTGAAGACTATAGCCTGAATCAGGCGCACCTTAGTCTCCGGCCTGATGTCATTGCTCTTCAGTACTCTTGAGAAGTCCCTCACAGCTGACTTTCTCAATGTAATTAATCTCTTGATTTCCTGGCTGCTGGTACCAAGAGTGTTGACTGTGGAGCCAAGTAAACTAAAACTGTTAACTATCTCAAGCTCTTCACCATCCATACTGATGCTGCCAATTGGCCCAGTGATAAGAATCTTTGTTTTCTTGATGTTGAGCTTCAATCCATATAGGAGGCTGCAGTCCTTGACCTTCTGCAGGAAGCGCTTCAGGGCCTTCTAAGTTTCCGGAAGGAGGGAGTGTCATCCACATAACGCAGGTTATTGATGACTCTTCCACCAATCCTGATGCCACATTCCTCTTCGTACAGCCCGGCGTCTCAAATGATCTGTTCTGCATACAGATTGGAAAGATGTGGAGACAAAATACATCTCTGATGGACCCCCTTCTTGATTTTGAACCATGTAGTGTCTCCTTGACTGCCTCTTGGTCCAAGTATAGGTTTTGCATTAGCACAATCAAATGTTCTGGGATTCCCATTCTTCTCAGAGTCAGCCACAGCTTGTTGTGATCCACACAGTCAAAAGTCTCTGCATAATCAATGAAGCACAGATAGACATTCCTCTGGTACTCTCTGCTTTCTGGCAAGATCCATCTAACATTAGCTATAATATCTCTAGTACCACTACCTCTTCTAAATCCAGCCTGTACATTTGACAGTTCTCTATTGACATATTATTGTTCCAAATGTTTTTGGATAATTTTCAGCAGAATCTTGCTTGAATGTGATGTTAATGATATTGCTCAATGATTTCCGCACTATGTTGGGTCACCCTTCTTTGGAATGCGAACAAATATCGATCCTTTACAGTCAGTTGGCCAGCTGTCTCTCCTCCAGACTTCTTGGCACAACTTAGAGAGCACATACAGGGCAGTGTCTGCTTGTTGAAATATGTCAATTAGTATGCCGCCAACTCCTGGAGCTTTGTTTTTTGCCTATTCCTTAAGAGCAATTTGAACTTCCTCCTTCATCTAATGCATTATGTTTTATAAAATTAATCTCCATTGGACCTTGTCCATTGTTACCCTGCTTTTCCCACCCAGATTCTTCCCATTTCCTTTCTTGCTCACTCCACCCACCAAATTGGACAACCCTGTGGTTTCATTCCTACTCATCCTCTCCCCTTTCCCCATTGAGTTCCCATGCATGTTTTAGTAGTTATCTTTCTAATTTTACAATAAAACACTGTCTTACACAGTGTTTGTCCTTATGAGACTGAGTTAGTTTCCTTTTGTAAACGGTTTTACACTCCCTCTCTCTTGAGCCCATTTTAGGTTCCCATCAAGACTAAATTTGTCGAAGTTCATGTTTCTTTATGTCTCCCAATGGTGCACTTTCCTTAACCGTCTCCCTTTCCTCTTCCTAAATATCTTGCACCTCCAGCATCCTTTCCTTCTTTTTCATGAAGAAGTGTATAGCTGTGTTGACGAGATAAACGTAACTTAGTTTACCCTTCGTTGTTGCCCCTGAACCAACCCTGACTCATTGATGACCTCATGGATAATCGAATCACACTGCATCCTGTTCTTTACCACCTTCTTGGTCATTGATATGTTTGAGCCTGTTTTTATGGCTACCGTGTCATCTGCATACAGATTGAATAGCCGTGGAGACAGGACACATCCTGATACACATCTTACCTTATTTTGAACCAGGTAGTGTTTCCTTGCTCTGTTTTAAGGACTGCCTCCTGGTCCAAGTTTAGGTTTCACATGAAAACAATGAAATGCTCTGGGATTCCCATTCTCCTCAAGGTTACCACAGCTTGTTGTGATCCACACAGTCAAATGCCTTTGCATAGTCAATGAAACACAGATGGACTACTCTTTGCTTTCTGCCAAGATCCATCTTACATTGGCGATAATGTTTCTAATGCCAAGTCTTATTCTAAACCCAGCCTGCATATCTGGCAGTTCCCTGTCAATGTACTGTTCCAGTTGTTTTTGGATAATCCTCAGCAGGATTTTGCTTGTATGTGATATGAGTATTATTGTTCAATAATTCCCACACTCTGTTGGGTCACTTGTGTGTGTGTGTGTGTGTGTGTGTGTGAGTAAACATGGATCTCTTCCAGTCAATTGGCCAGGTAGTTGTCCTCCAGATTTTTTGCACAACCTAGTGAGCACACCAAGGGAAACACCTGGCTGGGTTTGATAAGGATGAATGTGGCATCAGGATTGGAAGAAGACTCATCCACAGTCTATGTCATGCAGATGACACAATCTTGTTTGCTAAAACTGAGGAGGATCTGAAGTGCTTGTTGCAGAAGGTCAAAGGCTGTAGTCTTCAATATAGATCTAAATACAACATTTTGTAATAAACTAGTAGAAAAAATAATTTTTTGAGAGAGAGAGAGGGAGAGAGAAGAACTTATTCTCACCACTGGGCAAATTATTAACTATTACAGCCTACTTGGCTCCTCAATCAATACTCTTGGTACCAGCAGTTAGGAAATCAAAAGACAAATTGCATTGGGGAAAATCTGCTATTATGGACCTCTTCAGAGTACTGAGAAACAACAATGTCAGTCTAAAGATTAAGGTGTGCCTCATCCAGGCCATGATCTTTGCAATTACTTGCTATGCATCAGAGAGCTGGACAATGACTGAGGATGACAGTAGAAGAGTTGGCCTTTGAGCTGTGATACCAGAGAAGAGTCTTGAACACATGGACAGCCAAGAAAACCAGTAAGCCTGATTTAGAGAGGGTGAAACCAAGTTTCTCCTTGGAGGCTAGGATTTCGAAGCTCTGTCTCACATACTTTGGGCATGTGGCCAGTAGGGACCAGTCCTTGGAGAAGGGAATTATGCTCTGAAGGATAGAGAGCCAGCACAGGAGAGGACGACCTTGGATGAGATAGACTGATACAGTAACAGGGGCAATGGAGTTAGGTGTGTGGTAATCAGTGAGACTGGCCTAGAATAGGGCAAGCTTCAGGGCTATTATACATTTATTATACATAGGGTAGCAGAGTTGCAGGCGACTCAATGGTACATAAAAACAACAAAAACAACAACAACTGTGTCATGCCACAATAAATGCCACCTCTCCTAGCACGATATCAGACTATATTCTCTGTGACTCTCAAGGTTTTCACTAACTCCTTTTTTGTAGCCTGCCTTCACTTGGAGCTCTGCTGGATTTGCTCCATCATTGTGACCTTGCTAATATTTACAATTCTGGTGCCATTGTTTCTAGCCTCATAGCCACATGCAAGCCATTACAATAGGACAAACTGACAGATGGGTGGCAGAGTTACAGGCACTCGCATATTAATAAGCTTAAATCTCATATTTGACAGAACATCAATCCTGGAGGGAGCAAAGACCTTCTGAATTGCCACCCTCACCTGTGTGTCAGATCTGGGGCCAGGGTCTAAGGCGGGTGTTTGTAACAGTATTTTCCCTTCACTCACTCCAGCACCCATGTTCTCAGGAGCATCCAGACCTCTGCTTGGTGGCTCATTGGATTTGATGGTGTACATCTGGCAATGGAAAGAGCTGAACACGACAGGTCCTTGGATAAAGACCTTATGCATAAGTTGGCACTTACAGTTTGCTTTCTGCTACACTTGCCAGGCTCCAGGCACCTCCTGGGGGATCACAGGAGCCTGGCATGGCCTTGGAGAGAAAAGCTTCCCTGAATGCCCTGGGCCTTGGCTGCCATGGCACAGTGAGGCAGGGAGCAGGCGGAAGGGAGAGCAGCTGAGGTGAAAGCCAGAAGAGAGGGTAAATTAGTTCACAAGCCAGCAGGCCAAGCCTTCAGAGGAGCGGGTTCTGCTGCCTCCTGCTTTGAAGGGAAAGAAAGCAAGCAGGCAAGAGTCAAATGGTTCAAAGAGCGCGACAGGTGAGGGAAGGAACCTTCCCAGGGCCTCACTGGTACCAAGAGAGGTTTTTTATTGAGTCTGACCTACACCCAAATTTAGATTCCATAAGATCAGATGTGCGCACACCCGCACACAGCCCTATTCTATTTATCTGTCTGTGACAAAGGAAAATCAACTCACGTTGTCTGGGAAGAAACAAAATAGGTCAAATGCGGAAATGACTCCCTCTGGTATCAGGCTGTAATTAAGAGATAATTAAGAGACTCATCAACATGTGTTTATTAAGTTTCAGCTTCATGCCAGACACACAGTACATACAACTAAGGATATTTATCACATTGCACTAGAAAATCAGAAGATTGTACACATGTAGAAAGAGAGAGAGAAGAGGGAGGGGAGAAAGGAGAGAGAGAGAGAGAGAGAGAGAGAGAGAGAGACTCGTAATTTACCAGCCAAAAGTTTGGTGGCTCGGAGTTTGAATTTGCCTAGCAAGGCTATTCTTTGGAGAAAAACAACATGCTTGGAAAGGGGGTGGATGGCAAAGGAGAGAAAGAACCTCAGCTATGTGAAATGACATAGTGACAGCAGCAATGTGTGTCAGAGATTGTGAGGCTGGCACAGGGTTCAGATCTGTTGTCTATACAGTTGTTATGAATTGTACTTAACTCAATGGTACACAACAACAACAACAACAGAAGTACCTCAGAAGACAGGTCTGTTCCCTAATGGTAACAGGTGTGACATTGCTATGGAGTAGTCAAGAGTTAACACAATGGCAACCAAGAACAATGGCATATACATACATATATGTATTTATATACATACATCTGATAATGTCCAGACCTATAGTCACCATTCATGTTGTTGAAAGGTATTCCTCAATAGGTCCCAAATTCTATCATGTTATTTTAGATATTGTATACATCACCAAGGCTATATTCCCAACTCTTATTGATCCTTCTCTTTTGCATTCCAATCACTAGTAATTATCAATGCATCTTGATTCCATGTTTGATCCTTTTAAGACTTCAGGAATTGGTTAAAAATGAAGAGAACTTGAAACATTGACTGATGAAGCGCAAAGACAACAGCTTAAAAGTATCAAAACTCAGCATCAAGAAATAAAAATCTTCACAATGAGATCATAAACAATGGCATCATCAATAAAGACAATATTGAAGTTATTGAGAATTTCATTTACTTGGATGCACAATCAATGCTGTGGACGCTTCAGTCAAGAAAGCAAATGAGTATGGCATGGTAGAGATTCTATGCAGCAGTTTTAGACTCAGAGACCTAAGACAAAACCTTTTCCTTCCACTTGTTATGTAACATAGAGCAAGTAGTTAAAAAGAAAAGGAATCAGGTGCATACCAAGATGAGCAAGAGAACATTTTAGTTTTAGTTTTAAAAAGAAGGTATTTTGAGGACAAATGTGGCCTGACTCAAGCCACAGTATTTTCAGTCACCTCATATGTACATGGAAACTGGACATTAAATGTACCAAGGACTTGCAGGAGAATAAACAAAGGTGGCCTAGTAGCAAGAAGCTGCACTGCAATCCTAAAGGAACATGGCTCAAGGTCACAAGCTGCTCCACCAGAGAAGAATGGGCAATTTCCTCCCATGTGATTAACTGCATTTTAAAACCTGCTGGAGGGTCAGCGATGCATTGATTCTGACTCAGAGCTGCATTGGCACTGTGTTTGCAACAATGTGCTCAAGCACCACAGAAATTGTGAAGATAGTGTATGAACAGCAGGATTTCATTCTATTGTACATAATAAGGTCAATGTGAGTCGGAACATACCCATTGGCACACAGCAACAACATACACATTCTCACTCACAGAGAGAGAGAGAGAGAGAGAGAGAGAGAGAGAGAGAGAGAGAGACTCTTGAGTTCAAAGTGGATTGCAAGAATCTTTTACTTGGTTTTACTAAAGAGATTATGTATTACAGATTAAATTGAAGGATGGAAGAGAGATAGAGAGGTGCAAGCGATTTGGAAGAGATCTACATTTGTGCTATTCTAGAGAAATATGATCCAAAAACATGCAGGGTTTTGCTTTTTTTTTTTTGCCTGTGTTTTTCTAAGTTGTTTGAGATAATTTGCAGTGATGTCAGGATAAAGACTAAGGTGTGACTGATCAAAGCTATGTTCTTTGCAATTACTTGTGCATCAGAGAGCTGGACAGTGACTACAGATGACAGAAGAATTGATGTCTTTGAGTTGCGGTGCTAGAGAAGAGCATTGTATTTACCATGAACACCAAAAGAATAAATAGATCTGTCTTGGAGAGGATGAAAACAAGCTTCTCCTTGAAGGCGAGGATTTTGAAGTTCTGTATCACATACTTTGGGCACGTGGCTAAGAGGAACTGTTCCTTAGAGAAAGACGTCATGCCTGGAAGAGTGACTGGACAGAGCAGGAGAGGAAGAGCTCAGTTGAGATGGATTGATACAGTAACTGGGTCTAAGTGTGTCAGAGTGAGTGCGATTGGCTCAGAAGAGAGCAGGGTTCAGAACTATGGGTTTTAGGTGACTCGATGGCTCATAACAACAAAGATGATTCAGAGAAGTTGTACAAGTTTATCAACAGGGTATTGCCAGAAATTCAAGTCAGATTCAGAAAAGGATTTGGAATGGGCGATATCAATGCTGAGTTCAGCTGATTTTTGGTTCAAAGCAGAGAATACAAAAGTCTATTTCTCTCAATCTCTCTCATTACCATCAAATAAGAACTGACTCACAGCTGACCTTTCAGTAAGTTTGAGGGAGGCTGTAAATCACAAAACAAGAGATCACCAACCTTTCTCTTACAGAGTTGCTGCTGGATTGAAACGCACACAGAGGTGCCATCTTTGGGTTAACAGTGAAACTACCTAGGAATTATGGCACTAGGGCTCCCTGAAAGATGTGTGCTTGGGTTTTATTGATTATGATATGACATTTGACTGATTTTATTACAACAAATAGGGGGCTCTTGTGGCTTTGTGGTAAAGAGTTGAGCTGCCAACTCAAAGGCAAACAGATCAAACCCAACCACCTTTCACCAGGAGAAAGATGGGTGATCTTCTCCGTTGTGAATTACAGCCTGTGAAAACCTCCTGGAGAGTCAGTTATGAGTCAGTTATGAGTCAGTTCTGACTCAACAACACGTAACAGTAGCAACATAATAAATTATGAATAACATTATGAAGAACCTTAATCCAGAACACCTAATTATGATCATGTGAAACTTATCTATGAATCAAGAGGCAGTCCTTTGACTAGAAGGTGATATTTAATTATTTTAAACCAGGGAAGATACTCACTTCCCCCCATACTGATTCAATCCATATGCTGTACAAAGAATTCAAGAAATTGATCGGCATAAAGAAGAGTTTGCAACAGGATTGGAAGGAAATGCATTAGCTCCCTGAAATATGAAGATGACATGACATTGTCTACTGAAAAGAAAGAAGACCTGAAGTAATTATTGAGGAAGGCCAAAGACTGTAGCTTTGCATACAGATCACACCTTAATGAAGAGAAAGCAAATATCCTCACAGATGGACCCATAAGCAACACCATGATAATGGGAAAAGATTGAAGTTGTCAAGTATGTAATTTTATTTGGACCCACAGTCAATGACCGTGGAAGCAGTATTCACAAAATCAAATGACTTATTGTATTGGACAAATTTGCTTTAAAACAAATTTGCTTTGAGGCTAAGGGCACCTAACCCAAGCCATGACTCTGTCAAGTGCCTCTTCTGAATGTGAAAGCTAAACAATGAATGAGGAAAATAGGCTAGGGAGCATTGTGCTGAGTGAGCTAACTCAGACACATAAGGACAAATACTACGTAAGACCATTATTGTAAAAACAGAAAGATAACCAGTAAGATGTGTATGGATATGCAAAGAGGAAAAGAGAGGGAGTAGGAGGGCAGGGGGGTTGGGGGTAAAATCAAAGGGTCACAGAGTTTGGTGGGTAGAGGGAGGGAGGGAGGGAAAAAAACCCCAATAAAACCACAACCACAATATGTATGAAACTAATTACTGTATGCAAATCAGTAAAGAAAACAATTCCTTAAAACAAATGAATAATTAATACATTTGCCCCTCTAGGATTGAGGCTCCTGATTGCTGTGCTCAGATGGCTTGGTTTGGTTCAGGTGCACTTCCCAACAATACCTACCATGTGGATTTACTTAGTTCATTATAAAGACAGAGAGGATTAATTGAGAAGAATTCTACCCATTCTCAGAAAACTCACAAAACTCACTGCCACTGACTTGGAACCGACTCATAACAGACCCTCCGTGGTCTTTCAGAGGTTGTGAATGACAAGGGAGATTATTGCCCATCTGCCTTTAAGGAGCAGCCGGTATATTCAAACCACCTGGCTTTGACTTGACAGCACAGTTTGACTATTTGTAAATGTAACTCATTTCTAAGGGTTATATGAAATATGTCAAAAAAGGCTATTAAATGTAAAGCTCTCAGTACAGCAATAATGAGTTAACCTTAATATTTTTCCCCCTTAACCAGCCTCAGTTGACTCGACCTTAGTGTGTGTCAGGTGTTAGGTGCTGTCAAGTTGACCAGAACTCCTATATACATGATGTTTGCAGCTGCTACTCTTCATATGAGCCTTGCCACATCAGCAAATGAAAGTCATTTGTTAGGTGAGTGCTTTACTCGGTCTGCATTGTTAAGGTAAACTCTACTTTGAGGGGACAGCTCTTCCCCAGTCTCTTATTGAGTGCCTTCCAACCTAAGGGGCTCACTTTCTGGCACCACATGGAGCCAACATTGTAGAATTTGCTGGAGAAGAGTACTGAATATACCATAGACCACTATGTGAACAAACAGGTTCATACTGAAGAGGGTGAAGCCAGGCTTCTCCTTGGAGGTAAGGAGTCTGATACTCTATCTGATATACTTTGGGTGTGTTGTGAGGAGGGATAACGCAAGATAGAAAGATCCTCAATGAGATGGATTGACTCAGTGTCTGGGGTAGTGGGAGTAGGTGTATCAGAGACAAAAAGGTTGGTTCAGGATAGAGCAGGGTTCAGAGCTGTTGCTCATAAGGGTCACTATGGGTTGCATGCAACTCCATGGAACATAACAACAACATGTTATTTCAGATCTGAATGGTGATTCCTTTCTTCTTAGTCTGTCTTAGCCTAGAAGCATCACTGAAAGCTGTCCACCATGGGTGATCCCGCTGGTACAAGGATGGCTTCGAAGATCACAGCAGTACACAAGCCAGCATTGAATGGCAAACTGACAGTGTTAGGGTAAAACAGTGCTTCACAGAGTTTTCAGTGATAGTGACCTTTCGGAATTCAATCATTATGTCTTTTGTCTGAGGTGTGCCTGAGTGAATTTAAACCACCAAACTTTTGATTAGTAATTGTGCTACTCAGGGACTCCTCTTTTACTATTGGGATGAGTTAAACACTCAACAGTTGTGGCTAAGAGCTATTTCTGCCCTGTTTGTGACTATTCTCTCGGATGTCACTCCTCAGGGTATGTATTAGTCACTAGCTCAGGATAGTAGTGTTTTGGGGCCAAAGGGTACTTTAGTTCAAAGCTGGCTTTGTTATATTTTAGAAATGTGGTGTCTTAACTATCTAGAACACTTGGCACATTTTGGTTATGTTAGAACAGAAACCTCATAATTGATCGACTTTGACAAGAATATCTACTTTCCTCACAGCTCAAAAGGCTGACTCATCATGATCCGGTTGGAACCGGACCATAGCTTACCCTCCAGAAAGGTTTTCAGATGCTTCAAATACCAAGAGGAGATTGTCCATCTTCCTGCCGAGGAGCCGTTGGTTGATTTGAGGTACTTGCCTTTACAGTGGCAGTGCAACTCCTTACTCAGAGACCACCAGAGAACAACAAATTCAAGGGCCTGATGTAAGTAAGTCTTCCTTTCTCCATAGAGCACGATGATTCTTTCTTCTTTAGTTTCTGCTTTCTGGTTCCAGGAGATCTTCAATGGCTTTGCCACCAATCACTCCGTGCATCTAGGAGTTTTTAACACAAGAATCCTGGGCCCACAAGACACACTGTGCTCCAGGCTCTTCTTTCTGAGGTTCCTCTGAGCTCTGTTCACTTGCTTAATCTCTTATGTGGAGTCAAAGAAAATGGACTCAATGTGTAACTTAATCTTACAGATTGTATCTTGCCTAATTAACACAACTGCCTCTCATCTTGCATCATTAACATTATCAACTTAGATTCAACCCATAATTATCACATGGGAACCAACTCACAGCTGATTCTCTAGCGGCTTCCTGAGGCTGTAAATCACTCAGGAGACACAACATCTTTCTCTTGATCGCCCTCTGGTGGATTTGAATCACAGGCGCAGCCTTTGGTTTCGAAGCATAGTGGGTTTTGGTTTGTGGTGTTTGGTATTTTTGGTGTTTTGGGTTTTTTTTTTTGTATTACATAGTGATTTAATAATGAAGGATTTTTTTTTTCCTTCGGAGGGGGAAGCGAGCTGATGGGGAGGGGTGGGAAGGGAGAAAATTGAAGCAATGAATGAATGGAAATCCAAAACCTCTGTAAAAAAAAAAAATTATAAAAAAAAAGATCAACAGCTGGTGAAGGTATTGCTGCTTATTTTGCAGAGCTGTGCCATCTGTTTCAGTGTTACAGTTTTCAAGCTTTCTTTTTAAAAATATTTTTATTAATAATTTTAAAGACAGTTTAGAGACTTTGAATTTCCATTCATTCATTGTTGCACTTTTCTCCCTGCCCATCCCTCCCCCTCCCCAGTTCACTCATCTCTTTGAAAAGTAAAAAAAAAAAAATTCTTTCATTGTTCTACAATCTCTACCCCCAAGTCCACTCTACTATGCAGCCTTCCTTCTTTATCAGCTATGTCACCAGAGCTACATTAACATCATGTTGTTGTTGCTGATTGCCTTTGAGTTGAGCATGACTCAATAGTGACCCTGTCAACAAAAGACCGTAAAAGTCAGAATTTACAGCACATAGGATAATTACATCATAAACTGGAGATTACATAAGACTGAAAATTGTGTTCTAGCCAATTTGAAACATATTTGTTG
>NW_006399785.1:776983-777947 GCF_000299155.1 Elephantulus edwardii
CTGCCCTATTCTGAACCAATTTCAGTGTCTCTGCCAGAACTAATCCATCCTTTTTCTCTAGACACTGAGTCAATTCATCTCATCCTGGGTCTTCCTTTCTTGTGCTGTCCCTCCACCCTTCTGAACTTTATGTCCTTCTCCAAAGACTGGCCCTTCTTGGCCATGTGACCAAAGTATTTGAGACAGAGCATCAAAATCCTTCCTCCTAGGGGTCTGCTAGGTTTCACCCTCTTTAGGACAAACCTGTTTATTCTCCTGGCAGTCCAACGGTAATGTTCAACACTCTTCTCCAGCACCACAACTCAAAAGCCTTGATCCTTCTTCTATCATCTTTAGGTACTATCTAGTTCTCATATATGTAGCAAGTAATTGTGAAGACCATGGCCTGGATCAGGTGCACCTTAGTCTCCAGAATGATGTTGCGCTTCAGTACTCTAGAGAGGTCTCTGATAGCAGACTTTCTAATGCAATTTATCTTTCGATTTTCTGACTGCTGGTGCTAAAAGTGTTGACTGTGGAACCAAGCAAACTGAAGGTATCAACCATCTCAATCTCTTCTTCTTCCATCATGAAGCTGCCAATTGGCCTACTGGTGAGAATCCTTGTCTTCAATCCATATTGAAGATTACAATTCTTGGCCTTCTGCAGCAAACACCTCATATCCTCTTCAGTTTCAGCAAGCAACGTTGTGTCATCTGCACATGCTGTTGATGAATTTTCTCCAATCCTGATGCCCATTGCTCCTCATAAAGTCTGGCCTCCAGCATGATCTGTTCTGCATACAGATGGAAAAGGTATGCAGATAGGATGCATCCTTAATGCACACATTTCCTGATCCTGAACCATGCAGTGTTTCCTTTCTCTGTTCTGACTACTGCTTCCTGTTTCAAATATAGGTTTCACGTGAGCACAATTAAGTGTTCTGGGATCCCCACTCTTCTCAATGTTAGCCACAATGTGTTGT
>NW_006399785.1:782682-797597 GCF_000299155.1 Elephantulus edwardii
TTGCGATTGGCACAGGATAGAGCAGAGTTTAGGACTGTTGTATATAGGGTCCCTATGAGTCGCAAGCGACTCGATGGCACATAACAACAACAACGACAAAACTTTAATTTGCTACAGAACATATTCTTACCGAAAGATCATTAAAACAGTATTATGTTTATTATAAGGGAGCTTTAGTGGCCTAGTGGTAAGGCATTGTACCGCCTACCCAAACACAGCTAGTTCAAATCCACCAGATTGTCTCAGAGAGAAAGACGGACATGACTGAGAGGCTGTAAACCTGCTGGATGGTCAGCTATGAGACCATTTCAACTCAGCCAGACATAAAAAAAAAACCTCAAACATGTATATTATAAAGACTGTGGTAGCAGAGTCCATTGCTGTTTGTGGCAGTTCAAATCCACCAGTGACTCCGGAAGGAAGATGGACTTACAGCCTTGGAAACTAGACAGACGGTTGTTATGAGTTGGAGTTGCTGTGATGACAGTGAGTTGAATTTATTATTGTCATTTTTCTTCTTGTTCTCCTTTTCTTCATATAATGATCAACAAAAGCAAAACCCAAAAGCAAAGCAGTGGTGTCACAGAATTGAGTTATTATGATGACACGCATGTGCCTGAGTAGAATGTGCTGCCTACATTTTGATGGATGTGACCTTTCACAAACAGACCACCAGGCCTTTATTCTGTGGCATGTTTAGTCCACTGACGTTTAGGTTAGTAGGCAAATTCTTAGTAGTTTATGATACCCAGGAACACCTCATTGACAGAATTCATAGAATTAAAGGCTAGTATTTACTAAAAATTCCATATGAAAACCATGTGTGTGTGTGTTTATTTTATACCTCTTTGCATACAGAATTAGTACACTTTGTGTATCATTCATATACATTGTTTTTGACACATTGTTTCAGTCACATTTTATTTCAAAAGGCCATTCTGATACATTGTTGTTGTTATGTGATGTTGAGTCACCTGTGACTCATAGCTGTGAAGCCTGCCCTGTCCTGAGCCAGTCTCACTGACTCCAACACACCTACCCTGATTAGCCTAGTTACCGAATCAATCCATCTCATTTGGGTCTTCCTCTCCTGCACTGTCCTTCCACCTTTCTGAGCATAATGTCTTTCTCCAAAGATCGGTCTCTCCTGACCACATGGCCAAAATATGTAAGACAGAGCTACAAAATCCTAACTTCCAAGAAGAAATAGGATTTAATCTTCTCCAAGACAGACACTATTGGTTTTCTTGGCAGTCCATGGTGTGTTCAAGATTCTTCTCCAGCACCACAACTGGAATGCACCAATTCTTCTTCTGTCATGGTTAGTCACTATCCAGCTCTCTGTTGCACAGCAAGTAATTGTGAACAGCATAGACTGGATCAAGTGTACCTTAGTCTATAGACTGACATTGTTGCTTCTCATCACTGTGGAAAGTTCCCTGACAGCAGATTTACCTAATGGAATTCATCTGATGATTTCCTGACTGCTGGTGCCAAGAGTGCTGATCGTGGAGGTGAGCAAGTTGTAGCCGTTAACAACGTCAATCTCCTCTCCATCTATCGTGGTGATGCCAATTCACCCAGTGGTCTTTGTCTTCCTGATGTTGAGCTTCAATTGATATTGAAGACATATATATACATTATGGTTTAGAAAACTAATCACCATTGACCTATGCCTACTATTACCCTGTCTTTTCCCCAATATGTGCCCAGTGGATCTTTGCTAATTCCCTCACTGTCTCCCTCTCCAGTCTCCAAACTCTGTTTTCCTAGTGCTTCTCCCTCCCCATCTCCCTCCTAGTCCCTTTTTGGACTTCCATACACATCTTACTAATTATCCTTCTATTTTTATAATACTTGCCTTATGCAGTATTTGTTTTTCACAATAGCAAGCAAATGGAAACAGTTTCAATGTCTGCCAACACACTACTGACCAAGAAATCATGTTACACTCACACAGTGGAATACTATGCAGCATGAAGGAGCAACAATTTTGTAAAATATACCGTGGGACATCTAGAGAAAACCAGGTTTTAAAACTCAGCCTTATTTCTCCTTCTCGGTGCTTTCATTTCTATAGTTTCTTGTCTGTATTTGTTAACGCAATCCTGGGAATGAAGTATATTAGCATTTTCTTGTGTTTTTTCTACTGTGGTCAAAGAGCTTTCTCTCAGAGTTTTCTGGTTGTGGTTTTTGTGAATGAGAATTTTCTAGATCAATTGAACTTAAAAAGGGGGGAACTCCCCCCCCCAAAAAAAATTCCAGGCTTCCTGGTATATTAAAGTTCTTTCCCCCGTTAATATAAAAGATTTAATGCACCTCCACCCATAACATATTGCTTTTTATACCTGCTGGCTGAACTGCCTGGAATGTCATGCTTTAAACATTTCATTTTCTTCTAAGTGTGAGATACAGTGGAGAAACAGCAGCAAAAATAAGTGACAGCGCAGAATAGAGCCTGTGCTGAAATAGCAGATGTTGAACCTTTCAGAAAGCACAATCTCTAGTGGCCAACTCTCTTGACAAACATTTGATTAGTTATTACAGTCTATAAATACCAGCAGTTCTCTCTCCCAGGATATTAAATCTAAATCCTCCCAGATTTTAGTAATTTGTCCCAGCATAGTATAATCATATATAATTTTTATAGACTAGTGAAGTCTTTTAGGCAAAACACACTGTTGAGTTCAATTTATTAAATAAACTGGCAGCAAAATCCCACTAAATACCTTGGGACTAACCTAAGGCTTATGGAGACTTCACAGATTTCCTGTTCAGCAAGTTACTGCCTTTTGTCTCTCTGTAAAGTACAGTTTGGTTTATATAAATAAGTTATTTCCTTTAATTATGGAACATCTGAATTGCAGGCATATTCAAACCCATTCCACTCAAGTTAATTCCCACTTATCTCAATATTTGTAAGACGGAACAGAACTACCAGGTAAGGTTTCCAAGGATATTATTTTTGTGTGAATAGACTACAATAACTTTCTTTCTTGGAGAGGCTGGTGGATTTGAACTGCTGACTTTTCAGCTTACAGCAGAACTACTTAACCACTTTACCACCAAGTTTCCTAAATCACAATTATGTTGTTGTTAAGTGCCATCGAGTTGAGTACAACTCATAGGGACCCTATGAACAAAAGATATGAAACATGTTCTATCCTGTGCTATCCTCACACTTCCTGATACAAAAGAGCCCATCGCAGCAGTCACCATGTCAATTCACCTGGCTGATGGTCTTTCTCTCTTTTGCTGATCCTCCACCCTTCCCAACATCATGTTCCTCTCCAAGGAATAGCATCTCCTAGCAACATGTCCAAGGTATGTGAGGTGAAGCCTCATCATTCCTGCCTCCAAAGAGCACTCCAGCTGCACCCTCTCTAAGAAGGTTCTCTTGACCATCCATGGGTGTTCAGTTTTCTTCTCCAACACTGGAGCTCAAAGGCATAAATTCTTCTGTCATCCATATTCAAATGAGGCTGGAAATAGAATGATTGACCTCTGTATTTACAAAGATTTGTTCATTGCAAATACCTTTTTTAAAAGACACAAAAAATGACTTTACACATGGATCTCGCCTGATGGGCTGCATAGGAATCATATTGATTACATTTGTGGAAGAAATCATTGGTGAAGCTCAATATTGGCCGTCAAAACTAGTGCAGGAGTGGAGTGGGTGTCAGACTATCACTCATATGGAAGTTCAAACTGAGGCCAAAGAAAATGAAAATAAGCCCACAGGGACCAAGATATGATCTTGAGTCAATTCCATCCGAATTTCAAGATCATCTTAGAAATAGGTTTGAGTCAGTGAACACCAATGATCGAAAACCAGCTGGGTTGTGGGCTGTCAAAGATATCATTCATGAAGAAAGTAAAGGTCATTACACAAACAGAGGAGAAAGAAAAAATTTCAAATGGATGTCAGAAGACACTCTAAAAATTACACTGGAACATTGAGAAATCAAAACAAAGAGGAAACACGCCAATGTAAAAGAGATGATTTCAAAGGGCAGCTAGGGCTGACAAAGCAAAGTATTATAATGAAATGTGTGTAGATCTGGAATTGGAGAATAAGAAGAGAAGAACTCTGCATTTCTCAAGCTGAGAGAATTGAAAAATAAATTTAAACCTCAAGTCACTATATTAAAAGATGCTATAGGTAATAATATTGAATGACCTAGAAACCATCAAAGGAAGATGGAGGGAATACACCACTGTACCAGGAAGAACTGATTGACACTGAAAATTTTTAGAAAGTACCAAATGAACAGGAACCAAAGATAATGAAGGAGGAAGTGGAAGCTGCCTGGAAGGGATTGGGAAAGAATAAGGCTCCAGGAATCGATGTGATACCAATTGACTTGTTTCAATTAACAGATTCAACCTTAGAAGCACTCACCAAGCAATTTGGAAGACACCTGTCTGACTATCAGACTGGAAGAGGTCCATATTTGTTTCCATTTTCAAGAAAAGTGATCCAAGTGAATGTGGAATCTATTAAGCAATATTGTTAGTATAATCACAATAATCACTCCTTACAATTAAAATATTAGCATTTCCAAGCATGAATAAAATATTTTCTCAATATAGCTCAGAGTCACTGTCATTGAATATAAACTGACTCACATCTGATCTTCGATTCTATTTCCAAGGGTGTAGGTCACTTGGGAAGATATTGCCCATCTTTCTCCAAAGAAGCTGATGTTATGTGCAGTTGAGTCTCCTGAGACTCATAGCAACCCTATGTATAACAGCTCTAAACTCTGCTCTATCCTGTGCCAATCTCATTTTCTCTAATACACCTACCTCCATTACCCCAGTCACTGAATTAATCCATCTCATTTAGGGTCTTCCTCTCCTGCACTGTCCCTCCACCCTCCCAAGCATGACATCCCTCTCCAAGGACTGGTCCCTCCTTCCAACATGTCCAAAGCATGTCAGACAAAGCTTCAGAAGCCTTGACTCCAAGGAGCAGCCTGCTTTCACCCTCTCTAGGGTGAACCTGTTTATTCTCCTAGCAGTCCATGGTACATTCAGTACTCTTCTCCAGCACCACAGCTCAAAGGCATCAATTCTCCTTCTATCCTCCCTAGTCATTGTCCAGTTTTCTGATGCACAGCAAGTATTTGCAGAAATTATGGCCTGTATCAGGTGCACCTTAGTCTCTAGATTGACTTCATTGGTCTTCAGTAATTAAGAGAGGTCTCTGACGGCAGACTCTACCAATGTAATTTGTCTTTTAATTTCCTGGTTGCTGGTACCAAGAGTGTTCATTGTGGTAGAATCTAATCACTAGGGAGGCAGGGCTTTTTCCTTAGCTTTTCCTTTCCCACTCCTTCTAGATCACACCTCCAGAGTAGAGGTATATGCTAAACTATGCAAAACTCTCCTTTCTAAAGATAACAGAAATTGGAATTCAAAGTGTTAATTTCAATTCATTTCTATATTTACTATATTTATTTTGAGCACTTTGAATTGTGGTCTTGGCAAAGAATACTGAATATTCCATGGACTACTGAAAGAACAGACAATTCTCTCTTTGAGGAAGTAAGATCAAGTTGATCCTCAAGATGGTGAAACTCTCTCACATACTTTGGGCATGTTGTCAAGAGATGCCAGTCCTTACACCAGGGATGCATCCTATCTCTATACCTTTTTAGACTATATGCAGAACAGATCACTTGGGATGTTGAGTTTTATGAAGAAGAGTGTGGAGTTGGGATTGGAGGAAAACTCATCAACAATCTGCAATATGCAGATGATACAACCTTGCTTTCTGAAACTAAGGAGGACCTGAAGCATTTATTGCAGTGGTCAAGGGTTGTAGTTGGCTTGGATGGAATTTCAACATCAAGAAAACAAAGATTTTCATCACTGGGGCAATTGTCAGCACCATGATAGATGGAGAAGAGATTCAGATTGTTAACAATTTCAGCTTACTCTCTTCCACAATCAACACTTTTGGCATTAGCAGTCAGGAACTCAAAAGATGAATTGCTCTGGGCAAGCCTTTTGTCAGGGACCTCTGCAGAGTACTGAGAAGAAACGATGTCAGTCTAAATGCTACAGTTCACTTGATCCAGGCCACTGTCTTCACAATTACTTACTATGCATCAGAGATCTGGAAATGACCAAAGATGACAGAAGAAGAATAGTTGTCTTTAAACTGTGGTTGGTGTATAAGAGTATTGAATATGCCATGGACTGCCAAGAGAACAAATAGGTCTTTCCCAGAGGTGAAATCCTGCTGTTCCTTGGAAGCAAGGATTCTGAAACTCTTCTTCACATATTTCGAACATGTTGTTAGCAGAGACCAGTCCTTGGAGAAGGCCATCATGCTTGGAAGTGTGAAGAGACAGAATGAGGTCATACTTGGAAGTGTGAAGTGTACGAAAGGAAGACATTAGATGTGCTGAATTGACACAGTACCTGGGGTAATAGAGTTAAGTGCGGCAGAGACAGTGAGATTGGCTCACAATAGAGCAGGATTCAGAGCTGTTGTGCATTGGGTTACTATGAGTCATAGTGGACACAGTGACACATGACAACAACAAGCAGCAAGTACAGTAGAGTTTTAAATAAGTTCCACTTAACACAGTCAAATTAAGACTAATTACTAGCAGTTGGAACATGTTTTTATTTTTAAAAAATTTTGCAAACAGAATTGAAGCCTTCATTCAGATATTATCGCAGGGATTATATATTTCCAATTATACCTTCAGTATTTGGTACTTGAGAAAACTAAATGACTAGTTATCATTTAAATACTTTCAAATATATTTCCATTTGTTTGCATACAATCTTTCATTTGTTGTTGTTTATATGTACCATTGAGTCACCTGCAACTCATAGCGACCCTATTTACAACAGCCCTAAGCCCTGCTCTATCCTGTGCCAATCTTACTGTCTCTAACACAACTACTCCCATTATCCCAATAACTGAATCAGTCCATCTCGTCAAGGGTCTTCCTCTCTTATGCTGTCGCTCCACCCTGCCAAGCATGATGTCCCTCTCCAAGGACTGGTCCCTCCTTGCAACATGTAAAAAAAAAAAAGTCAGACAAAGTATGTCAGACAAAGCTTCAGAATCCTTGCCTCAACGGAACAGCCTGGTCTCACCCTTTCTGGGACAAACCTGTTTGTTCTCCTGGCAGTCCATGGTTTATTTAATAATCTTCTTTACCACCACAACTTAAAGGCATCAATTCTCTTTTTATCATCCCTAGTCATTTCCCAGCTCTCTGATGTAAAGCAAGTAATTGCAAAGACTATGGCCTGGACCAGGTGCACCTAAGTCTCCAGACCTACATCGCTGTTCTTCAGTAGTTTGAAGAGGTCTCTGACAGCAGATTTTCCCAATGTAATTCGTCTTTTAATTTCCTGGCTGCTGATACTAAGAGTGTTGATAGTGGAGTCAAACAAACTGAAGCTGTTAATAATCTCAATCTCTTTACCATCTATCATGATGCTGCCAATAGGTCCAGTGGCGAGAATTTTTTACTTTGTACTTTATATAATTCTTATTGATCTATGTCTATTATCACCCTGCCTTTTCAACTCCCCATTGAATCTTTCCTATTCCTTCAACTGCTTCCATCTACTAACCTCTGCCATCTTAGTCATTTTCCCTCTTCCCTTTTTTCTGAGCACTCTCCCTGGCCCCTTACAATTTTGCACATACATATTTTGCTCAGGTATTCATTCTCTTGTATTCACAGTAGTGGTCTTATCCAGTATTTGTCCTTATTTGACTGAGTTATTTCACTAGACTTGCTCCTGTCATTATAGTATATAAATCTATGTTGTACATAGTATATAAATATACTAGTATATAGTATATAAATTTTAGTAGAGAAATCATTATTCCTTAGTGTTGCATAGTATTCCAAGTGTGAATGTACCAAAATTGTTAATCCATTTGTTTACTGATGGAAATTTGGATTGTTTATTTTCTTGCTTTTGTGAAAAATACTGCTATTAACATAGATGTATATCTCTCCATTTGTATCTCAGTTCTGGTTTCCTGGGATATATTCCTAATAGTGGAATATCTGGTTCATTGAGATTTCTATTTTCAGCTTTTTGAGAAAATGACAGACTGTCTTCCAGAGTGGTTGTACTTTTTTACACTCCCTCCAGCAGTGCATATGAATTCTAATCTCTCTGCAAGCTCTCAATCATTCATTGTTTGCTGTGTTGTTATTCTAGTACTTCTGCGGAGATGAGATGGTATCTTATTATTTGGATCTGCATCTCTGAGTGCCAGAGATTTTGAACACTACTTCATGTGTGTGTTAGTCATCTGAATGTCCTCCTTTGCCCAGAGTCCTTTCATGCCTTTGCCCACTTTGTCATTGGATTTTCAGCCTTTTTCTTGTGGAGTCATGTAGGGTTCTGTAACTTTAGTTATGAGACACTTGTTTGAAATGTCATTGCCAAATGTTTTTTCCCCATTCTTTTTTTTAACCCTACTCAAGATGATTTTTTGTGCACGCAAGGATTGATTTTTATCCTCCCCTCTTTGCCTATGTTTGCCAACCTATGTATGCTGTAGGCTAGGGCTTCTAAGTTTGATCCCATTTTATCTATTATCTTTCTGGTTTTGGATTTTAACCGCTAGGCATCTGATCCACTTTGAGTTAGTGTTTGTCTACGGTGTGAGAGGTGTAGATTCTGTTTCAGTTTTCTGCAGGTAAATGTCCAGTTTTGCCAGGACTACTTGTTAAAGAGGCTGTTTTCCACCATCTAATGGGTTTTTGTTTCCTTGTCATATATCAGTTTGCCATAGGTAGATGGGTTGGTTTCTGGGCCCTTGATTCTGTTCCATTGATATATGTGTCTATTATTATACCAACACTATGATATTTTGATTACTATCATTGTGTAGTAGATATTGAGATCAGAGAATGTGATGCTTCCTACTTCATTTTTGTTTTTAAGAAGACTTTTGCTTATCCTACATCTTTTTTATTTCCAAAGAGGAAATTAGCTTTTCTATCTTCTTGATGAATTTGTCATCTCTTTTGGGAATACGTTGAACCTCAGATTAGCAAAAACAAAAGCATACACATTTAAATACTTTTTGTGTGTGGGAGGTGTGATTTCAGATGGGGTCATGGAGTTCATTGGGAAATATAGTGGCCTAGGGGTATTCAGGAAATATGGACTTGGTGACAGAAATAAAACTGGAGGTAGAATGCTAGAATTCTTTATTCATTGCAAATACCTTCCCCCCCCCCCAAATACCTTTTTTAAGAAACAAAATCAGACTCTATACATATGGACCTCACCTGATGGCCTACACAAGAATCAGATCAATTTCATCTGTGGAAAAAAAAAATTGTTGAAGAAGCTTAATATAAGCTGTGACAACTAGGCCAGGTGACGATTGTGGAAGAGATCCTCAACTACAAAGTTCAAACTGAATCTAAAGAAAATTAAATCAAATCTACAAGAACCAAAGTTTGATCTTGAAACTGTTCCTCCTGAATTTAAAGAAGATCTCAGAAAGAGGTTTGAGGCCTTGAACACTAATGAGTAAAGACCAGATGAGCTGTGGGAAGATATCAAGAATATCATACATGAAGAAAGATCATTAGAAAGACAGAGTAAGAACAGACCAAGATGGATGTCAGGAGTGACTCTGAATCTTGTACTAGAGCTCCAAGAAATCAAATAACAGGAAGAAATGAAGATGTTAAAGCTGAACAGAATATTTCTAAAGGCAGCATGAGAGGACAAAGCAAACTATTATAATTAAATGTATAAAGGATGGAGATGGAAACTCAGAAGCAATGAACTTGCTCAATGTTTCTAAAATTGAAGGAACTGAAGAAAAAATTCAAGCATTGAGTTGCAATACTTAAGGATGCTGTGGGCAGAATACTGGATGACCCAGGAGGCATCAAAATAAGATAGAAGGAGTACACATAGTCACTGAACCAAAAAAAAAGTCTGACACAGAATTTCATGTAACAACATATGATCAAGAGGCAATTGTAATGGAGGAAGAAGTTCAAGGTGCTTTAAAGGAATTGGCAAAAACAAGGCCAAATGAATTGACTGCATACCACTTGACATCTTTTCACAAACAGATGCTGCCCTGGACAGGTTTGCTAGATTATGCCAAGAAATCTGTAAGACAACTCCCTAGCCAACTGACTATATGAGATTGATATTTATTCCCATGAAACAAACAAAAAAACACACACCATACCACACACAGGGAATCTGACAAAAATTGTCAAACATTATCATTAATATTATATACAAGAAGATCCTGCCGAAGATTATACAAAAATGACTGGAATAGTAAATCAACAGGAAACTTCCAGATGTTCAGGTTGGGTTCAGAATAGGCCATGGCACAAGAGACATTGTAGCCAATGTTAAATGGATCTTAAATTCACTTTGTTTGGTTCCACTACCAACAGTCTTGGTACCAGCAGCCAGGAAATCAAAAGACAAATTACACTGAGAAAATATGCTCTCTCAGGGATCTCTCTAGAGTACTGAAGAGGAATGATGTCAGTGTAGAAAGTAGGGTACACCTGATTCAAACCATGGTCTTCACAAAAATTACTTGCTATGAATCAGAGAGCTAGACAGTGACTAAGGACGATAGAAAAAGGATCAATACATTTGAGTTGTGGTGTTGGAGAAGAATATTGACTATACCATGAACTGCCAAGAGAACAAACAAGTCTGTACCAGAGACAGTGAAACAAGGCTGCTCCTTGGAGGCAATGATTTTGAAGCTCCATTTCACATACTCTGGGCGTGTTGCCAGAAGGGCCCCGTCCTTGGAGAGGGACATTGTGCTTAGAAGGATGGAGAAATAGTGTAAGAGAGAAAGACCCTAGATGTGATGGATTGACTAAGTTACTGGCATAATAAGGATAGGAGTGATGGAGATAATAACATTGTCTCAAGATAGAGAATGGAAAAGGGCTATTGTGCATAGGGTCACTATGAGTCTCAAGCAATGTAATGGCACATAACAACAACAGCAACTACGACAACAACAGTGTTAAGAGCCTATGCTGCAGTTCCAAAGTCATGCACTTCAAATCTACCAGTTGCTCTGTTAGAGAATGGGCAATCTCCTCCAACATAATCTACTACCTTTGAAAACCCACTGAAGGGTCGGCTTTGGTTTGGTTTGACTCAACAGTAAACAACAACAAAAATACATATGGCACATACTGAAATCAGAAAATTACCCACCATTTTAAAGACTCTCAGAAATAAATGTTTATTTAGTTGTTTGATACAAAGCTTTTAACATATGGCACTTGGAAGTAGAAATGACAAAAATCAGAAAAATAAAAATCAACTTCCCAAACTGCTCAACATCAAGAAGACAAAGATTATCACCACTGGGCCAAGTGGCAACACCATGATAGACGAAGAGATTGAGGACATTAGCAATTACAGCTTGCAAGGCTCCACAATCAACACTCTTGGCACCAGCTGTCAGGAAATAAAAAGATGAATTGCCTTAGGTCAATCTACTGTCAGAGACCTCTCCAGAGTACTGAAAAGCAATGATATCAGTCTAGAGACTAAGGTGTACCTAAATCCAGGCCATGGTTTTTCCAATTACTTATTATGCATCAGAGAGTTGGACAATGACTAAGTATGACAGAAGAAGAATTGATGGTGCTCGAGAAGAGTCTTGAACATACCATGGACTGCCAAGAAAACAAACGGGTCTGTGATGGAGAGAGTGAAACCATGTTTCTCCTTAGAGGCTAGGATTTTGAAACTCTGTTTCACATACTTTGGGCATGTGGCCAGGAGAGACCAGTCCATGGAGAAGGACATTTGTTTGGAAGGGTGGAGGTAACATATTAGAGGAAGACCCTGGATGAGATGGATTGATACAGTGACTAGGGCAAAGGGGTTGGTGTGTCAGAATTAGTGAGACCTGTTCAGGAAAGGACAGGCTTCAGAAATGCTGTACATAGGGTCCCTATGGGTTGCACGCAAATTGACAGCACATAACAAAAACAACAAACTACCTTTGTTTAGTGTGGGGCCATTTCTACTCCTAATTGAATCTTTCATGTTTCGGTGTAATTTATGGGACTAATGAAAAGTCTGCTGTTAGGGACCTCTCCAAAGTACTGAGGAGCAGTGGTGTCTCTCTGGAGACTAAGGTGCGTCTGATACAGGCCATGGTCTTCGCAATCACTTGTTATGCATCAGAGAGTTGGACAATGATCAGGGAGGATAGAAGGAGAATTGATGCCTTTGAGCTGTGGTGCTGGAGAAGAATATTGAGAATACCATGGACTGCTAGGAAAACAAACAGATTTGTCCTGGAAAGGGTTAAACCAGGTGGCTCCTTGGAGGCAAGGATTCTGAGGCTCCGTCTAACATACTTTGGACATGTTGTGAGGAGAGACTGGTCCTTGGAGAGGGACATCATGCTTGGGAGGGTGGAGGGACAGCGCAGGAGAGGAAGGTCCTCTATGAGGTTTATTGATTCAGTGACTGGGATAATTGGGATGGGAGTGTCAGAGACAGTGCGATTGGCACAGGACAGAGTGGAGTTTAGGGCTGTTGTGCATAGGGTGGCTATGAGTCGCAGGCGACTCGACAGCACATAACAACAACAACAACAACAATATTCCAAGTAGAGGTTCTAACAGTGGCACAAATCAAGTTACAGAGGAAAGGTAGTTCTTAAAATAAAAGGCCTATTGACTAGCACTTTGTCTATTACAGTATAAAGGTTAGGAACCACAAGATGTAGAGGCTCAACTATGCCATTTACTATTCTTAAGTCCTGGACCAAATTCCATCTACCATTGGGTTGTTTTACAGCATGGAAATTCGCCCGCAAGGCAGAGGTGAAGTAAGGAACTGCTTATGAGGTTTTCTGTCAATTTGTACAATTTGTACATAGGGTCGCTATGAGTCGCAGGCAACTCAACGCACATAACAACAACAACAACAACAACAACAACACCAATGAAAAGAAATCAACTTCAACCTTCTCCTTGTCTTTAGAAGAATGGACCAAGCATTTTTCTAGTAATCACGAGGCTTTGTCAGGTTATTATGGAACCTGGCCGCCTTCAAGCCAACTGTTTTGACCTCGCTAGAATACTACAAAATTAGAATGTGAGTGCATTAATTAAGTGCCTTTTTAAAATTAACTTTTACATTTTCCAAAGAAATCTAATATCACAATTGTGACCTGGTGCCAATGGCTCAGGCATTCTAATTTTCCAGAATCCAATTATGCTTTTTTCCTTATTTTTAATATATGGCTAGTTATAGTGAATTTTTTTTTTATTTCTGAGAGTTTCAGTTGTCTCTTAATCTCTTCCGTCCATAGAGCTCATTCATTTTCATAGCTTGCTCAATCTCTTCTGTTCTGTGCTAGAGCAGATTTCGATGTTAGGCTTCTCATCCAAACCACAGTTACTGTGGTGTTAGGTGCTGTTCAATTGTCGATGATGTGTAACCACCTTATAAACAACTGACCTGAACCTGACCCCATCCTTCTCTATCCTCACAATCTCTGATATGCTCAAGCTCATTGTTTCAGTCACTGTGTCAATCCATCTCGTTAGTGTCTTCCTCTCTTTCTCTGACTCTCCATGTTCCCCAGAATAATGTGTTTTGCTTCCTGACATTATGCCCAAAATATGTGAGATGAAGTTTCACTACCCTTGCTTCCAAGGAGCACCCTGGTTGCACTTCCTTCAACGAAGACTGGTTTGTACTTTTGCTGGTGTGAGAGAGTCACTAATCTTCTCCGACATCACAACTCAATGGTATCAATTCTTCTGTTGTTCTCATTAATTGCTCAACTTTCAGAGAATTTTTGTTGTTGTTGTGTGCTGTTGAGTCACTTGCAACTCATAGCGACCCTTTGTCCAACAGCTCTAAACCCTTCTCTATTCTGTGCCCATCTTATTGTCTCTGACACATCTCATCAAGGGTCTGCCACTCTTATACCATCCCTCCACCCTCCCAAGCATGATGTCCCTCTCCAAAGACGGCTCCTTCCTTGCAATATGCCCAAATATGTCAGATGACGCTTCAAAATCCTTGCCTATAAGGGGCAGCCGGGTTTTACCCTATCTCGAATGAACCTGTTTGTTCTCCTAGCAGTCCATGGTATGTTCTATACTCTTCTCCAACACGACAGCTCAAAGGCATCAATTCTACTTCTATCATCCCTACTCATTGTCCAGTTTCCTGATGCATAGTAAGTAATTGCAAAGACCATGGCCTGTATCAGGCACACCTTAGTCTCCAGACTGACACTGTTGTTCTTTAGTACTCTGAAGAGGTCCCTGACAACAGACCTTCCCAGTCCATCTTTTAATTTCCTGACTTCTGGCACGAAGAGTATTGATTGTAGAGCCAAGCAAACTGAAGCTATTAACAATCTCAATCTCTTCATCATCTATCTGATGCTGCCAATAGGCCTAGTGGTGAGAATCTTTGTTTTCTTGATGTTGCGCTTCAATCCATATTGAAGGTTGCAGTCCTTGACCTTTTGCAGCAAGCACTTCAGGTCCTCCTCAGTTTCAGCAAGTAGGGTTGTGTCATCTACATAATGCATATTGTTGGTGAGGCTTCCTCCAATCCTGATGACATATTCCTCCTAATAAAGCCTAGCCTTTGAATGATCTGTTCTGCCTGTAGATTGAAAAGGTATGGAGAAATGACACATCCTTGGCATAAACCCTTCCAGATTTTGAACCATATAATGTTTCCTTGCAATTTTCTGATGATTGCCTCTTGGTCCAGGTGTAGGTTTTACGTAAATACAATCAAATGTTTTGGAATTCTCATTCTTCTCACAGTTAGCCACAGTTTGTTGTGATCACACAGTCAAATGTCTTTGCATAGTCCAGGAAACACAGATAGACATTTCTCTGGTA
>NW_006399785.1:798167-804284 GCF_000299155.1 Elephantulus edwardii
AAAATTTAATAAAAAACAAAAAAAACCCAAAAAGGAATTGGTGGACACAGAAGAATTTAATAAAACAACGTGTGAACAAGAGCCTGTGGTGATGAAACAAGAAGTTCAAGCTGCTCTGAAAGAACTGGCAAAAAACAAAACTCCAGGCATTGATGACATTCCAATTGACGTATGTCAATAAACAGATGCTGCCCTGGAAGCTCTCACCAAGTTGCACCAAGAAATCTGTAGGACAACCACCTGGCCAACTGACTGGAGGAGATCCATATTTGTTCTCATTCCAAAGAAAGTGGACCCAACAGAGTGCAAACTTATTGAACAATCAATATTCAGATGCATACAAAATAATTTATAAAACCATGGTTTTGATCAGTCATTGTTTAGTCACTAAGGTATGTTTCTTGCTTCTTAGTACTTTGGATAAACCCTTGACAGGAGATTTTCACCATGCAGCAACACATCTTTTGATTTATTGACAGAATATGTCAGGGATGTATCCTTTATCCATACGTTTTTCAATCTATATGTAAATTCATTTGGGAAGCTAGCTTTTTTGAAGAATAATGTGGATCAGGATTGGAGGAAGACTCATCAACAACCTGTGTTATGCAGATGATACAATTGTGCTCACTGAAATTGAGGAGGACTTGAAGTATTTGCTGCAGAAGGTCAAAGATTGCAGCTGTCAATATGGATTGCCCGTCAACATCAAGAAAACAAAGATTATCACCACTGGGCCAATAGATAGTTTTATGAAAGATGACAAAAAGATTGAGATTGTTAATTATTTCCTCTTGCTTGGATCCTCAATCGATATTCTTTTCATGCACAGTAAGAAAATCAAAAGAAGAATCACATTGAGAAAAATCTACTGTCAAGGAACTCTCTCTCCAGAGTACTAAAGAACAATGATGTCAGCTTAACGACTAAGGTGCACTTGATCCAGACCATGGTTTTCTCAATTGTTTACTATGTCTCTGAGAGCTGGACAGTGTATAAGAATGACAGAAGAAGAACTGATGCTTTTGAGTTATGGTCCTGGAGAAGAGTATGGAACATACTGTGGACTTCAAGAGAACAAATAAGTCTGATCTCAAAAAGGGCAAAACTAGGCTGCTCTTTGTAGGCAAGGGTTTTGGAACTCCATTTTACATACTTTGGGCATATTGCCAGGAGGGACTAGTCCTTGGAGAAGGACATCATTCCTGGAAGGGTAGAGAATCAGCACAGAAGAGGAAGACCCTAGATGAGATGGGTTGACAGAGTGACTGTGGCTATGTGGTCAGGTGTGTCTGAGACAATGAGGTTGGCTCAGGACAGGGCAAGGTTCAGAGCCATTGGTCATAGAGATGCTATGAATCATCGTGAACTGGATGGCACATAACAACAATAACCATCTGGTTTCACTGGAGTTTCCAGACCAAGAATAGTGCAAGAACCTGATAATCTACTTCAATAAATAAGTTCAATAAGTATATTTTTAAAATAAGTGAGCAAGGAAATCTAGATTTGTACTCCAACAGGCATGTATATATGTACAAGTATATCCATATGTTTATTTCTTAGAAGAATAGAGGAAAAGATTTAAGTTCTAGATAGCCTTGACATGCTGGAGAGACATAAAAAAACAGTAAAATTATTTTATGTCAATGGAAAATATGTGTTAAGAGGAAAAAAATTTCTGTAACAATTTCCATTATGAAATGTAAAGATAATAGCATTATAAAATGAGCTTCTCTTTGAATTGAAAAGTGTCTTTTCTTAGATGTCTCATTTCAGTTTGTCTGGAAAAGGGAGTTATTTCTCTTTTTCTCTCACATTAGGGTTAATTGAGATTTTGTGTGTAAAGAGTTGAAGCCATTGTCTGCTTCCCACACAAGCTATTACTCTCTCTTTTAACATTTTTTTTAATCTATAAACTGATAAACTGTACCTTCTTCAGAGTATTGTGAAACAAATCTGAGAAAAACAACAGGGCACAGAGCAACAAAATCAATCTAATGGAATGAATTTCACTTATTCTCAAGCTAGTTAAACTTTCTAGAAAAACCAAGAAAATCAGAAATTGTTTCTTCTGTTTTCATCTCCTCCTAAATAGTGTGTTTACATGGAATGAATGAATGATATTATATATGTAAACATTTATATTATATGTATAAGAAAATAGTATATACATGTATTATTTATACGCCGATATAAATACCATAGCTCAGATTGCAGTTGTCCATATATTTTAATTGTTCTTTTGTGCTGTTGAGTCACTTATAACTCTAGTGACTCTATGTACAACAGCTCTGAACCCTGCTCTATCCTGAGCCAACCTTATTGTCTCTGACACACCTACCTCCATTACCCAGGCCACTGAGTCAATTCTTCTCATCAAAGGTCTTCTTATCTTTCAATGTCCACTCTTTCAAGCATGATGTCTCTTTTCAAGGACTGGTCCCTCTTTGCAACATGCCCAATATATGTTAGACAAAGCTTCATATTCCTTGCCTCCAAAGAGTAGCCTGGTTTTACCCTCACCAAGATGAACTTATTTGTTCCCCTAGCAGTCAATGGTATATTCAATACTCTTCTCCAGCACCACAACTCAAAGACATCAATTCTCCTTCTATAATCCCTAGTCATTGTCTAGCTTTTTGATGCATAGCAAGTAATTATGAAGGCCATGCCCTGGATAAGATGCACCTTAGTTTCCAGACTGATATTGTTGCTCTTTAATACTTTGGAGAGGTCACTGACAGACTTTCCCAATAAAATATTTAAATTAGTAATAAGTAAATAAGTTAAAAAATTATAAAAGAAATATTTTTTCACTCAGCATAATGCTCTCTAGTCTTTCCCAAGTTATATAGTATTTTACAAATTGTTATTCCTTATATGAATGTAACACACTTTTTCAATCCATTTGTTAGATGACAGACATTGAGGCTATTTCTATTTTCTTGCTATTGTGAATAATGCTGCTATGCACATAGGTGTACATTTGTTCATTTGTGTCTCAGTTCTTATTTCACTGGCATATCACTAAGTAAAATATTATAAAAGGCCACTATTGTGAAAATAAAAAGATAACTGAGCAAAATATGTATAAATACTCAAGAAGAGAAGGGGAGAAGTGAGACAGAATAAAAGGAGGTTGATAACAGAGGTTAGTGGTGGGTTGAAGTTATGGGAAAGGTTCAATTGGGACTTGAAGAGACAAGGTGGCCATAAGCACAGAACAATGGTAATTAATGATATTAAATATAATGTGTATGAATGATTATAAAAACCACAAGGTACAAAACACAATGTGTACATTGTGTACAAAACACAATGTGTGTAAATTATTATAGATAGACTACTAGTGTTTTTTTTAAATTACTTTTTTGAAACTGACTAAATTATTCATATCTTTACCTTTGATTACTTTGCAGTTTTATTAAAAAGGATTGAAATAGTATCTATTTAAAAGCTTAATTCATGACAATATAGTTTTGCTTTCTTACCTCTACTACTTCTAGATCAATTTGTGTTTCAAAGTAGTGGCTTCATTGCT
The DNA here is from genome assembly GCF_000299155.1 of Elephantulus edwardii. NCBI lineage: Eukaryota > Metazoa > Chordata > Mammalia > Macroscelidea > Macroscelididae > Elephantulus > Elephantulus edwardii. Next base: position 801,712 of record NW_006399785.1, read on the forward strand.
TAGTGCTTACTCGGGTTGTTGCCATTTAAATCCTCCTTGTCATGAACAAATCCTTTTGAACTATATGATTTTGTTTAATTTTTATCTTTAAATACATTTCCTATATGAACAAAGAGGATTAAATACCTCTTTGAAGTTATTGTTTACATAATAGATCTGCCTATTGTTTGGCAGAAAATTATACCAAGGTTGAGTTAATTTCCAGGTTCCAAAGGCAGCTAAGAGCCATGATCTCAGTTCAACCTGTCTCCAATAGTCCAGTAAACCAGCCCATTTCAATAATTTTGTGCTTGGTTTTTATTTATCTACCACTCTATATGGAACCTTTGAATGTGATCACTTTTGGATTAGTCAAAGTGGTAGCTGGGCACCATCTAGTTCTTCTGATCTCAGAGCCATAGAAGCTGAAGACTGTTAGATCCACGAGTGATAACAACAAATTGTTTCCATGTGTGTTTGATTTTCTCCATTCTTCTTTACTCTAGCCAGGAAGACACTGGTGATTGCATCTTAGATGCAGTTCTGGTATAAGTAAAATTTTGCTAAATGCAACATTTGTTAAATGCAAATGCTCCTCTAGATACAAAGGAAATGTTCAGGTATGTTTGTTAAAGCAAGAAACAAAGTAGGTTTTCCTGTCCTAAATCTGAAAAGGGTTTCATATTTTCCTTTATTCACGTACTGGGTAACATTACATTTTACAAAGGAATTCCTTTATGACCTAATGGCCTAGTGTGATGTCATAAAATATCTGTGTATTCTAAACTGGAAATTTTCTAGGAGGAAAGCTTACAGAGTTAATTCAATCTTGGCTTGAAATCTTACCTAAAATATGTTGCCAGAGACTTGAAGTCTGGCTGTTAAAGTTACTGAGAGGAAACTTTGGGGCTTAAAAACTCTTAAGGGAAAAGTTGAATCAATACCGTTTTCAACTGATATCTGAAATGAAGCTCTTCTATGTCATTAAAAGAGCAAGTAATAATCGTTGGAGAAGATGTGGAGAGATGGGAACTCTCATACACTGTTGGTGGGATTGTAAAGTGGTGCAACCACTCTGGAAGACAGTTTGCATTTCCTCAAAAAGTTGAACATAGAAACTACATATGACCCAGCTATTCCACTGCTAGGAATATATACCCCCAAAATTAGAACTGAGATGCAAATGGAGATTTGTACAGCAATGTTCATAGCAGCATTATTCATCATCACAAAAACATGAACAGCCCAAATGTCAAACTACAACCGAATTCACTGAGAAATTTTGGTACATTCACACAATGGAATAATATGAAGCACTCAGTAGCAACAATTTCAAAAAGTGAAACCTTGGGAGAGGCTGGAAAACATTATGCTGAGTGAACTAACACAATCCTACAAAGACAAATAATGTGTAATACCACTATTGTAAAAATAGAAGGATAACTAATAAAACTCAAGTTAGGGGAGCAGAGGAATAAAGATAGGTAGGGTCAAAACCACAGGGTTGCACAGGTTGGTTGGAGGCGGGGAGGGGGTTAAGCAAATGGGAAGGATCTGGGCAAAAAGACAGGTTAATGATGGTCAAGGTCCAATGGTGATTAATTTTACAAACTGTAATGAATGACAGTGATTCTATAAAACACAATGTGAATTAAGAATAGTGTGAAGCACCAACTTTGTAAACAATCCAATTAAAAACTTAAAGAGCAATAATTAAGAGAAAAATTTAGGAGAAAAGATTAGAAAAGCCATTATAATAATAAAACCTTTCCTCAATAGATTCTGTTAGAGTTTATAATTTATCAATGCTATTTAACAGATATTTAACATATGCCAAGAATTTGGGACTATCAAAAGAAAAAACAAGTCTCTATTGGAGGCAGTGCCACCAGAGTGTCATAACAACCCGCTGAAAACAGATCGGAACTCTGTCCTATCCTCACACTTCCTGACACTACAGCCCATTGTGGCCGTCACTGGGTCAATCCACCTGGTCTAGGGTCTTCCTCTCCTTTGCTGACCCTCTGCCTTTCCGACCATCATGTCCCTGTCCAAGGAATAGCCCTTCCAAGCAACATGCCTAAAGTTCTGAGGTGACAGTGTCTCTTAGAGGCAATATTGGTAAAGATCCTCAGTAACACAGACTGACACAGTGACACAATGACTGAAACAATGGGCTTGAGCTTCGTGATGATCATGAAGATCCTGATAAGTCAAAGTTTCCATCTGTGATTCACAGGGATAGGTTGTGTAGAGAAAATAGGCTGTCAAGGATATATTTTTTTTAATTTTTTTTATTTTTTATTTTTTTCTACAGAGGTTATGGATTTCCATTCATTCATTGCCGCAATTTTCTCCCTGCCCACCCGTTCCTACCAGCTCACTTCCCCCTCCGAAGAGAGAGAGAAAAAAATTCCAAAATTCCTTCATTAGGATACAATTCCCACGTCCCTTCCCCCCACCCCCCACCCCGAGTACACTTCTCTATGCAACCTTAATTCTGGATTCCTGTGCTAACCATAATACCCAATCATATATCACTTCTGATCTGTTCTTTCCCTCATCTATTTCAATACAATATACATAATTTATCC
>NW_006399785.1:808154-808691 GCF_000299155.1 Elephantulus edwardii
AGCTTTCCCCTTTCAAATGGGTCCAGCAGCTTCTGGCTTTTGCTGATCCAGAGTGCACACTGAAATGTGGACCAGAATGCAACCCAGGCTGATTTTGTCCAGTTCGGACTCTAATCCCTCAAAAGTTCTTATTCAAATTCCTACTGTCTCCATCATGCAACAAAACCACTAGGCCTTAGTGGAGCTTTAGAAAATTCAGCCACTTTCCCCCCAAAGGTTAACCCTTTCAAATAGGTCCCTCAGAAGATCGGCTTGCAGATTCCGGCATTTGCCAATCTGCAGTGCGACCGAAAAGTGGTCCAGATTGCAACTGAGGCTATTAGCTTGTTCTGAGTACACTCCAGCAGAAGTTCTGATTCAAATTTCTACTGTCCACGTCACACAACAGACCCACTGGGTCTTAGTGGAGCTTAAGTGAAATAAGCCAATTTCCCCACTAAGGTTTCTCCTTTCAAATGGGTCTCTTAGAAGCTCATCTAGTGGCTTCCAGTTTTTGCCGAGTCCGCGCGGCTTTGTTCCCACAGTTCCAATACTAAA
>NW_006399785.1:808811-810682 GCF_000299155.1 Elephantulus edwardii
AGGCAGGCAGGGCTCTGGTTTTTTAAAGCTTCTAAAATAATGTATTAGCAAAAGTTTTGATTCAAAATCCTACTGTTCGCGTCACACTGTGATGGTCAGTCTCTGTGGAGCGTAAAGTACTCTCTGGTATCCTCTCTATGCAGGTTGCTATCCCTCTGGCTCTTCACACTGTGCTCTCCAGCTCCGCCATCTACCCAAGACTTCTGATTCTACCCAAGGATATATTTTTAAGTACTGAAAAGCAATACCAGCAGCTAGGAAATTAAAAGACAAACTGCGTTGGGAAAGTCTATTGTCAGGGACCTCTCCTAAGTACTGAAGAACAATGATGACAATCTAGAGACTAAGGTGCACCTGATCCAGGCTATGGTCTTTGAAATTACTTGCTATGCATCAGAACGTTGGCCAATGACTAGGAATGATGGAAGGAGAATTGGTACCTTTGAGCTGTGGTGCTGGAGAAGAGTATTGAATATACCATGGACTGCCAGGCGAACAAATAGGTTTGTCCTAGAAAGGGTGAGACCAGGCTGCTCCCCAGAGGCAAGGATTCTGGGGCTTCGTGTGACATACTTTGGACACGTTGCAAGGTGGGACCAGTCCTGGGAGAGGGACGTCATGCTTGGGAGGGCAGAGGGACAGCACAGGAAAGGAAGACCCTTGATGAGATGGATTAATTCAGTGACTGGATAATGGGGATAGATGTGTCAGAGAAAATAAGGTTGTCACAGAATAGAGCAGGATGTAGGGCTGTTGTACATAGAGTCATTATGAGTTGCAGGGGGCACATGACAACAACCAACAACAATGTGTATCTGATTCAAATTATGGTATTTTCAGTTATTTCATAGGCATGTGAAAATGTGACTATAAATAAGAAAGACTGAAGAATTAATGCCCTTTAATTGGAGTGTTGATGAAGATCATTGTATAGATGCCGCCAGAAGTACAAACAAATCGGTCTTGGAGGAAGTACAACCAGTTTCTCCTCAGAGGCATGGATGGTGAAATGTCATCTCATATTCTTTTAGCACGCTGCCAGGAAGGACTGTTGTTGTTTGTGTTCATGTTGAGGACAACTCATAGCGACCCTATGAACAAAAGGCCTAACCCCCCTCTACAACTATCAACATTTATAAACGTTTATAGTTTCCAGAGGCATGTTGTTTAGGAAGTGGATGCCACTCCTGCTTCCAAACCTGTCATAGTACGTTATTGTTGTTATGTTGTTACGTGCCGTTGCATAACGTTGCATACCTGTGATGCATAACGACCCTATGTACAGCAGCTCTGAATCCTTCCCTGTGCTGAACCAGTCTCACTAATTCCAACACACCAACCCCCATGACCCCAGTTACTGTATCAGCCCGTCTCTTGGAAAAAGATTATACTGGGAAAAGTAGAGTGTCATTGAAAGAGAAGAAGATCCTCTGTGAGATAGATTGACACAGTGACTATATTAAAGGGCCTGAGAATGTCAGAGGCTGTGAGGATTGTATTGGATACCAAACATCTCAGGCCCCTTGTTGATAGGGTCATTATGAGTTGCAGTGGACTTGATGTCACCTAGCAACAAGAGGGATTTTGTATTTGTAGTATTAAACTTTGCAGCAAATTTATCAGGCAGTCAATGGTGGTGTTATTATTATTGCACATCAACTAATATTACTTAGAGACAAGCTCAGAGAAGCTGGTGGCCTCAAACCATGTGCCTTCAAGATTGCAGCCCAACTTCTTGCCATTAGGTCACCACAGCTCACAATAAGCAAGCATTCTGAGTCATTGAGGAATTAGATCTATCCTCAAGCCATACAATTAAGTCAAAGTGGAGTTGTTAAGTGCTGTCAAGTCGACTATGGCTCATAGTGACC
>NW_006399785.1:812557-813688 GCF_000299155.1 Elephantulus edwardii
TTCTGACAACTACCTCCTGGTCCAAGTATAGGTTTCTCATGACCACTAATGTTACTCTGGGATTCCCAGTCTTCTAAAAGTTATCAAAAATTTGTTATTATCCACACATTCAAATGCCTTTTCATAGCCAATGAAACACAGACATTCCTCTGGTACTCTCTGCTTTCAGTCAAGATCCATCTAACGTGGGCTATAACATCCCTAGTGATATGGCCTCTTCTAAACCCAGACTTCACGTCTGAAGGTTCTCTTTTGATTTACTGTTCTAGTCATTTTTTAATAATCTTCAGCAAGACCTTGCTTGCTTGTGATATTAAAGATATTTAAAAATTTTGACACTCTGTCAGTTCAGCATTTTTTTTTGAATGATAATAAATATGTATCTCTTCTAGTAAATAGTTTTACACCAGATTTCTTGGCACAACCTGGTGAACATATCCAAGTATGCATCTATTTGTCAAAATATGTCAGTTGGTATACTGTCAATTAGTGGGGCCTTGATATTTGCCAAGTCCTTTAGAGCCCCCTTGAACTTCCTCCTTTTTAACCACTGCCTCTTATCATATGTTGTTTCATGAAAGTCTTCCGTGTCAGACAATTATTTTTAATATAGTGATTCTGTGTACTCCTTCCATCTTTTTTTTTATGCTTCCTGGGACATTTAATAATCTTTCCACAACATCTTTAAGTATTGTAAATTGAGGCTTAAATTTGTTCTTCAGTTTTATCAGTGTAAATAATGCTGGGCCAGTTTGGCCATTTAGATAATACAACGCTAGCTCTTTGCACATTTCATTATACTTTGCTTTGTCTGTATATTTGGCCCTTTAACTTCTTGAAGCCCTTTACTTTGGCTTTGTGGAGCTCTAGTACAATATTCAGAGTTTCTTCTGACATCCATATTGGTCTTCTTTCTCTTTCTTTGTAATGACCTTTTGCATTCTTCATGGATGATATTCTTTGTATCTTCATCTTGTTGTTGTTGTTGATTGCCTTTGATTAGAGCATGACTCATAGTGACCTTATGAACAAAAGGCCTGAATTCCTTCTACAACTATTGACATTTATCAAGGTTCATAGAGTTTGCAGGTGCAAGGTGTTTAGGAAGTGGATGCCACTCCTGCTTTCAAA
>NW_006399785.1:814738-816471 GCF_000299155.1 Elephantulus edwardii
ATGAAACACAGATAGACATTCTTCTGGTACTCTCTGTTTTCTGCCAAGATCCATCTGACATTAGCAATAATTTTCCTAGTGCCATGACTTCTTCTAAACCCAGCCTGTATTTCTGGTAGTTCTCTGTCAATGTACTGTTCAAGTCTTTTCTGGATAATCTTCAGCAGGATTTTGCTAGTATGTGGTATTAATCATAATGTATGATAATTTCCTCACTGTGTTGTGTCACTTTTTTAAAAAAAAATTTCCAATGGAAATAAATATGGATCACTTCCAATCAGTTGGCCAAGTAGTTGTCCTCCAGAATTCTTGGCACAACTTGGAGAGCACATGCAGGGTAGCATCTGTTTGCTAAAATATGTCAATTGGTGTTCCATCAATTTCTGGGGCTTTATTTTTTTGCCAAGTCATTCACAGCAGCCTGAATTTCCTCCTTCATCACCATTGCCTCTTGCTTATATATAGGTTCTTGAAATTCTTCTGTGTCAGCCAATTCTTTTTGGTACAATGACTCTGTATACCCCTTCCACCTGCTTTTAATGCTTCTTCAATGATTGAATATTCTGCTCATAGTATCATTACACATTGCAACTCGTGGCTTGAATTTATTCTTTAGTTCTTTCAGCTGAAGAAATGCTGAGTCCTTTTGAAATTAATTCATCCCTTTTGATTTTCTGACTCCAGCTCCTAGCACATTTAATGATAGTATTTTGCCTTGTCTTCCTGAGCAGCCCTTCGAGATCTTCTATTCAGCTCCTTAACTTCTTGATTTCTTCCTTGTGCTTTGGCTTTTTAGTGCCCTAGTGCAATATTCAGAGTCTCTTCTGACATCCATTTTGGTCTATTATTCTTCTTCCTTCTTAGTAATGACTTTTTGCATTGTTCATGAATGATGTTCTTGATACATTCCCATGGCTTATCTGGTCTTCGTTCATTAGTGTTCAAAGGCCTCAAACCTACTCCTGAGTTGGTTTTTAAATTCATGGGAGATAAACTGAAGGTAAAATTTTGATTCCTGGTGATATGATTTAACCTTCTTTCATTTTAATTTGAACTTGCATATGAGCAGGTGATGGTCTGTTCCACAATCAGCACCTGGCCTAGTTTTTACTGCTGATATTGAACTTCTCCAACAGTTCCTTCGACAGATGTAATCAATCTGATTCCTATGCATCATATGAGGTGAAAGCCATGTGTATAATCTGTGTTTGTTTCTTATAAAAGGTATTTGCTAAGAATAAATAATTGATTGTACAGAATTCTATCATTCTATCCCCAACCTCATTTCTGTCACCAAGTCCATATTTTCCAACAACTGTTCCTTGTTCCTGATTCCCAACTTTTGCATTCCAGTCACCCAATGTTATTAAAGCATCTTGGTTACATGTTTGATTTCTGACTACAACAGTTGATGGAAATCATCTATTTCCTCCTCTTTGGCTCTGGTTGTAGGCACATAAATTTTAATGATAGTGGTATTAATAGGTCTGCCTTGTATGCATATGGATATTATTCTGTCACTCACTACATTGTATTTCAAGATGGGTCTAGAAATGGTCTCATCTAGTCTTTGCTTATTAGTATTCAGGCCTCAAACTTGTTCCTGAGATGGCCTTTAAATTCAGAAGGGATAGACTCAAGGTAAAACTTTACTTCTTGTTGATTTAATTTTATTTTCTTTAACTTTAGTTTGAACTTGCATGTGAATAGTTGATGATCTGTTCCACAATCTG
>NW_006399785.1:816856-835766 GCF_000299155.1 Elephantulus edwardii
ACTCACAACATTGTCTTTGAAGATGGATGTAGGAATGGTTTCCTTAAGTATGAATGCCATCCCATTTTTCTTCACCTTTTCATTTCCAGCAAAATAGACGATATGTTTTGTCTGATTCAAAATATCACCTGACAATTCATTTCATTTTGTCATTGCCTAATATGTCAATATTTATATTTTCCATTTCTTCCTTAACAATCTCCAATTTTCCTACGCTCATATTTCTCACATTTTACGTTCCAATTACTAGTGTCTTTTTGTACTGTGAATCACAAAAGATGAGTCAAAGTGTAAACCTAGGTAAATGGGTTGGTTCCCAAGTTGATGTTTAACTGCTATGTTGTTGCACCAACACTGGCTCATCTCCATAACAATCAGAATCTGTCCTTCCATCTGTGTCTACCATATAATTGTTTATGATTGTATGAGGTCTCTGTGATGTGGACAAGCTCTGTTATTTCTTCAAACACTGCTGCTGAAAACCATTGCACGTTTTCTGCTGAAGAATGATGAAACCTTACCTCAATTAAGGCTTTGATAGCTCATGTGGCCTATATGTTAACTTACTTCATTTGTATTTTACTTGTCACTGACTTCCAACTGCAGCATCTGGCTTTGCTTTCTGAAAAGCATGGGCTTCTGATTAACTGCATTTGACTGCTCTTTCCCCAGAGGAATCAACGTCTGTTGTGCCTCATAGCTTGAAATTCCAAAACAACTCCTTTTGCTAGGAACTTAGGTTTCATCCACACATAAGTATCATATCATAAAGAAAATGCGTGCATATTGTAATAATTTATGTCCAAATTTTCAGTAATGTGTTCCTAAAATACTTCGACTAAATCTGTCTCTAATACCTGTAGACCAAGCCCATTGTTGTCAAGTCTATGTAATGCTGATTCCATAGGAACACCCTTTCATCAGTAGTCAAGAATTCAAAAGATGCATTGGGTTGAGAGTTTGTCTGAAGTACTGAGAAGCAAAGGTGTCAGCTTGAAGACGTGATCTAGACCATGATCTTTTCAATCATTTGCTATATGTTTGAGAACTGGACAATGAAGAAGGACAGCAGAAGAAAAACCAATGCATGTGAGCTGTGGTGTTGGAGAAGAGTACCGAATCTCATGCACTGCCAAAAAGAACCAATAGTTATGTTTATATGAAGGTGCAATCAGAGTGCTCCTTGGAGGTAAGAATAGCAAAGCTTCTTATCACAAACTTTGGGCATGTTGCTAAGAGAGGCTATTCCTTGGAAAGGGATATCATGCTTGGAAATGTGGAAGGTCAATGAAAGAGAAGAAGACCCTCAAATAGATAGACTGACACAGTGACGACAGTAATGGGCTCAAGTATGCCAGAAATAATGAAGATGGAACAGGATAGGAGGATTCAGATATTGTTCATAGGGTCAGTATGAGTTGTGCTTGACTTGATGGCACATAACAACAACAAATACTCTGTCACATGGTCATTCATTCTGTAGGACAGAGTATAACTGCTTCATAGATTTTCACTGGTAGCTGACTGCTCGTATGTCATGGTCTCATTTGTGTTTTCCCCAATACAAGTATGTATACTGATATAATGTGGAAGTTATGTCATGATCCCCATGAGCTGATAAACCGAATAGTTGTAAAAGAATTAAGGGTGGAACACATCATTCCTCAACCCATTCCAGCCCTAATACGATGCAAGGAGGATTCTTGTAGGGTATGGCTGATTGCCGTCAAGTGGAGCACGACTCATAGAGACCCTATGAACAAAAGGCCTGAAGCCCCTCTACAACTATCGGAATTTATCAAAGTTCACAGAGTTTTCAGAGGCAAGTTGGTTAGGAAGTGGATGCCACTCCTGCTTCCCATTATAATAATCTTATTAGAGCTAACAAATGGAGCAAAGTAAATGGTGTGGCGGATGTATGTGCAGAAGAAATAATCACCAGAAGCAGAGTGTCTCTTTTTGAACGAGGGCCCTGTTCAAGGCGACTCCTTGATATTGTGGAAGATCAGATATATAGAAGTCATCAGGGAGTTCTGAGCTAATACATGCTGAAGGAAACAAGTGCCTTTCTCTATAACTAACAGAGAGGTGGGCCTTTCCCCTAGAGTCAACTCCCTGAATTTGGACTTTAAGTTGGTCTTAAATGGTAAGAGAACAAATGTCTGTTTGCTAAAGTCAGCCACTCATGCTATTTCTGTTGTGTCAGTGTTAGATAACTAACACACAGCTGTATATTTCTCCTGTAGAAATATACAACTGGCTGGTGAATTTGAACCACAGACCTTCCAACTTGTTGCTGAACACACTGTGGCCATTAGGTCTCCTTTCTGAGAGTTGTTGCTGTTGTGTGCCATTGAATAGGGACTGGTTCACACCTCACCCTCTAGTTGATTTCCAGAGGTGATGAATCCTCTAGGAGGAGAAATGGGAGGAGTTGTTAGTTTTCTTTTTTTTCTTTCTCACAAGGCAGCTAGTGGGATTGAATGTGTATTAGTGATTAGAGTAATGAGAGAAGATCTTCACCCTGAAACCTACAGCGTCCCTTTTCAGCAGGAAGTAGCTAGGAGAACACGCCGTCCCCTTTTCCTTATGAATCAGGGTGAAGTCTCTCTCAGGGAGGAGTGATAGGGAATGGCAAAGGACACACTGAGAAAGGAGATTAATCAGAACTGGCTTTGACAAGCACTGTGGCAATGGGACAATTAAAACAGACTTTCAAGGGAAAAAAAAAAAGAGGAATGAACTGGGTGGGGGTAGAGAAAATAGTACAACGATGAATGAATTGCAATCCAAAATCTTTGTAAATGTTTATTAAAATTAGTAAAGTTTAACAAAAATTTTAAAAAAATGAATGAAAATGCAATTTGTTTTTTACACTTTCACTCAAGTCACAATTTTAAAAAGAAAAAGTTGGAACAATTTTCCTTTCTTGATTTCTCTTAATATTTGATCTTACTGTGTACCCATCAGGGTATGTTTGAGTACATGAGAACAACTTGTAAAGACTCGAATATAGGAGTAGTGATATGTTTAAGGCAGAAAGTGAACTCACACAAAAAGAAAGCATAAAGAAGTTTAAGAATGCTAAGATACAGAGGGGGTCGGGGAAGGGAGAGAGGCAGGCAGAGGGAGAAGGGATTTAAAAAAAAAGTACGTGGTCAATTAAGTGAGAGGTAGACTTGGAAAGAGCTTCGGCATTGTGCAAAGAAGTCTAATTTTATTCTGCTGGTGAGAGACTGGGTCCAAAGAATATGTTAAGCCTGCTAGCGGCAATGATGACTGTCATATTTCTGAAGTTATGGTGGGTGCAAAATTGCAAAGAAGTAAAGTTAGAGTTAAGGAGGACTGATTATATGACCTTCAGATAAAAATCTCAGGGGACATAAGGGTAAGCTGGTTTAACATAGTTTGCAAAGAAAATGCTCTCATCCTGCTTTTGTGAGTAGGTGAGTAACAACTGGGATTTTGAGCAGCAGCTATTGATCTCTTCCTATCTGGGACAAAGACTGGAAAGCAAAATCCACAGAAACAATTGGTCGGTCCAACAGACTGATGGACAGTGTCAACCTCAACTTCCACAATTCTGAGACCAGAAAAATTAGATAGTGTTGAGTTACCGTTCTGACTAGTCTAAAAGGGGCCACAGTACAGGGTTCTGGATGTTGTTAGGTGCCGTCAAGTCAAGTAAGACTCATCGCAACTCTATGAACAGCAGATCTGAAGCGTGCTCTATCCTGTGCCATCCTCACACTTCCTGACACACAAGAGTCAATTGCAGCACTCACCCTGTCAATCCACCTGGTTGAGGGTCTTCCTCTCCTTTGATGATCCTCCACCCTTCCCAGCATCACGGCCTTCTCCAAGGAATAGTCCCTCCTAGCAATATGCTCAAAGTATGTGAGGCAAAGCCTCATTCTTGCCTCCAAAGAGCACTCGAGCTGCACCCTCTCCAAGACATATCTGTTTGTTCTTTTGGCCATCCATGGGATGGTCAATGCTCTTCTCCAACACCAACACCACAGCTCAAAGACATCAATTCTTCTGAAATCCTTATTCATTATCCAGCTTACAGATGCAGAACAAGTGATTGGAAAGATCATGGCCTGAATCAGATGCACGTTAGTCTTCAAACTGAAATCATTACTCCTTAATAATTTGGAGAGGGTTCTAACTGCAGTTTAACCAGTGAAATGCATCTCTATATTTCCTAACTGTTGGTACCAAGGATATTAATTATGGATCCAATTAAGATGAAGCTGTTGGCAGTTTCAATCTCTTCACCATCCGTCATGATGTTATCCGTTGGTCCAGTGGTAAGAATCATTGTTTTCTTGACATTGAGATCCAATCCACAGCGAAGGCTTGAATGCCTTGATCTTTGCAACAAGTGCTTCAAGTCCTCCTCACTTTCAGCAAGCAAGGTTCAGCAACCATGTTCAGCAATTATCTGCATAATGCGGGTTATTGGGGAGTCTCCCTCAGATCTTGATGCCACATTCCTCCTCTTAGAGACCAGCTTCTTGAATACTTTGTTCAACATACAGATTGAATATGTATGGAGAAAGGATAAAGCCCTCATGCATAAATTTTCTAATTTTATACCATACAAAGTTCCCTTGATCTGTTCTCACAATAGCCTTTTGGTCTCCTGATTTTGTGATTGCTGGTGCCAAATTTGTGGATTGTGGATCCAAGTTAAGATTAAGTCATTGACAATCTCAACCTTTTCTCCATCTATCATGATCCCATGGTGAGGATTTTTGTTTTCTCTTTTTGATGTTGAGATGCAACCCATATTGAAGGCTGTAGTATTTAACCTTTTGTAGCAAGTGCTTCAAGTCCTCTTTATTTTCTGCAAGTAAGATTGTGTCATCTGTGTATGAAATATACTGTGGACTGCTAGGAGAACAAACACGTTTGTCCTGGAGAGGGTGAAGCCAGAGTGCTCCTTGGAGTCAAGGATTCTGAAGCTTCGTCTGACATACTTTGGGGCATGTTGCAAGGAGGGACTGGTCCTTGGAGAGGGACATCATGTTTGGAAGGGTGGAGGAACAGTGTAGGAGAGGAAGACCCCCAAGGAGATGGACTGATTCGGTGAGTGGAGTGGTGGGAATGAGACGGTGAGGTTGGCACAGGATAAAATGGCGTTTAAGGCTCTTGTACATAGGGTCTCTATGAGTTGCAAGCAACTCTATGGCACATAACAGCAACAACAATGACAACAACATCCATATTAAATAGATGTGTGCCTTTTCAAATTTTAGATAGTTCTCTTGTTCTGTTCTCACAATTGCTTATTGGTCTATTCTAGGTAGAGGTTTCTCACAAGCACAATCAAGTGTTCTGGGATTCCCACTCTTTTCAATGTTAGCCATATTTGTTATGACACACACAGTGAAATGCTATACATAATCAATAAAGCACAAATAGATGTTGTTCTGGCATTTTTTGCTTTTAGCCAAGATCCTTGTGATGTCATCAATGCTATCCCTCCTGCCACAGCCTTTTCTAAATCCTGCTTGAACGTCAGCAGTTGTCTATATATTAAATTTGCCTTTTAACTATTGTTTTGTTTTTTTAGGTGGTGATTCAGTGGCATTACTTCTACTCGCCATGTTGTCTGACTTTCACCTTCTGTTTTCAGGCATTTTAATCTCCTCCAACAGAAACAGTGCCCCTTCAGCAGTCATTCCCTGCCCTGGCCCCACACCATTGAACTCTGTTCTGTCTGTCTCTTATTAGTGGGATCTCACTGTATCTGCTGTTTTATGAGTCAAGAATGGTGTGGCAATCTGTTTCTGTGAAGATTAAGATCAAAACCTAGCCCACGTCCACTCAGATGACTGAGACTCAGAATGACCCTTCATGAGGATTCTGAGGCTTTAAATCTTCATGAGAAGAGACTGCCTATCTTTCAGCTAGATTGCAGCTGGTCGATTCAGACCTCTAACCTTTCAGTTAAGCAGTTCAGTGCATTTCACACTAATCCACCTGGGTGCCCCCCCCCCCCCGTAAAGGTCTTAGTGGAAATCCTCAAGGAAGTTCTCCTCTGTCCTTCAGCGCTGTGCTCAGCATGGTGTGTTGAAGGTGCAGGTGCCCTTATGCCTTGAAAGCCATGTCTTGCTCCGGACTGGTGTTCAGGACAAGTGGGGCTCTGTCCACTCCACACACTGGAATGGACAGTTCCCCTGTGGAGATAGATTCAGTAACCACCACCTCACCCTGTGGTCTTCCCGTCTATGACTGCTGAAGCCCAACAGGGAGACTAGCCTCTCCCCATCCTGAAGGTGATCCCTCAGCCTTTGCAGTGCCCCAGGGACAGTGTGGTACTTGGCTATTTGGAGATGGAGTACCAAGGCCAGGCAAAGACCTCCAGTCCAGCACCAAGTTGCCTCTTCCACGCTATGGTCCCTGTGCTGTGTTCTTGGTGGAAGGGGTCAGAATGACAGCAGGGACCAGCCTACCAGGACTATATCAGGCATCATGGCCAGAGTCCTCTGCCCAAGGTCAGAGCTGTGTGGGGAACAGCTGCTGGCTTTCTTGTAGGTGTTGTATATTTTGTTTTTCACTCATCTAATCCCAAATGCCCGTGGCACATGGAGCTGAGCAGAGCCAATTCCTCCTTTGGTTTCTGGAAGCCTCCTCCAACAGACTTGTATCTACCACCTCTTCCCAGAGTCTCGAGATCAAGTCCACCTGCTGCCTCAGTGAGAAGGTGGGGGGCTCTTGCACTGACATGGGAAGGAGGGTGTTATGCTTTTACAGTCATTGGCTCCACCAGGTGCCCTGAGTAAACCTGATCCAGGTCCATGTGTGGCCAATGGAGAACTAAGCTTCACGTGTTTCCAGTACCTGGCTTTTCACTAGTGATCACCAAACATTTCTTCCAAATGCCTCTCCTTGGATCCATCAATGCCTCCATGTATATTTGAGCTCATTAACTATGCCACCAGTGACTCCATGGGCCAAAATAACCCTCCCAATCTCCTATATCATCTTGCCTTTCTTGGAGTGGGGAAGGAGAGATTTATCAGGGATTTCCCAAGGGGAAGAGTCACAAGAGGGGCCAGGAGACAACAGCTGGCCTCCATCAGCACGAGGTCACAGTGAAGCCACTGGCCCTTAAAAGTGGAACATACAGGCCTCTCCCACTCAGTTGCTGCCCAGCAGGTGAGAAATCAAAGCATGAAGGTTCTAAGAAGTACTCCTGACAACACAGCAGCTGAGAGATGATGACAGGTCCCAAAAGAGAGGAGCAGGTCTCCCCACAGGCCTCCACTTTGATGAGACATATAGCAAACTGACTGGACGTTTTCCTCATCAGCCTGAGGTCCCACCAGTGATGGAGAAAACCCAGCACTCCTAGGCTTCCCAAACAACATGAGTCAGGTGTCTCTGTATCCAGGAAGAAGAAAAAGGCCCACACACTACCCAATTAGGATGTTAGAATGTAGCCTTTCAATCAGGGGTGGATAAACAGGAGGGGTGGGGAGTGTGGGTGGAGGTATGGAGGGTGGGGTTAGGGGTGGGAAAGGGAGAGTGGGGATGGGACAGCAGGGAGAGTGGGGAAATAGGATGGCCACCTCACCACCACCCACCACAGGGCTCCTCATTACCATTCACTTAAGCCCCCACCACCACTCCACACCTTGTTCACTTAGGCTTCCTCCCTCATGTCACCTCAGCAGGTTACATTCACACACCCACCTGTGTTCAACTCATCCGCCCCTACTCCTCCACTGTCCTCTTCAATAACCACTCACCATGCTGTCCATACAGTCCACAGACCAGGATACACACCAGCCAACAGTGGACTCTATTTACAAGAACTCGTGGTAAATAGAGCAACCAATAGAACTCTTGGCAGAGACACATAAAAATGCATTGCTTAACGGGCCCACATTAACTAACAAAAACCAGAATATGTAGAAATCCTGGGACTGGCACCTGGAGGGCAGACTCGGCAGGCCAACCCTCTCTCCTATACGTCAAACCAGGTATGTGACCGGGACAAGTCATGAGGCATGCCTCAGATCACTGAGGGCCGGATTAGCAGGACTGGCCCTCTTTCCTTTTCGGGACACTGAGTGCACTAGCATCATGACAGTGGAGCTGCCTTCCACAGACCATAGAGGGCCAGCTTTGTGGGACAGCAAACCATAGTCATGACCATCACGATAATCCGGATGTCCTATACAGGACTAGAGTGACAGCATGGCGTTGCCAGCCCTCTCTAGGGTTAGACGGACCATGCTCACCAGTCTCACAGCAGCAGGCCTACTTCCAACAGACCCTGTGGGCCATTTGGTGGGACGAGCCCTCCATTTTGGTCAGCAAATCACTCACACCACCCTGCTGATGGCCAAGAGGCATGCTCCAGACCTCTGAGGGCCTAGCCAGGTGGACTAGCCCACGTGCTAAAATAGTACATGTGCCACCTTACAATGGTGAAGAGACACGTTCCTACCCTGGAGGGTTGGCTGGGATGGGCCATCCCTCCTTCCTGGCAATGGATCACATCCCCACCAAGAGTTCCACAATGATGATGGGGGGCCTGCCCTCTACAGATCCTCAGAGCCGCCTTGGAGGGACCTGCCCACCTTCCACCATGGAGGAACACGTGACACCTTATGACTGCAGTGGGTAGCCCTCAACAGATCTTAGAGTGCCAGCTTGGTGAGACCAGCCCTCCTTCCTTTTTGGAATACCACGGGCACCACCACCACAAAGGCAGATCTGTGCTCAACAAACCCAAGAGGACCGACTTGGCAGGAGCAACCCTTCCTACTTGGTGGCAAAGCCCTTCACCCCCATGATGAAAGTTAAAATGCGTCCTCCAGGCCCCTGATGTCTGGCTTGATGAGACCTGCACTCCCTCCATTTCAGGGAATTATGTGTATCACCTTGACAAAGGTAGGCCTGTCTTCTACCAACCCTAGAGTGGCAGCTTGGTGGACCCGACCCTTCTTCCTGTTCACGTCACCATTGGCACCACCAACATGACATAGAGTTGCCTTTGAAAGACCACAGGGGGCCAGCTTGGCTTGACCAACCCTCTCTCTAGGGTAGCAAACCCAAGCATGACCAGCACAACAACCAGGCTGTCTTATATGAAACTTAGAGTTCCAGCATGGCGTTACCGGTCCCCTGTAGTGTTTGGATGGCTACACTCACCACCATTGAGACAGTGGAGCTGTCTCCTTACAGAGCATTGAGGGCCAACTTGGAGATATCTGTCCTCCTTTGGCATCAAACCACATGTAGCACCGTGATGACCCTGAGGGGATGGCTTGGTGGGACCAGCCCTCTCTCTTGGGGAGCATAACCCTCAAACCAGCCAAGAAGGAGGGCTACTCCAGCCAAGCAGGCCCTCAGGGGTGTGGATCACATCTGTTCACCATTGTCATGGTGGTGTGAGTGATCTGCTGCCCAAGATGAGGGTTGGTCCTGTCAAGCCAACCCTCCAGGGACTGTAGGGAAGGAACCCCTTTATCATGATGGTGGTGAGTGAGGTCCCCTGAACAGTAAGGAGGGCCGGTAATGCCATTCAGGCACACTAGGTTCTGTGTAGGACAGCCTTGTTGTCGCGATGGTAGTTCCTGTGGTTTGCTGCCCATGAGGGAGTGTTGGTTCAGCAAAGCTAGGTTTCTATGCTATTCAAGGCAGCTCCACGTTGTGATGGTGGTGTCCATGGTCCCCCAAGCAGGAAATAGGTCTGATTCCACCAAGATGGCACTCTAAGGTCTGTAGAGGGCAGGCCCACCGTCATCATGGCCCACCCTCTTGGGCAGCACAACCCCGTCCACCAAATAACTATGGAGAAGAGGCACGCTCCCTACTCCTGAGGGCTGGCTTGGAAGGACTGTCCCTCCCTCTTGGGCAACAAAGCACA
This sequence comes from Elephantulus edwardii, assembly GCF_000299155.1. Classification (NCBI taxonomy): domain Eukaryota; kingdom Metazoa; phylum Chordata; class Mammalia; order Macroscelidea; family Macroscelididae; genus Elephantulus; species Elephantulus edwardii. Next base: position 826,749 of record NW_006399785.1, read on the forward strand.
CTCGCCACCATTATGATGGCAAAGAGCCGTGCTCCAGACACTTGAGGGCCAGCTTTGCGAGATTGCTCATCCCTTGGTGCAGAACCAAACTTACCACTATGCCAACAACAAAGAAGCATTTCCCACCTGCAGGCCAGCTTGATATTACTAGCCCTCCCTCAAGGCAGCAAACTGCATACCAGTGTGATGTTGGTGAAGAGGCCTGCTTCACACATGAGAACTAGTTGGCAGGACTGGCTCTCCACTGAGGCAGAACTACTCGCACCACAATGTGGACGGCAAACAGGAATACTCCAGACACTTGAGGTCAGACTTGGTGGGACTGGCCTTCCCTCGAGGCAGAACCACTCACACCACCATGTGCATAGCAAATAGGCATAATTCGGACACTTGAGGTCCAGCTGGGTGGGACTGGCCTTCCCTCAAGGCAGCAAACCACTCTCATCACCATGATGATGGCAAAGAGGCATGTTCCAGACACCTGAGGACCGGCTTGGAGGGACTGGCCTTCCCTTAAGGCAGAACTACTCACACCTACCTGTATGTCTATGGCAAAGACACATGTTCCAGACTCCCGAGGGCTGCTTGTCTGGACTGGCCCATCTTCTTGCTCCTGGAGCCATGGGAACCGCCATCAATAAGATGGGTTTGTCTTCGATGGATCCTGTAGTCCCTCCCTCTTTTGCTGCGGACTACGCGCAGCACCATGAAGATGGTGTATCTGTCTTCACCAGAGGCCTGAGAGCCGGGAGGTTCAGCTAGTCCTCCTATCTAGGAGGCAGAGCATGCGTATCATCAGAAGGAAGGCAGGAATGTTTGCTCCAGACCCCAGAGGCCAGGTCCTCCCTCATGCTGCTCACCCCTTGATGCACTCTCTTCTTGACAGTGGCTCCACCCTCTCCTGACTTTGGAGATGGTTACTTCTACTATACAAGTGGTCCTGCCCCAAAATTCATTTGAAATGTAAAGGAATATTAATGGAACTCATTCTGTATATGAACATCCAAATATAAAAGTTAGTAATTTATGCGAGGTATATTAGTAAAGTTGAGACATTAACCATATAATTCCCAAATACACCTTTTAATGCATAATCTGAATTTGAGAAGATTTTAATGCCGTTGAGAATTACTATAGAAATATAACGTTTTTAAGAAGAATATATATGCCAAATTATATATCCTGTATTTTTTTAATCCCATATTCCTACATCACACAGTGAGGTGATGTGGATGGCAGAGAATAGGGCAAGGTTCATCTCCATTGTTTGGTTACTAGTATTTGTGGTTGACTCAATGCCACTTACCAATTACAATCTAACAGGACAAATTCTTAACTCTAGGTACATTATCCATAAAAGATCCCTATGATATTACTATCTTATTAACCACAAAAAATTACTGTTGGGGGGAATGGGAATGAGGCTTGTACATTGGTTATGACAATGGATCTAGGATTATTGAGTAGTATTTTAGCAAGAACATTTTTGTTGCTGGTAAATTAGAGAAAGTGCATACTTTATGCTGCTAAGTTAAAATCATATATTTGAAAATTTTATGAATATGTATTAAGTTTTACTTTTTCTAAGATGAAATATAATACTTTACTTTTTGTATGATGTCTGAGTTTGGCAATAACTTGTACTGGAAAAGTTCTTTTCTATTTTTTTATAAAAATTAATTTTGCTAGTTTTGTTGTCAGTTCACTGAGATGCTTAAAGCATTAAAAGAACCAAAGATAAATAAGAATAGATAGAATAATAATTGTGATGCAAGGGCAGTTTGGTTTTGATATCTAGATAATATACCACAGCTTCTCTAGCCATTCGTTTGTTGATGGGCACTTAGGTTGTTTCCAACTCCTTGCTATTGTGAACAAAGCCGTGATAAACATGGGTGTGCGTATATCTGCTTGGATGTCGTTTATGGTCTCTTTAGAGTATATTCCCTGTAGTGGAATTGCTGAGTCAAATGGTATCTCTATTTGCAACTTTTTGAGAAAGCGCCACACTGCTTTCCACAGTGGTTGCACCATTTTACACTCCCACCAACAGTGAATAAGTGTTCCAGTCTCTCCACAACCTCTCCAGCATTTGTTGCTAGCTGTTCTGTTAAATTTTGCTATTCCTACTGGAGTGAGATGATATCTCATAGTTGTCTTAATTTGCATCTCTCTCAGGGCTAGGGATTTTGAACATTTCTTCATGTTCTTGTTGGCCATCTGAATGTCTTCTTTGGTGAAGTGTCTGGATAAATTATGTTTACTGCATTGAAGCTGATGAGGGAGAGAATAGTTTAAAATTAATATACTTTAGGGCATTATGAGTATCATAAGAGTCCGGAATGAGGGTTGCAGAGTGGAGTATACTTGGGGTGGGGGGGGGGATGTATGAGGTGGCGGGATTGTGTACCAATGAAGGAGTTTTTCTTTTTCTCTTTTCAAGGAGAGGAGCGAACTGGGGGTGGGGATGGGGGTAGGTAGGTGGGGAGAAAAGTGCAACAATGAATGGATTTCCAAAATCTCTGTAGATGTTCATTGAAATTAATAATAAAAAAAGAAAAAAATAAAGAGTAGAATATATATCTTTAAAAAATCACTTTAAAATATGTACATGTGTGTAGCACCTTGAATTGATCAGCAGTGAAAGTCTGGGTTGTGTGAAATGACTGGCATATACTCATGAATAGAGAATAACCTCTATATAGACAAGCTTGGAAGCAGGAATGGCATCCACATTCTAAACAACATGCCTTTGGAAACTATGAACTTTGAGAAAGATGATAGTTTTAGAAAGGCTTCAGGTCCTTTGTTTATAGGGTCTCTATGAGTCATGCTCAGCTCGATGGCAATCAACAACAAAATAACAACAACAACAACAACACTATATATGAATGACACTTTGAATCAGACAATTACATGGAAAACTCTGCTGGGTATAAAAACAGAAGAATGGTGTTGCACTCATAGTTAAAAAGACAATTTCAAATTCTATCTTGAAATACAATGTTGTGGGTGATAGGATAGTAACCATACAAGGAAGACCTATTAATATTATTATTTTTCAAATGTTCCTATAGTTTGAGTCAAAGAGAAACAGAGTATTTTTTTTTAAATTTTACAGTTCAAAATTGACCAAATATGAAATCAAGATGTGTTTATGATAATTGTTGATTGGAATGTAAAGTTGAAAATGAAGAAGGAATACTAGTCGAAAGAATGTACTTGGTGTCAGAAATGAAAATGGAAACTGAATAATTAAATTTTGTATGTGCAATGATTTATTAATTGCAAATACCTTTTTAAGGAAACACAAATGTTGATTTTACAAATCAGACAGGAATCAGATTAATTACAACTGTGGAAGAAATACTGGAGATGCTCACTATCAGTAGTTAAACCTAATCCAAGTGAAGACTGTGGAAGAGACCATCAATTACTCATATGGAAGTTCAAATTGAGGCCAAAGAAAATTAAAGCAAGTTCAGAAGAACCAAAATAAAATCTGGAGTCCGTATCACCTGAGTTTAAAAATTATCTTAGGTGTAGATTTGAAGCATTGGACACCAACGCTGGAAGACCATATTAGTGTGGGATGACATCAAGAATACCATCCATTTTTTTTAAGTGAACTGCAGGAGGGGAAAAGGAGTGTGAGGGGGTAAAATGTACAACAATGAATGCATGAAAATATAAGTTCTCTCTAAATGTTCCTTAATAATGACAAAATAAAATTTTATTTTAAAAAATAAATTTTTTAAAAAATTTAAAACATAACATCCATGAACAAAGCAAAATGTCATTACGAAGAGGAGAAAGAAAAAACCTGAAATGGATATCAGAAGAGAATGAAAATTGCATTTGAATATCAAGAGAACAAAATAAAGGGGAAAGATATTGAAGTAAATAAGCTGAACAGAAGATTTCAAAGGGAAGTTGAAGACAAAGCAAAGTATTATAATGGAATTTTCAGAGGGCTGGAATTAGAAAATAATGAGGGAAAAACTCAATGCATTTCTCAAGATGAGAAAATTGAAAAAAACCGATTTAAGCCTCTACTCGCAATATTGCAAGATGCTGTGGGTAATATGTTGAAAGATCCAGGGAGCATCAAAAGAAGATGGAGGGAATACATAGAATCACTGTACCAAAAAGAATTGATGGAGCCTGAAAAAAATTCAGGAAGTCCCATACAAGCAGCACTCTTCAGTTTTGAAAAGGAAAATTGTATCATTTACATGTCACAGGTTGTTGATGAGTCTTCCTCCAATCCTGTTGCCACATTCCTTCTCATAAAGCCCAACCTCCCAAATGATCTGTGCCACATAATGATTGAAAAGGTAAAGAAAAAAAAAAAGTTAAAAAAGGATGCAACACGGACACATTCTTTTCCTGATTTTGATCCGTGCAGTCTTTCCTTGCTCTATTCTGAGACTGCTTACTGGCCCCAGTATAGGTTTTGCATGAGCAAACTCAAGTATTCAGGAATTCCAATTCTTCTCAACGTTAGCCATAAATCATGGCGATCCACACGATCAAATGCCTTTGCATAGTCAATGAAACACAGGTAGATATTTCTCTGGTACTCTTTGCTTTCTGTCAAGATCCATCTGACATTGGCAATGATGTCTCTAGTGCCATGGCCTCTACTAAACCCAGCTTGTATTTCTGGTAGTTTTCTGTAGATGTTCTGTTCCAGTCGCTTTTGGATAATGTTCAGCAGGATTTTGCTTATGTTGTAATATAAGTAATATTGTTTGATAATTTCTGCACTCTATTGAGTTGTCTTTTTTTTTTTTTTTTAAATGGGATAAAGTATGGATCTCTTTCAGTTAGGTGGCCAAGTAGTTGTTCTCCAGATTTCTTGGCACAGCATGATAAACACATCCAAGAAAGGATCTGTTTGTTGAAATGTCAATTTGCATGCCATCAATTCCTGGGCCTTGTTGTAGGCCAGTTCCTTCAGAGCAGCTTGGACTTCTTCCTTCATCACCATTGCTTCTTGATCATGTTTTGTTTGGTTGGTTTTTGCTTTTTTCTTTTCACGAAATTCTTCCATGTCAGCCAAAACTTTTTGGAATTCAGATCTGAAGAGGACCTGAAGTATTTGCTTCAGAAGATCAAGGACTGTAGCCTTCAGTGTGGATTGAAATGCAACATCAAGAAAACAACGATTCTCACCGCTGGACCAATTGGCAGCACCATGATAGATGGGAGGAGGTTAAGATTGTTAACAATTTCAGCTTGCTCAGCTCCACAGTCAACACTCTTGGCACTAGCAATCTGGAAATCAAAAGAGGAACTGCATTGGGGAAGTCTGCTATTAGAGAACTTTCCGAAGCGCTAATGAGTAATAATGTCAGTCTAGGGACTAAGGTGCACCTGATTCAGTCCATTGTCTTTGCATTTATTTACTGTATATCAAAGAGCTGGACATTGACTATGGAGGACAGAAGAGGAATCAATGCCTTTGAGTTGTGGTACTGGTAAAGCATATTGAACATATCGTGGGATGCCAGGAGATCAAATAGGTCTGCCTTGGAGAGGGTGAAACCATGTTTCTCCATGGAGGCTAGGATTTTGAAGCTCTGTCTCACATACTTTGGGATCATGGTCAGAAGGGACCAGTTCTTGGAGAAGGACATGATGCTTGGAAGGGTAGAAAGACAGTGCAGGAGAGGAAGATCCTGGATGAGATGGATTGACATGGTAACTAGGAAAATGACACTAAGTGTGTCAGAGTCAGACTAGCTTAGGATAGGGCATGGTTCAGAGATGTTGTACATTGAGTCCCTATGAGTCACAGATGAATCTATGGCACATTAACAACAACAGCAATTATAAATGATATTGCTTTCTTGGTCTCCTTCGCTGTGTTTTCTTGGTTACTGTGTAAGAATCCCGCTGACTTATGCATATTTATTTTATATCCTGACACTCTAAGTTGGACTACTAGTTCTTATGGCTTTTTTTGTTGTTATTGTTGTTGAGTCTTTATGGTTTTTTGTGTGTGTTATCATATCATTTGCGTAGAGTGACTCTTTCAATCCAGATGCCTTTTATTTCCTTTTCTTGTCATACTGCCCTGATAAGTATTTCCAATAAAATATTGACAGGCATGATTACCCTGGATATCCTTGTCTTATGCCTGTTCAAACGTAGAATGCTTTTCAGCCAGAATTCATCTGACGTCAGCAATGATACCCTTCCTGCCTTGGCCTCTTCTAAATCCTGCTTGAACTTCTGGCATTTCTCTATCTATGTACTAATCTAACTATTTTTTAATAATCTTCAGCAGTATTTTGCTTGCATACGATGTTAATGATACTGTCCATTAATTTTCAGAATCTGTTGGTCACCTTTCCTCAGAATGGGAACACATATGGACCTCTTTTAACTCATTGACCAGACAGCTATCCTCCAAATTTCCTGGCATAGGCTGATAAGTGCATCCAAGGCTGCATCTTTTATTCAAAACAAGTCAATTGGTATCCCATTGATTTCAGGGTCCTTATATATTGGTAGTGACTTCAGTGCAACTTCCACTTTCTTCTTCATTACCATTGGCTACTACTCTTACTGAACTTCCTGAAATTTTTCAGCGTCAGTTAGGGTTGGTTTTTTTTTTTTTTTTTTATACAGTGACTCTGTGTATTCCCTTCAACTTGTTTTAGAATTTTTGAACTAGCACATGAATTATTCATAGTCTGACCCACAGCGTAACACTAGCCTAGTTTTAACTGCTGATAATGAGATTCTCTAATGTAGTCAATCTGATTCCTATGCTGGCTATCAGGTGAGGTCCTTGTGTAAAATCACCATTTGTGTTTTTTCAGAAAAAGATATTTGAAATAAATAAATCATTGACAATATAAAATTTGATCATTCTATTTTCAGCCTCATTTCTATTACCAAACCCATATTTTCCTGACTATTATTACTTAATTATTTTCAACTTTTGCATTCCAGTCATCAATTATCATTGACACATCTTGATTGCATGTTTGGTCAATTTCTGACTACAAAATTTGGCTAAAATTTTTAATTTCTTACTCTTTAGCTCTAGATGTGGTAGTGTGTATTTGAATAATACTCACATTAACAGGTCTTCCTTTCATGCGTATGAATAATATCCTATCATTCACAGTATTGCACTTCGGGATAGGACTTGAAATTGACTTTTTGGCTATGAATGAACACCATTCTTCTTTTGTTTTTAATTCCTAGCACACTATACCTTGTGATTATCTGATTCAAAGTGGCCAAAGGTAGTCTGTCTTGTCTCACTAACACCTAGAATGTTGATGTTCAGGTGCTATGTTTCATTTTTTTGCAATTTCTATTTTTCCAACTTTCAAGCTAAGTACATTCCATGTTCCAATTATTGAAGAATGTTTGCCATATTTTCCTTCCAGTTTAACTTCCAGTTTGGGCTTACAGCTAATACTCTATCCACATTCTTCTATTGCTCATAGAATTTTTTTTAAATTTTTTATTTGATTAACAGTCATGTTTGGGCTATTTGTACTTTTATATTTAATTAATAGTCAGATGTGTGCTATTTGGTCTTTTTTTAAATTAACTGTCATGTGTGTGCTGTTTGGTCTTTTTAATTTAATTAGCAATCAGTTGTAGGCTTGTAGCCTCTTGTTTAAACCGGTTAGGAATCCATGTGTAGGGCCTTTTTAACTAAAAATTGTTTGGGGCCTACCTGAGAGCCTCCTGTTTGAAACTGTTGTACTCTGGAAGGAAGGTCTTTTTATTTGATACATAGTCAGTTATGGGCTGTTTCGTCTCTTTTTATTTAATTAAAATCAGTTTTGGACTGGGGGCCTCTTGTTTAAACAAATTAAGACCTGCTGTATAGGTCTTTGTGATTAAAAATTGATTGTGGCCTGGTGTGAAAATTGAACTGCTATTAGAGTTACAGACTAAATTGTCAGTTTATTGTGTTTGGGGAAAACAGTGTTCTAATTGTTACAGCACATGTCTGTCAGTTAGCTGGACTGAGATGACTTATGGGTTGTTGTGATACTGAAAGCGATACCATTAGTTCAAGTGCTACAAGGAATATCCGTGGTGGACAGGTTTTAGTATAATCAGGCTTCTCTGTACACTTCTTAAATAATAGAAGAAAAACACTATTAGTAGTAGAGGAAACCTTTGAAAACCCTATGAACAGTAGAGGAAGGTAGACTATGTGAAGAAGAATGTGGCATCCATATTTGAGAAGGACTCATCAACTGATTTTCTTATCTCAATTTTATTCTCAATATTAGCCATAATTTGTTATGATACACACAATCAAATGGCTTTGCATAGTCACTAAAGCACAAATAAACATCGCTGGGATTCTTTTCTATAAATCAAAATCCATGTGATACCAGCAATAATCTCCTTCATTCCACAACCTCATTTGGATTCAGTTTGAATTTCTAGCTGTTTCCTCTCAATACACTTGAAATACTTGATGCAAACTGTCAAAGATTACAGAATTCAAGATGAATTGCATCTTAATATCTGTGAGAAACATCGGTATATATGGAGCAAAAATTGAAGTTATAAATGACTTAAATTTACTTGGATCCCTAGTCAACACTAATGATAACAGCAGTCAAGAAAACAAAAGACAAGTTGCATCAGCAAGGTCTGTGGTCAAGAACCTCTCTGTAGTACTAAGGAACAATGATGCCAGTTTAAAGGCCAGCATGGCCCTACTCCACGTTATGGTATTTTCAGGTAATGCATCAGAAATTTGAACCGTGAATAAGGATGATAGAAGGAGAATACTTGCCTTTAATTTGTTGTATTGGAGAATAGTGACTCCTCTATTGCTGTTGTTATTACGTGCCGTCGAGTGGCTTGTGACTCATAGTGACCCTATGTACAACAGCCCTAAACTCTGCTCTGTCCTGTGCCAATAGCACTGTCTCTGACACTCCTATCCCGATTACCCCAGTCACTGAATCAATCCACCTCATAGAGGGCCTTCCCCTCCTGCGCTGTCCCTCCACCCTCCCA